>NC_071626.1:14601730-14918461 GCF_014839835.1 Dryobates pubescens | reverse complement strand
CACAAAGGTTACAAACATTCATATTTTTATATTTTTTCACTAAAAAGAGCTATTCCCAGATCGGACTCCACCCACCAGCAACAAGAGCTTTACAGAGCCCAGGCTCAGAAGACCAAAGCCATGGTGAAGACTCTGGCTCTTTGCATCTGTGAAGCACCTCTGACCCAACAAGTGTAGGACAGTGATGAATCAGATCCCAGGATCATTGTCCTTAACAAAGGTGGATTTTTCCTTGACTAAATCAGTCTTCCATATTATTTACTTCTGTTGCTTTCCATGACTATATACTTTTATGGAATTATTAGTGAAAATGTATACCTAACAATTAGGATTTCATTATAATAAATTTAAAGATTATGTGAAAATGTCACTGTAATGGAGGAAAGATGAAAGAAAATGAGCCCATTTTGAACTGCTTAAAAATCCTTACCTTAAAAGAGTGGGACTATCTTTCCAAAACTCTCTTCTCATGTTTCAGACAGCTCTCACCTCTGGGACTCCATCCACCCTGAAGATTTTTTGGGTTTTTTTGCCAGTGGTAACACGTTCCTGATGATTTACCCTGACTTTATCAGCAGCCATATGTATGTTCCCCAACATACACACTTGCCTTTTGTTCCTTCCTGTCCATGCTCCACTGTGTTATTTTAGTCTCCCTCTTCTGTCTAGACAAATTTTACAGCTATTCATAATACTGCTTTTTCCTAATAAAAATAGCCCTATACAATCTGCAGTCACAGGAACAACTAAGCCATTTAAGATAAATTTAAACATCAAAAATAAAGCTGAAAAGGCACATGGGCCTTGTATCTTTTGGATATGCATGATTATACAAATATGAAATCCAGAAGTAGGCTCCAATTCTTCAGAGCAAGCTTCATCAGATTCTTTTCCAAAGAAAAGAGTATGGATGACAGTCCCATCAACCCCAGGCAAAATGATCTTTTTTGGTAAGACCATCATACTTACAAAAAATAGCACCAAATTCTGTATTATGCTCCAACAGAAAACAGTAGCTGGCCTTCTGCATTTTACTACTGCTTCCCACAATTTTTTGATTCTTAAAGGCTCTGCTCCAGGAATCTCACAATTATACTCACGGAGGACAGTAGAAAACATACTCAGAATACCTCACTATTGATCAATAACGAGACAAAAATAAAAACTAAGTCAATATTTGTCAGTCAATTTTAAATATCCTTTTTTTTTCCAGAGCTAGATTGACTTTTTTGCACATTTGAAGTCGATGTTGTCTAGTAATGTACAGAAATAAAATTCAGATGTGAACAAAAGTATTAAAACCTAGACGTGAGACATAAATCCTACATGAAAGAGGTGGCCTTTTTAATCCTCCCCCATTTATAATACTCCTCTCAGCAACATTCAGCATGAAGCAGCAGTTATCCCCCCAAATCTGATGCAATATGATGCACATTATAATAGGGTTCACTTAATAGTTTCACTTAAAATACATAAAATGTCAATTCAATTAGGCTGCTACTATTAAAGCTTCCTGGCGACAGTTTGCTCTACAGATGCATGACCTTCGTGCTCTTGCTAGTTGTTACTCTGGGGGAAAAAAAGTGTTGCTCTTGCATTATGTAACGCACTATCAGAAGCTAAGAAAGCTCTTAGAGCCCTGAGTTTCAACCTACTTAAACTTGTGGACCTATAAAGCATCTCAAATAAGGTACGGATCCCTGGATAATTAATTTAAGCCTAATGACAACAGGCTCACTTTTCTCATTACCTTTCACAAACCCTTAGAAATAGTCCCTGGACCATTGGTCAAAGACCATTACTTTAGGGCAGTGAAGAATTATATGCTGACACATACAGTACTGCTGACCAAGTCATAAGCTGAATACTTGTGCATCTTGCAGCAAAGCAGAAACTCCAGTGACTGGCCATCCCCAGGCCCTGTGTCGGCATACAGCTACCTGTGTGAGCATCCGCCCCAGTAACCAGAGTTAGAGCAATAAAGGAAACTACACAAAGGTGTTAAATTAAGAGAATGCAGAAGCTGAGAAGAGACCTAAACAAGGATGCAGAAAAAGAACTTTTACTTCTCACCTCCTTTGGCAAATCAGCAACAACATTCAAAATCCCCCAGCTAGAAAAAGAACACATACCTAAAGAACAGGATCAGTCCCCACTTGAACCCAATTCTTCCTGATCCATTTGGCCCCTGAAGTAAGATCTTTCTTGGGACAGTGTTGATAAATTCCTTGCTTGTCTAAATCTACTTCCACCTACTTACAAATTCATGTATACCAGATACATGAAGTATTTTCCCCTCACTGCTCATTCAGCAGCTTCACTGGCCTAGCCATGCTGGTCCTTTGTCTCCTTCAGGCCCACAAGATTGGGGGCATTGGGGCCTGCCAGCAAAAGGACAGCTTCAGTAGACGTTTTCAGGCAGATTGAGACCCCATGCTACTGCATCCCCAGACTAAGAGCAAAAGAGTTTAAGAGCCAGCCTGCATGTGGACTACCCTGTGCCATCCCTGGCAGCCTCAAGCACTCACTGGGCCTTGCCCGCAGGCAGTCAGTTTCTTTACCGGGATCACACACAGCTGCTCTACCGGACAAGATGGCGCTTGTGCATCACACAGCACAAGCACCAGGCCTCCTCTGGAGGGCATTACCACATTAGGTGGCTTGAGTGGAATGTGTTTCCTTTTTCCTCAAGAAAACTTCAAACTGAAAAAAGGCAAACAAATGCCCCGCCATTTCCTTGAGATTATTTACAATGTTCACTTGGCAGAAGCAATTAACATATAGGGACCTTATGTATCCCACCAGCCAGTAGTAAACAGCCACTGAAATAAATGAATTGTCAAGCAAAGAGAAAAGCACCCACTATTTCCATCCCTGAAACAGTGCTTGGAGGATATGTACTTCTGTCTCTTGGTCACCTCATTCCTCCAGAAATCATCAGCACCCACAGCCAGCTAAGACATCCTCATGCTCCTGTCTTTGGCTTCTTGTCCTCACACTCACTTGCAACCCTGAGGCAGCACCGAAGCACATTTCACATCTGCTAAAAATGCTCTTCAAAATATTTAGCAAGCAATATTTAGAGCTGCTGTCTTCAGATGTAAACAGCCTGTTGTGATGTAGGTGAACAAAATGAAAGCAATTTCAAGTTTATCTGAGAAGAAACCAAAATTAAAAGGAACACAGATCTTGGCCCTGAGTGCAAGGGGGCTCCTGCTAGATGCTGCTAGAGAGGAGCTGGATGTCAGGCAATGAAAAGATTTGTGACATGACACAATGCAGGAGTTTCACCTGTAAGGAATAAGACAACCTTTGTTCTTCTTAATTGTGTGACAAGGCACATGATGGGTTAATTCACTGGATTTTATTGGTTTTAGACACAACATTTGCAGGATTGAACTTTGCTAACAAGATTCTTGAAATATGTACATTCACTGGAATCATAACATGGAAGTCATTAACCATGTAGCAATAAATTAACATGGACATTAGATGTGTTGGATTAGAAGAGGACAGGTCAAATAAACAGTGCCTTTACAAACATGATGGTTTTAATATTTCTTAATCATCTTGTTCTGTTGGGCCAGAAGTTCACAAGTGTGAAAGAGATAAAATACACCCCTACAAGGTTCTTGGCATTAGACAGCTTCTTTGGTGGTACTCCTGAAGAAGATGACTGTTACTGCTCTGACATTCCATTCTTATAGAACTGACTAGTATTGACCAGTCTCTATAATCTCATCTCTGATAGTCAACATTTTAGCCTGGTTTTGTTCAGCACAATATGTGAAAAAGAAACTTGATAGTGCCACAGAAACAAAATGTGTGATAGATGGCAGTAGTCTCAGGTGAACGCAGGCTGATTCCATGCAGTATAGCCTCCAAAGCTTTACCTCCAGGGCCTGTTACCTACCTCTGTAGATACTTTACTGATAAAAAAAAACTGAAAAGAAAGTTAGTACTACATACTTTGACATCAGAGAGTTTTTTAGTAGTTTTCAAACTAATATATCATTTCCTTGTGTGTCATTTCTCGTGATATACCACTTTGAATCACACAAAGTAATTCTTCTCCTTTTGGCATTAATAAGCACTAAATCAACCCCCTAAATCAGTCCTGAAGCCATCCTGATAATTTCTGTTGCTCTTCTTAGAACCACTTTCAGTTTGTTGAGACACTGCTAGTACAATTTTGTGCAAGGCTGAATGTGATGGGTTTAGGTGTGAATGCATCAGAACTTACAGAGGTTAAATCTGTTACCATCTTGAGCTGCAATACTGTGCTTCCACATATACAGTCCAAACTATATTCCAAATTTTCTGCAAACATGCTACTTTGTAAACTAACATGAAATGTCCAAATACAAGTCTCAAAGTTATCTGCAGGCTTTTACTTCTTTATGAGTAGCATGAGTTCCAAATTATTTTTGTATCTTGGTTTTTGCTTTAGTAGATAGATATAGAGCACATGTGTTCAGAAAACCTCAGTAGGAGTAGCATAAGAATACACTATACTAATCAGAAAAGAAGGCTTCAACACATTTTCCAAAGTCTCCATAGCATTTTGCCTTCAAAGGAAAAACTATTTTTGCTAAATCCTTGCTTATTTTCTGTGCACACAGAGATTTATTCCTGGGACAGCAAAGGACTACAAAATACCACAGACAAACAGTCCTGACCCCACCGTGCAGCAGCATCCATCACTATATACAATCTAGATAGCCTTGGATTACATATAACTGCATTACCAAGGTAAAAAATGCTGTTGAGCCTCCAGTCATGAGACACATGGTACAAAAGCTTGCTGACAATGGACAGGAGGTTCCAAAGGAAATAGTGAGGAGGAAACAGTATGGAGTGGAGAACTCATCCCACTCACACTTGGGACAAGTCAAAGACCACATGGAGGAGGATCACCCAGCCCTCTTTAAAAGCCTTGTGTTGTTGGTAAGGTACCATACTTCCTCTCTTACCCTGGACTGACTGACCACTCACTGTCCTGAGGCTCTTTGAGAAACCAGTTACCTGCATGTTCCTGCTGTGGGAAGCCAGGAGTGCCACATGCTGGCCATTTTTGGTTCTTCAAAGACAGGGAACCTTGCAAGTTACACTACAATTTGCATGGGAAGGTACAGGGACAATGCAAAATGGGCAGAGGATGAAGGCTGGATTAAATAGCAGGTTAACTTCAAAGAACAAGCATAACAATAACAAAATGGGACTAGGGAAAGGGACAGAAAGGAAGAGAGCTGAGGAAAGCAGGACTAAAGGAGCATTTCAAACACTATTAACACAACATGAAGGAGCCCCAAACTGAGCTGCTATTAGGTATTTAGGTGTTTGAAGGCAATAGCCAACAGCTGTTTCTACTGAGATAAAACCTGGCCACACATCTGTTCCAGAAGCCAACACAATCCCATCTTTCTCCAGACAGAAACAATAACTGCAATAGCATTGTGACAGTAATATTCCATCCTTCAAGAGCACACTCTTTACTAACAGATTTCAAAGCACCCTGCAAAGGAAGTATCTCCATCACCAGTAACATGTGAGCAGGTGGAGGCTCAGGGGGTTGAAGCCATTTCCTAAGGCAGCAGACCAGGGAGTGGAGACCAGCCACTGTTCTATTCTAGTGTGCTAGCTGCATAGTGCTTCCTATAAGCACTACCCTACTTACTCACCCCTCTCTACTTAACAAGGAACACTTCTCTTTCAAACTGGAAAATATACTTCCTCTGGTTTCCTGTTGTTATACTGGTGAGAGGATAAAACCCAGGTGACATCCACTCTTCCCTTTAACATTCACCATCAGAAATAAGGAAAAGTAGGTGTGGTTAAGCAGAAGGACCAGAGCCCTCTCCAGTCGAGCCATCCTGCATAACCTGCAGCAGCCCAGCTCTCTCCTCCTTGCCTGACTGATCAGCATGCTAAGTACATAAAAAGTGGATTAAAATAACATTTAAGACAAGACTTAAAACTCATTATAAAGAGGTGAGATCTCACAGCAAGCTCAAACTGCATCCTTACCTCACCCTGAAGAGATGGAAGATGGCAGCTTGCCACACAGAATGCTGGCCGTTTCTGTCACAGCCCACGTCAGGCTGCCACACACATACATTAAATACACAAATGAACACATCAAGGAGCTCAGGAGGGTGTTCAGTGTCATTTGCCAAATGTCATGCTGTACTGTGCTCAACAAAGAGTCCTCCAGGGATGGAAAACCCACAATCTGACAGCATCTTTTCTCAGTCAGCTGATCCCTTTACAGAGCAGAGCCCCACATATTCCTCTCCTGTTCCCCATTTTTGATGCTACAAACTCATTTTGCTTGGGAAGCTAGCAGATGGGCACAAAGGTGGGAGGAAAGAAGGGAAAAGAGATTTCTACCAGGCTTAGGATCACAGAGGCCCACCAGTCTGGGAAATGTTTTGCTAAAATGAAAAGCATTTGTAGTGGAAGAAAGTACTACATAAAAACAACTCCATCTTAGGACATCTGCTCTTCAGATCATCCTGTTCTGGCTTGCTTTACAGATAGCATATATTTAACCAATTAATGAGAAGTCAGCCTAGCTATGGATGAACGGCTTGGATTAATCTTTTTTGTCTTGTGTATAATAAACACCAATTTGTCAGCTAAATCCTGTATGTAGACATTCTATTAAGGATGATTATACACAAGTCAAAAAGGACACAGCTTGGCTTTCAGATCCAAATTTGAGTTTAAGGGCTGGCTGGTTACAAACATCACCTTGAAAACTAAGCAAATTTGATCTGGATGCCACTGAAGAGACTAATACAGAGCTTGGTGATGTCATTTTTCTCCAGTCACTTTTACATCTACAGCAGAATTTTACCTTTCTTTAAATGAAGACCTCCCTTTTGACTTTTCTTGTCTTTACAATTTGACACTTTATAAACAATATAAGAAGAAAAAGAAAGAGGGGAAAACAAGAAAAGAAAAGAAAATTGAGGTCTTTGTGCAATTACATTCTGTAGAGCTGCGGAGGAGAGAAACCAATCAAAGTTATTTATAGGGTTTTTAAGTCGAGTAGATAGAGGTCAAGATGTTTACCTGACCAGCTGCTGCAGTCAATGGGCTGGAGGATATTTTAGAGGAACTAAAGTGAGCTGAAATATTTACAGAAGCATAAGGAAGTTGGCACATTATGAAAAATTAATGGCTTTAATTTTAATATTTCTTTTGCCTTTTTCTACATTCAAAAATACAAACTAGGACCTGTCAAACAAAAATATACTTAATGTCAAAGTAAAAGATATTTAATGCCAAAGTAAGTATGCAAGCTAGCAAATGTAAAGAATGGTCCATCAGATACAGCTGGCTAAATGGAAAAAAAATGAAATTTTAATCAATACATCAATAAATCTTATCAGTGAAATGTTAAAATAGAAAATTTCATTTTAGGTCACCCTAAAATGTTTTGGTCAAACCATAATGAATTGCTCTGATTCCTCATATTTTTAACTGGATCCATTTTTCCTCAAGAAATATTCCCTAAAAAATGAAAGTATTTTAAGGATACTAAAAATTGTCCTCGTTTCCACAGTAACATTTTTCATGCTAATAAAAAAATTAACTTTTTCACCCCATTGTTTCACTTGACCTTTTCTTACCTTCTAACAGTAGTGACTATTTTGTCACTGTTCTTGACAAAATTTCACAGGAGTTTTTCACTCTCCCCTAAACTGATAAACTTACCTTTTATGAAAAAAAAAATTTGACCAGCTTTGCCATCCCAGTAATTCAACATATTACAGAGCCATCATCCTTCCTTCTTCCATATGTCTGATTACAATGACCTGAGGTTTATAATACTGGAGACAAGAGCCTGTATTTCTCTTCATTTCCTGGGTAGAACTATTGTGTTATTTAGGAAGCAAGGATGATTTTATAGCTAAGGCATAATACTAGGAGTCAAAATACTGGAACACATTTCCAGCTTTAGCTCAGAGTTTTGTGCAGTTTTAGAGGAGGTATCCTAAGTTTCTAGGTAAGGAAAATCTCAGTAATACCTCAGTATTTTTTCTCTGTTTAGATTTTATGCTTTGAGGCAGTCTTTCTCCTTACCACATTAGTCAATTCAAAATTAGATACACAGTCCTTACTGAGGACTAGGCCTTCTGCTGGAACCTCTTGTACAAATTGCATACAATTTTAATGCCTCTGAGGTGTATTTGTTTCATTTTTGGTTCTGCTTTTTGGAAGATGGAAGCTACATATTCCTTCCTACCAGCAGAGCCTACCATTATCTGGCAGCACCACCCTTGGCAACCTTTATTCCTCCAATTTGGTGATGCCCCTCTCACTTATAGAAACCACTGTCTGCTTCTCCCAAGCATCAGCTACCTGGA
Organism: Dryobates pubescens; assembly: GCF_014839835.1. Classification (NCBI taxonomy): domain Eukaryota; kingdom Metazoa; phylum Chordata; class Aves; order Piciformes; family Picidae; genus Dryobates; species Dryobates pubescens. The sequence goes on along the minus strand of NC_071626.1, from coordinate 14,910,086 downwards.
TGAGCTGCACCTCAAAGGTTCACACCTGGCACCACACTCCAGTGTCATGTGGTCCATGTGCTGTCTGCAGACACTAATGGAGGGTTGTTGCTCCTGCAGGCTCTTCCAGTATGTCTGTGCCATGCTGCAGCTCCACTGAAGTCTGTCAAGACAGTCCTACCCACATTTTCTACTCCTTCCAGAGAATCCCTTTCAGTAAGCTACCATACCACTTCCCTTGCTGACTACCATGAAACTGATGGTCAGGGGACACAAACACCTCTGTGCAACCCATGTTCAGCTACAACAAAGACTGCCTCAGTCTGATAACCTCGTTAGTAAGAGCAAAAGAGCCATGTTGGCTTCTGCTCAGCATTGCCACACATGGAGCCGCATTAGGCATTTTGTACCCCAGATCAACCCAGTGAGGAGTATACAGGGCACTGGGCAGAGTGTTTGTACAAGGGTGACCAGACAGGAAGATCAAATTCATTCCCACAACTGCAGGGCTACATAAAGCTGCAGAAGTAGCCAGAGTGCAAGCATGGAGCAAAGCTTTCCCCCACTGTAAGGAGAGCTATAAAGACATGATTAAATAATGGCCTCCAAAATTGCACTTTCCACTGCCATTTTGTTAGAGCTGTGCACAGAGACATTTCAAGTATGTACAACTGTTGGGGTTTGGAGAGAGGGGAGTGGTGGAAGAGGGAAGGTTTTGAGGGAACTTGGGTTGTTTAGCCTGGAGAAAAGGAGGCTGAGGGAAAATTTCATTGCTCTCTACAACTACCTGAAAGGAGGTTGTAGTGGGGTGGGTGTTGGTATCTTCTCCCAAGTAACAAGCAATAGTACAAGTGGAAATGACCTCAGGTTGCACCAGGGGAGGTTTAGATTGGACATCAGGAAAAATTTCTCTGCTGAAAGGGTTGTCAGGCACTGGATCAGGCTGCCCAGAGAAGTGGTAGTCACCATCCCTGGAGGTATTTGAAAGATGTGTAGACATGATCTTAAAGGTCTTTTTCAACCTACACAATCCTATGATTCCATGATTTAGCAGCAGACAGCACATGCTATCCAGGATAAATGAATAGATAAAGCAAAATCTCAGTTACTAAACCAGAGGTTCTCAGCTGACCTGAAATGAATGTTTACTTCAGTGTTTTGGTCCTGAGAAAAATTAGCTATTTTGACTTTCCAGATCAGTTCTTGCAAGCCTTCTCCAGCTTGGAAATCTGCTGCCTGTAGCTTCAAGCAAAATGGCCCAACTGCTCTCCCTCCTCCTGCGCCATGGTTTTGGCTCTGTATCTCACCCCATCTGTACCCCAGTAAAGCCAAGAACCTCTGGGTAGTCATAGCATGTCTGTTGGTGCTCTATGGCTTGGAAAGGCCTGGCAGACAACATCCTTATTTGTCCTCAGTGTGATACTCTGTGCAGGCCAAGGCTGAGCATGTTGTCACATCAGCACTGTGGGCAAAAAACCAATGTGCTGCACACAGCCTAGACAGCTAGTCTTTGCCCTGCCTCAGCAGAGACAAGGCAGAGGCTGCCTGAAAGGCTTTATGCCACCTTTTTATCTTCTGAAGATGGAGACTGTCTGGGGAGTGGGACTATCCCATGCACAAGTCAGAGCAGCTCCAGAGACTGCTCCAATTTCTGCAGGCCTGTAAGAGCCTTTACAGCTATTTTACAGCTTGTGCTATTTTCACTCTCTGGAAAGTGAATAAGCACAAAAATTCCACTCTATTCTTCTTGCAGTTTGATTGAGATTTCAGTCCACCTGTACTGACCCTGGCTCTGCATAAGACTTCCCAAAAAAAGAACTGTTTGTGATAGCGGTTTTGTAATGTAGACAAGTGTCTGCTAATAATTGACTGAGACCAATATATTTCACATAAGCCACTTATGCTAATAACTTTTGGTCACTAGTGATGCAAGCAAGGTCAAATTAAAACCCATTGGTGAGACTACATAGTCTGCTCTGAGTCCTTAAGGACATCCGTTCTCCAGTGGGGAGAACTGAAATGGCAGGGTGGCTTGCTGAGAAAACTTAATTTGCAAGCAGGGAAATATCTTGGAGCTTCTGCAGAGCTGTCAGCAATGTGACTCTGCTGGGTTGGAAATATTCTGAGTGAATATGATAAGGTGAAATTGGCCAGCACCAAGGCCTCGATGCCATGTCACTCCCAGAGCTCTATTTTAAGGGTTTCAGAATAATTTAAGTGGCACAGAAAGTTAATTTCTCCTCAGAGACAGAAACTGCCTACCCCAAAAGCAAAACAAACATTACATAATTTCAACTTCTTTTCCCCTTTTACCTGCCTCCTCTCCTTTTAACGGTTTACATACCTTGTTCACCATTCCAAATGAAATGAGGTCTGAACTGCATGTCCCATATGTCAGTATAGTAGGACACAAAAACTGACCATCCATGACCTGAATTATGACTGAAAGACCCTAGACATAAAGCAAAAACTTCAGCTCATCTGCATTTAAGGGATTCTTCCACCCCTTTCACTTCTCACAAAGCACAACCATGACACTATCTTCTCCAGAGGCCAACAGTTCATAATACAACAGCCCAGAACCTGCTTCAGCGCAGGAGATGCAGGAGCCCAAAAGGGCTTGCAGGATCACAGGATGTTAGGAGTTGGAAGGGACCTCTGGAGATTTTCAAGTCCAACCCCTTCTGCCAGAGCAGGACCATATAATCTAGCACAGGTCACACAGGAATGCATCCAGACAGGTCTTGAAAGTCTCCAGAGGAGACTCCACAACCTCTCTGGGGAGCCTGTTCCAGTGCTTACAGTAAAGAAGTTCTTCCTCATGTTGAGATGGAACTTCCTGCGTTGTAGTTTACATCCATTGCCCCTTGTCCTGTCACAGGAGGGGCTGGGCAGTGCATACTTTGGAAGTTCTGACTCTTAAGTTCTGATTCCCTGCAAATTGTATGCTGTGACTATCAGCAAGCTAAAGAAAGACGTAAATTAAGTTCTTGCTCTTTAATGGAAATACAGCAAATCTCTGGGCTTTCAGCAGTTCTCTTTGCCATATGGTATAACATCTATGTAGGAATTTTTAAGTGACATGATGCTGCATGTCTGTGTTTAAAATCATGATGATAACAATAATAATAAGCTTATCACAAGCCTGCAGAAAGCTGAGGGGTTCAGTGTTGGGTGAAATGTCACCCTTGCAGAGGATAGGCTGAGGAATTTGTGTGCAGTGGGAGCTTGTGAGCACAGGGGTTTAGGAGAGGGCTGCATTTCATGACCTACAAAAGAGAAAAAAATGAGATTTACATTCCAAATGTGCTGAGCAGCCCTTTCCCTTTAGTTATTAGAGGCACTCAGCATATAATTCATAATCGCCTAATGGCAGGGTGGTGGGGGGAGGTGCACCATGGCTGTTCAACATCAAAATCCCTCCAGGAACAGCAGTAACAGGGTTCTGTGCTTATTTATATTGTGACGCTAAATGGCTGGCAGGAAGATACCAGCAAATATGAGAATAAATAATTCAGTAAGTGTAACGGAAGGTCATGAAGACGAACAAACATGTTTCTGTTTCCTCTCTTTTTCTCTCTTCCCATCTTTTATTTAGATGCTCTTTTCCTTCTGGTCTCCCCCTCATGAATCTTTTTGTGTAATACTTCTCCCTCTTTTTTCCTTATGTACACAAAAATATGGCTTCAAATGCAGCTTTCCTATTTTTCTGCTTTCTAGCCTCCATCATGCTCCTGAAGTTTTTGCTCCATCTGTCCATCCTTGCAATTATTTCCTTGTATTCTTTTCTTCTTTTATCACCTGCTCCTGTCATCACTCACCACATCCCTTCTTATGGGACAACCAGCAGTGTTGATTTGCCAAGGTAAACTCAGCTCTGAGTTATGCTACAGTAACGTGTTGCTGAAGTTAACAAAATTCTTTTCAACTTGATTTTGGAATCTTAGGTTAGTGCTTTGCTGCACCATCAATCCATCCAGTTATCCAAGGTGTGGCAAGGATGTGTGCTGTGAAGCAGTTCTGCTTGTCACTTTGCATACTTACACACAAAAAGTTTTGATCTACATTCGGGAAAGCCAGAAAACCCCTTGCCTGAGACATAAAATGTGAAGTCTTGGTGTCAGCCACCCATTTTCCAGTGCCACAACTTCTGTGTAATGTTAAATCACAAATTAGGAGCCCAGAGAGCAACTCTGTGATCATTCACTCAGATACCCAGTAGAGCACAGCCCACAGGATGTTTCTGTGTGGAAGATAAAGTCTAAGTTTCCAAAGTGTTTCCAGTAGAGAATTTGCCATCTCTAAGAGCAAGCTGTTCCTGGGGTTAATGCCTTTCCTGCTAACTGGGGAAGACATTAACTATTGTTGGCCTCATATCTCATTTGAATTCAGGCTGGTGTAATCCCAGCCTTCCGTTCATGAAGAACATAGTATCTGCCTGCTAGATACTGAGTGCTCTCTGAGCAGGTTGTCTTTCCATATGCAGTTTTATAGCCTATGATACAGCCACCTCTCGATCTTCTCTTTGTTAAGACTGTCTGGTTGGGCTCCTTAAGCTTTGTGTTACAGAGCATGCCCTCCTTTAGAGCACTATCCCTTCTGCCTTGAACCCTGTCCTTTGCCCCAACCCTTACTGAGTGTGTGAGTGCCCAAAGCCACAAAACTTAACATCATTGCAAAATAAATGTTATCAGCCCTATGAAGCCTTTGTAAGCCAGTGAAATGCTATGTGGGGATGATGTCTAGTCCAACCGTACCCTGAGACATGCATCAGAGGCACAGATGAGGCACTTCACCTGCTTCCAGGATACACACTTGAATGGATCAGCTATAGCTCTACCTATATGCCATCCTACTGGCCCAAACACAGGTACCTAAAGGACACATTCTTTCTGCCCACTGTACAAAAAGATCTAAACCATTTCCACAGAGTTACCTGGTTTTCATTATGATTTATCGCTCATCAAAATATTATTAGGATATTTTATGGATCACTTCTTTTTATTTTTCCAGTTCTTTCATAAAAATGGTAACTGGCCTAATGCAAAAAGCTGCTACCTGCAAAACCTTGTGAAATCCATTTTATGGCTATAGAAAATTTCATTTTAAACTCTATCATTTAGCCAGCTAACCTTCTGTGATTCTGTGTGCATCTTGTTGCTTTCTGTAGCTTATTAATCAAAACATCATCTGGTACCAAGTCAAGAGCCTAAGGGAAGAGAAGGAATATTCACTCAACACTAGCACCTCTATCAACAAGAAATAGTTTAATGAGTCCTATTGTTATAAATCAATACTGATTAACATTAGTTAGCATTTCTGCATTTGATTCTTTGTTAACTTATTAATTGGTTGCATGAGCTGCTACATTACTTTCCCTATTATTGCTATATTTACACTTTTCAAGGGTTTGAACAATATCAGCTTTCTTCTAGGTCTCTGATGTTTCCTGGCAAATTCGACAAAATCACTATTTATATGAACTAAGTCTGGAAATTTCCTTAGCCAACTGTTTTAAAATTCTTGGTGTCAAATTGTTGAGATCTACTTAAATAAAATGACTGGCTTCATTAACCATGCTCTGCCAATCTAAAGTGCTGTTGGAGAAGAAAGTATTTTGTTGTCATAATATGGCAATGTCACTTTTTTCCCAGAAGAAGAATTAAAATTATTATTAAACACATCCTTGGTTTCTACTTTTTAAAATCATTTCCATTTGGCAAAATACAAATACTACTCTTTGTATTTCTATCATTAATATGCTTTGCCATTGCAGAGTATATAACAATGATTGACTTCAAATGTGTGGTGTTTACAAGCTCTTGGAGCTTTGTTTCCTGCACTCACTCAGCTACACATAATGTTCCCTTCTTAGGCTTCTTTTCCTACTTAGCTTTTACTATTCCTAGTTTTTAATTGCCAGATATTTCAGTATGTTGCACTTCTTCCTGCATGGGAGAACAGACACATTCACAATTTTTATTTTCTGATACTTTTGCTTCCCCTTATAGTGAAGTTATTGTAGTTTTTAACAATATGATCTTCTTTCTCATATATAGCACCATGGCTTTTTGCAGACAAAATGTTGCCAATAAGTTCCCAATTACCTCTTAAGATGGTTTAGATTTTATCTCCACATTAAACTGGTCCTTCATTACATTCAACTTCGTGAAATGCTTTACAGTTCTTTCTCCTTTTGCCTTCAAACTTCAGGGCTTTCTTTTCATTTGCACGCTTGCATAGTTTGGTGGGATCCATTTCTCAATAAGCAAGTACCTACAACCATTTGATGTTTGCCTGTCTGTATATGCAGTTGCAGACATGCAGAGCAAGAAGATGCTCATGCAGAAGGGATAGGAAACATGCTGGATCTGCTCCTCCAGTGCTAGACCAGCAAGAAAAGACTTCACAGGCCTGACTGGGCCATCATGTTACCATGCAGTCTGCCATCCCCACCCTGCACCATTCACACTGTGCTGACCCTGACAATTGGCAGCCTGGCTCTAACTCCAATCGCCTGTACGCAGCCACAGAGTCATCAAAGTATACTGAGAGCTATGAATCTGCGCTGAAAGGAACGATTTAAGTGAGTTAAGCAGAACGATTTAAGTCACCCCTAGCTATGCAGTGCTTTGCCACCCATGGGTAAAGCAGGCAAGTTTTGTAAGCAAATCCTTTCCCAGCACACAGGCTTAGTCATCAGTGAAAGCTGCTGGCTCGCTCCCATCCCAGCTGTGGTTCAGCTACTGCTTGGAGGTCAGCTCTGCAGGCACTTGATAAAGCTTCAATTAAGTGCTCTTCTTGCAGCACTTGCTGATTTACACATCTCCTGCCCGCATCGGCCATTTTGCTGAATAAGGCTGCATAATGGCAGGGACCACACGCACAGGAGCGTCGGACTTTCCCTGCCTCCAGCAGGAATTAAGCTCCTCGAGCTTGGGCGTCATCAGGCAGCTTAAAATAAATAATAATATTCATATATAGTTTTTAAAAGAATGGGGGGAATAGAACTGCAGAGGGCATAGTACAAATATTACTACAGCTACTTCAGCTGGGTAATTAATAATACATGGCAGATCTATTCCAGACACTTTCCGAGCAGTATTTCCTTGTGGAGATGTGCATGTCTGCGTTTAGATGCTGCTGTCAGGATGATATAAAAACTTCAGTAACAGGAACATCGTGGTATGCTTCTCCAGCCTGTGTAACAGGCTGGTAGATCAGCCCCTCCAAAGAGGGTACAGTTGAAAGCCTTGACCTTACCTACTCATTAATGTGGGTCACACTTTGATACAGTGGGCAGCTCTTACTGGAGCCTTGCACCCGTGTTCAATTGCTTAGGCTACAAGTCAAAATGGAAAGTAGTTCATAATGAATGCAAATCCCTCTGGGAAAAATGAAAAAGTAACAAGCAGAAGACAATGGAAATGATTTTGTCATCGCAACATGCATCAGGGAAGATCAGCATTATTCATTTGTGAGTGACACTGTTCATTCGAAAGGGACTTTTTCCATTTGCAGTTTTCACAGAAGAAATGAGTCCTGCAGAGATAGCAATTGCATTAGAAGCATATTGCACTATTCAAGGAAAGACCCAACATTTTCATTTGCAAAGGTCATTATATGAATTGAGATAAAGTCTCAAGATAATTTTTTCCTTGGACTTTTTTGGGCAGCGGTTCAGATAAACAACCTTAAAAAGTCACTCAAAAATTTATCAGCCCAGGAACAAAATCTTTTCCCTTGCCAGGAGCATAGTAAAGAAACAAAGGAACATCATTTTACTCCCTCCTCAGGAAAAACATATACATATCCCAGCCAAACAAGCAAGTGGAATTCGGCAAGACCGAACTGTTGACTTACTTTATTATACCAACAAATAAAATATTAACTGCAAGTGTTACATGGCACCTGCCTTGTAGGTAGGCCATTTTCCTTAGGCAAACCTGTTCAACTCAATGAAATATTTCAAGGAACTCATATGGCAGTAAGCCTGTGCAAGGAGTGATTACTAAACCCCTGGGAGGTTTGATCCAGAACACCTTTATCCATTTTTTCTTCAAGTCTTTTCAGAAACAGAAATTAATGCTGGGCAAAACTTATGTTCCACTGAAGTCAAAGATATGCTTACTTCCAACTTCAGCAAGACTGACTTTTCTCTCCTGGACTTAAAAGCAGTTTTACTTGAGCAAGAAGAGAGTAAAAGCTATGTGTGATCTTCAGCACATTGCCCTGGGCTAACTCCAGGGAACGCCATCCTCTCAAAGCCCAGCTGCAGACATAAGAGCTTATTTAAGACTACTTTAAAATGCAAATTACTCCAGCATGCTCATCATATGGCTATGGATCCACTAAAATGGAAATATACACAGTCCAGAAAAATTCATGATCTGAGGAGGCTCACCAGGGCTTGGATGCTGAGAGTTAGGAGTGAAAACTCCAGGTAAAGGTCCATCCTGAATTTACACAACAAAGAACAATCAGCATAATTTTGCTCTGATTTTTCATGCTATTCTTGATTTAATTCTGCACACCTAACCTTGTTTTAATATGGAATTTCTACAGGATCACCAACAGAACAACTGACAGGCAGCCAAGAATTGCATGGACATAAATACATCCAAGGGCTATGATGGCCAGAGCTGGTACAATAAATGATTGCTCTAAGAGATGACTTCTCAGTGCTGCATTTTGTGGAAGCAATCTGATTGCTGATTATTCCAAGCAGCAAGGGGGGAAAAAAGATACTGTGATTACTCTCACTTAATGATTTTGGCAACCTGAGCCTGTCCTGTCATGTCAGTACTACCCACAGCACTAAACCCACAGCAACGGTCCATGGCTTAGATGCAGGGCAGAGTTACTCAGGTCTTATGGAAACATCTGACAGCAAAGCAGGAGCAGTTGTGCCATGGGCACTGCACAGAGTCCCAAGACTCTGCACAGATGTAGCAGTGCAGAGGGTCCACACAAGAAGGGGTTGTGCTGCTGCTTCCCCACCACGTGCCACAGAACACAGGTACATGGCAGCACTAAGGAGAGCTGCCAAGCCAGTCTTTCTCCATAAATCACCCTGCAGCCATGACTGTGGAACACCTGCATTGCCAAAGGTGAGGCTCCAAGGGCAAGGCCACGAAGGCAACTTTGGCAGGTGTTGGTGGTGCCTGGAGACTGTAACCCGTCTATGTTTCTCTGTAATCCTGGCCATGCCTCATTTTCCCTTTCCCTCACTTCTTGGTGCAAGGCAAAGCTGCAGAAACTACAGTTTCCTGTAGGTCTTACCCCTGGCCTTAGCTGATTTGAAGGGGTTAATTCCAACAGACTCTTGCATCCTTTCACATACTTCTCTGTGCATGTGCCCAATGCTAGTCACAACATCCATGCAAAATTGTATGGCTTGATACAGCTATACTCAGCCTGTAACAGCAGAAGGGACGTGTTTGGTTATCTATCCTTGCCCCTGATGGAAACAAGCTGATCCATGCTGTACTTTTATAAGACCTGTATCCCCTCTAACATTAAATGTCACTTATAATAGCTGTTTTTTCTTCCCCAAATAACTTTTGCAGCCCTGCTGCCGAAGTGATCTGAAACCACAAGACTGGAGTTTGAATGGCCCTGGATGTTATCAGTGAGCCGAGCCATTGCTCTGTGCCTCAGCCATCATTTTCCCTCTCCACTACTCACTGAGATGTACACACAAATCCAAAGGAAAAGACAGTCAAATGTGGTGAGGCTATCAAACATACTGCTCCTCATCCTTGCAGGAAGTCTTACTGAAGTCAGGTGAACATCTAGGTAACTGCAGCCAGTAGAGGGATTTAGGACCTCCACGATGCATAACAAAGCTGTCATTAAAGCAATAGAGCAGTGCTGGCATCTTGAAAAATGCAGAGATAGCAACATAAACAGTAAGGAGGTTTTGCTTTATCATAAATTATTCCCAGCATATCACAGTTAGCTCTTGAGCCTCCTGAATTCACTGTCATCTATGACATTCATATCCCCTTGGAGGAATTGTTGTGTTATCCAAAAGCTCTATTGCACAAAGTAATTCAGAGTCCCATATTGTGTGGGGTTACATGGCTTATGTTGTACACTGATTTGTCTTCTCCTCCCCCCTGCCCACTTCGAGGTTTTCTCTCCCATCTCCAGTACATTGGCATCCTGGATTGCAGAGAGAACTGTCTCAAGGTCATACCAAGATGCTTCAGCATGGCTCAGCTACAAAAAATTGATATAGCCAAAAATTTTGTTTAAAAGCAATAGATTGAAAACAGTGCCTGTGGCCTGAAGCAGCCCTGATTTATTTAGGATACAGAGGTATAGATGCACACTTCTAAAAGCTGTCTGTACTTCACCAGCTAAAACAAGGAGAACGCATGAGGCTGTGATCTGTCAAGTGATCCTTTGTCACTCCCAGCACAGCCCCGTAATCCTTCGGTTGTGATTATGCAAAGGAATATTACATGGATCCTGTAAAATATCTCTGATTGGATCAATGTTATTTTCTCCCCCATTGACAAGGTCTTACCAGAGAATGACTGTAATTCCACTGCTAACACTGTCTTAGTGAAATCCCCCAATAAATCCTCCAAGCAGCACTGTTAGTAATACCTTTATTAGACTAACTAAACAAGATATTTATATGCAGGGCTTTCCAAAGGACTCTGGCTCCTGCTTCAGTTTCTGGAGGAAAACTTGATGAAAAGTGCTCTGGTGGGAGACTTGCCCCCAAGGAGGCTCTGAATGGATATAAATGGAAGGTAACATTACCCTTTTAGGATTCACAGGGTTAGGCACAGATTTCTCCTTGTCCTGTCCACACTACAGCAAGGACCCAAGGGCATCTTTAGCAGAAAAATCTTATCCCGAGTCTGGTTTTCAGGCAGGATTGGAGTTCAGGCTCTCCCCACATATTCCACAAACATGCTGTCAGTACAACAGTTTGCTAACAGTCAAAGGAAAACATGATCTTTAAGCACATGCTATCATTTCAATATTTGTTCAAGGCTAAATCCTGGCCCTCATACTCAACAAAAGAGCTGATCCCCCTCTAGCCACTGCTATCACAGCTCACCAGTGCTTCTGTTCTCCTCCTCTTTTACCCTTCTCTCTTTGTGTGACTCTCATCTAATCCTGTTCCATTTTCTTTTCTCCAGGTTTTCATTTCCAGTGATTTCATTCCCACACTGACCTCCCCTTCATCACTGAAGATCAATTGTCACCTTCTGGCTTCAAACATGATGCTCCAATCTGATGAAGAGCAGACTCCAGAGATCATCTTGCCAAGACATTTTTTTCAGGCTGCCTGAGTGCTCAGGTACCCACTGCATCTCTGCTTTCCCTTGGTTCATTTCAATGAAGTTACCTCTCAAGCCATGAGAGCTACAAACATAGCTACCCTCCTAAACCTTTAAACAGAACTGTAAGAATCATCAAGTACTGTGTCTAACATAAAACTCAAGCACAGCCAAAAGACCACAGTGTGCACAGCCACACAGCAATTAGCAGATGAAAAAGCTATGAAGACAATATATCAACAGAAAAACATCAAACAAAGCACAGCAGAAAATATGCCTTCTTAAATCCTTTGAAACCAGGTTGGCATTTGTGATGAGTAAACTCTGGCTCCTACATGTTTCATGGGAAAACTTTCTCCATATTCTTTACAGCAATCCACTGAAATGTCAGAGTCACTTCTCAGCTCCCAGCCCCTTAGAAACAAAGGAAGAATAATTTATATATTAGCCTTTGAACAGGAATAGTCTGATGGTAAGAGAAACTGTTGATGATTACAGTGAGGACTTCTGACCTATTTCCTCCATCCACATCCAGTATTTTACATGTTGCCTCTACCTCCTGACTCAAACAGATGTGCACCAGATGCCTAAATTGCGATGTCAGCTTTCAAGGTCATTGCTGTGATGGATAGCAAAACTTTCTCAAATGAAAACTTAACCTCAGGAGCTGCCCTGCCTTAAGGGGTAGACTGTGATAAAGGCTATGGCTGTGAAATTGCCCCATATAGACAGCCCAGGTTATGGACCCCAATGACCTTGATTAATACATTTTGACATTGAAGGGGTCCAAGGTGCATGAGACAAGCTCAAGGAAAGGCACCAGTTCATCAACCAGGATCCATCAAACCTCCCAGGGAGTTTCTGTGGCCTCTTCCAATGCCACACAGAATGCTGTGCTCCTGTTCTGGAGGAGAGATGCAGGTCAAACTGCATTTTAGCACAAATCTAAACCCTGGAAAGAAAGTACTGAAATGAATGGAGGAGTGCTCGTATCTGCTCCCTAAGTGTCAAGACCAATCCTACCCTGGTGTAAATTACCACCAAGATACATAAAAACAAGGCAATTTGTCCCCTCTGAGAGACAGACAATTCAATCATGTTTAAAAATGCAGGGCCTAAAGACATGCAGTGAAATATGCATCCTACAAACAGTCTGAAAAGTCTTAAGTACCCAGAGGAGGTATTTCAGTGCCTAACTCACATGCCCAAGATGAAATTCAAGCAGCCTAATTTTCATAGTGGCAGTTACAATGTACCATCTCACCACAGCAATTAAGTGCAAGTTGCCTCAAACTGCAAGTCCAGGAACTTTCAAGATGCCATGAGCTACGTTCAAAGGGAGGAGAACTTTTCAAGAAGACATGTCTTTCCAGTTGTCCTAATGCTACCAGACAAGAATCACACCCTGGCTGAAGTACAGCAACACTACCAAATGGATGCCATCACCTCTTGGTTCGAAGCAAGGTTGGCAGCAGGCGAAGCAAAGCTTAGGCCTGAAGACTTCCCCATGCCCCAACACTACAGGCAATCTTCTGCCAAAGAAATCCTGCATCTTTCTCTTTTCTCTGTCTTTGCACATTCACTGGAAAAGAAGACTTGGGTGCTGAAGAGTTTGTTTGCCCCTGCTGCTTCTTCTTCATTTGAAGGCATTGACAAGGCAATTAGTTGCTGTGTCACAGGCAAGATGCTAACAGTAATGGATGAAGAAGAGGGGGAAAGACATGCTACCAGTTTCTTATGTGGCACAGAGTGCAGGGGACATGGGCAAGGACAGAACAGGGTTTCTGACTGCAGGGCTAAGAGGAAAAGGTTGAGAAGGAAGAGAAAAGTCATCTCTGTAGTGCCATCATTGTCACTTTAAGGCCAGACCTTACTCTGACATACACCTCCCTCCAACCATTCAAGTAGACTCTGCCTCCTGTCCTTGAGGACATTTAAACAATTTGCCCCACATTTCCACATGAAACCCCTTGTTTAAAGACCTCTGCCCCAGATTTGAAACAAATCCCTGGGGCCAAGATCACTTCATCACTGGAAAACATGGACTTTATGGAATAGTCAGTGTGACATGTTACTGTCATGCTCCCATCCCCACAAGGCTGAGATCACTGCTGGGAGTCTGTGGCTACCTTTCCCAGTTTCCCACCAGGATCAAAAAATTCGAAGGAGTAGCATTTGAAACCTGGAGGCTCCCCAGGTAGAAAAGACCTTTCCACCCTCTTGGATACAAAATGATATTTCAAATCTACAGAAATAAGCAGAAAGCCCCATTTCTCTCTGCCCTTGTTACCAACCCTCAGCAGTATACAGCACCGTGATCTTCTGCCATAGATACACATCTCCTAAAAAGCAGCTGCCTCACCTTCACACAGCTCAGAGAACCTCACATTTAGCTGCTCCTGCATATGTGACATGCACAAGAACCACCAGTCTCTCTCCCTCAGTCTCTGCCACCACCCTTTCTAGTTCCCCCAGAGCAAAACAGAGGCTGCTCTTTGTAAGGCTAAGGTCATTCCTCCACAAAAGTAGAAATCAAAAATCTCTTTTCTGATCCACTTTAGATGTAACCCTGCTCCTACAGGTACTCAGGCACAAAGCTGGGTAACAGTTTCTTCAGTAACATAGACAGCAGGTTTGCTACTCTGAGTCTCAAGCAAGGTTTTCCAAATATCCAGAAAAGCAAAGCATCCCACCTTATCTCTCTCCATCCTGACTGATGGAACCCTACTTCCACCTTTTCTGGGAGCTGAACTATAGCCCAAGAGGCTATGTCAGATGATGTTTTCCTACTTCTAGTGCTGTGGAGCCCTTCTGTTCCCTGTAGGATCTTTTCCACAACACTTTTGTGAGAACTGTGGCCTGCTGGTGCACACACAACTGAACAAAACCCAGGGACTGGGTGCCTTTAGCCTTCATAAGATTATGGATCCTGTGGCAAGATCCTAATGGCTATAAGGTAATTCATCCAGCATCACCAGCTAAATAGCCAAACATTATGTGAGCTGAACTATACATCTCATGGTAATTTAAATGGGTGCAAATAAGAGTTTAATTCTGCTGCTGCCAGCCATCTTGAAGGCTTAAATATAGTACAGAAAATCTCTTTTATTTTATATAAAGTATTTTAATGAAGAAATTGAAGGCTCTGCACACTCCTGGTTTGTGAATACAAATGGCTGATAATCTAATAGGCTTTTGCTGTCACTGAGTTAAGGCAACATGAAATGAAAGCACACAAAGGAGTGAAGAAACAAAAACCCTATTAACTGCATTATCTAAAGGAAAGTTAGGTAAAATGTGCATTAAGGCACAAAGTCCTCATCCCAAGTCCTTCCTAGATGTGTGGGATGTCACAAAAAGGAAATAAAGTGCAGCTCAGACCTAGGTGAAAGAGGCAAAGCAGCTGGGATGGTGCAACTGGATTTGTCTTGCATTGCTTCCCCTCTCACCAGTCACCTATGGCTGCTATCAGGCAGCCCAGTGACAAACACTCCTACAAGCAGGTCCTGCTTGATTCACAGCTGAATATGCTCTTCCTTGGGGAAAAAGAAAAAGAAAAAAAAAGAGGAATGAATAGTAATAATAAATGAAATCCTTCACAGTCCTATGGCATGTTTCACAAGGACACAGCACTAGAAAGGACCGTGCTCATTTTTCTTGTATAGCAGGAAAGTATATCACATATACTTCCTAAAGAGATCTATCTTCATCCTTAAAATCTGTTAGAAGTACTGTGGCCTCATCACTCCTTCCAGAGCCCCATTTCAGCATAGCTTCCAGCCTACGCGTACTCATGGCCCTCACACACACTGCTAACGTCCTCAAACAGACCTTCCTCCTCTCCTGTGTTTAACCCTGTTCCTTCTGGCTAACAATTATATTTGTAAAACAGATTTTTCCATGAGTCTCCTCACACTAGTAACTCCACTCTGGACCCACTCTGAATTCCTTGATTAGCACCTTGAAGGTGCTTGATTAGCACCTTGCCCATGACTTCAACATTTCTTTACTTGAAATATCTGGTCAGCTCTGTTCTTCAATCACACCTGTCTTTCTCCTGGTCATTGCTCTACCGCTCTCTGTCTGCACTTCAAGACAAGTGTACATTAATGAACCCTGTACCGCCATGGAAGTGTATTCTGTGGTCACATTCCACCTGCATGCTGGGTGAGATTCAAGTATGCACTGTTCCCACTCTGAAAGGAAACACACTGCAGTACCTGAGCAGGGACAAAGCCATCTGAGCCCAAATCTCCTCATAGCCTAGATGTCTAGAGGAACAGAATTCCAGTGTGCAAAACAGAGGGTATTTGTCGCACAACATAAACATATCCTCCAGGACCAAAAGTTCACATTAAAGAAATTTCACATCTTTCCTACCACCCAGGCCTCAACATCACCTAGTTCTTAATATATGATATTCCAGGCTTTCTTTCTCTTGACAGTGTCTCATTTTTGTGAGAGCAGCAAATGTCTTAAGTTCACTCTTCCATGTCTTGCCCAACAAGAGCTATCACCTGCTCCAATATAATTAATGACAGAATAGAATAGAATAGAATAGAATAGAACAGAACAGAACAGGTTGGAAGATACCTTCAAGATCATCACATACAACCTATCATCCAACACAACCTAATCAACTAAACCATGGCACCAAGCACCCCATCAAGTCTCCTGAACACCTCCAATGATGGTGACTCCACCACCTCCCAAAGCAGCCCATTCCAATGGGCAATCACTCTCTCTGTGTAGAATTTCTTCCAGCCTAAACCTCCCCTGGCACAGCTTGAGACTGTGTCCTCTTGTTCTGAATTAAACAAGCTTATTACCCTGTTATTAAACAAGGTTAGTCTCCTACTTCAGGAAATCTACTGCTGACCTTCATCTTGATACTCCCTTTCTCAGCACTGGTTGCTTTCCTTTGGTCAGTTCCTTAAACACAGTGTAAATTTGGTACTAATTACTTTAATGCTGTAACAAAGCATTTCCTTAGGGGCAGAATATAAAATCTGTCACCAAGATCTGAATAATTTAGGTCTACAGAATGCCCTTGCCTCGAAACCCAGTAACCTTCCTAGCAAAATACATCAGAATAGTTTGACACACTTCAAACAGAAAAACATATGTTGTATGCTTATTTCATTTCCCCTTGTGCATTTAATTAATTAAAGTAAGTTCTGAGAACTTACTTTAAACTCTTCTTAATATTATTATGATTAAACTAAAAGGTCCACTGTGGCCCGGACAACTTTTTCTCCTTTCTTTAAATATAGATTTGCTACAGCTCATTCCTAATGTGCTATCCTAATTAGACAGGTTTATTGAAAATCCTTTTTACTGGACTTGCAATGTTACATACCACACCTTGCAGAAGTCTGAGATGGAAATTATCCAACTTCCCAATTTGAGCCCATTAAGCTATTTGAATGTTTCCATTTCCCCTGTTCCTGTTAGCTGTCTCCTTTGTCTCTCTGATCAGTATAAGTTTCCCTCTCCTTAAGCATTATGGAATATCATATGGGCAGAACTGGGTAATCTGGTGAATACAAAAGGGATGAAATTCAAAGCAAAATGTCAGCTCATGCAGTTAGGACTAACAATGAGAAATTACTTTCCAGTTGTCAGCTGGGCTGGCCACTAAACACGTGACAGATGCTCTCTATTAACCCTTCTCCCTTCCCAAAGGGGAAGAGAAAGGGAGAGCGACCTATGAGTTGGGAAACTAAAACAGCTTTAACTAAAATAGTAAAAATAAAATTAAATGTATACAATGTCCCCAGACTTCTGTGGAGAACCATGTTGACAATTCTGTACAGTTACACAGGATGAACTCACAGCATGAAGGTAGGGAAAAATTATAGGAGAGAGTCAGTAATAGTGACCTCTCCGTCCCTTAAGCTTTGCTTCAGTGTGTCCTCTGTTCAGCCTACAACCCTGTTTGATCCTGTCAGTCACCAAAAAGACAGAGCTTCACACTGGATCCTGTGTTCTCCCTCCACCTTCCTGCTCCACTGCTTGGACCATCCCTGTGACAATAAACATCAGCCACTACCTTAGCCATACTAAGCTTGCCTGGATTTTCTGCCACCTCACATCATCAGTATTAGGAACTCCTTGCCTGCTCTCAATCTTTTATCACCCTCTTTATCATTTCTTTTTCCTTTCCACATGCCAATGTTATCCATGTTGCATTCTCTTATTCACAGACCTTATGTCCTGCATTCCCCTATCTATTCCTGCCTTGCTATCCCAAATCCCAGCTGACCCATACCAGTTTGTTTCTGCCATATCTCACATAGTAGAGCATTTCTAGTGGCCTGGCTAACTTTCTCCACTATAAACACACTGTTCCTCTATTCAGTGCTGCTCATTTCCTAGATGTACTACCCCAGTCCAACACAGTTAAGTCTCAGACTCATAGTCATAGCCAACTATTTCCCACATTTGACTTATTCCTCAGACCCTCCCACTTCCTTCAGCCCCCAATTTAGCTGTTAAGCAGGATTTCACTCAGGACTTCTATGAGGAAAATGACAAAGTAACATTTTCATCTTGCAATAGTTTTGGTTTTTGTTTCTTCTTCCTTTCCTACAACTCCTTCATTCTTCTCTCCCACATACAAAAAACATCCTATGATCTGATACTGAGCCGGTCTTATTCTATCTCCTAACTTTCCTTATGGCCATTCTTGTCCTCTCGTTCTCTCTTCTTAACCTCTCACACTCCTCTGTCTCTTTACTTGCATAATGCAATTACTATTCAATCTCTTTCCTCTTAAAATAGTCTCATCTTAAAATATTTACTTTCCTCTCTAAATATGGTTTTTTCACTCCTCCATTTTCATCACCAATCTCTCTGAATATGACACCACCTTGAGTTTCCCCCACCAGTTCAGTGCAGCTTCCTCTCCATTCCAACTTCTGTTGCCCAAGTCTCTACATAACATACTGGCCAGATTTCAGCATAGTCTGGATAGTCTGTTCTCATCTGCTGTAGCATGTTGGCTACCTTCAGTAGCCTCCTGTGCTGTTTCAACCCGAAATGGTGTCTTTCTTTATGACATCAATCACTTGTCTTGCACCACCTTTGAATCTCCCCCTTTTTCATGTCCTTCAGACACTCTTCTTCTCTCAGCTCTGCCAGAAGTTCATGGAGCTTTTCTCTTTCTGTATTTTACTCCTTGGTAATTTCTGTCACATAGTTTCCACTACTATCTCCATGCAGCAATTTTCAGATTCACCCCTCCAACACAAACTTGTCTCCCCAGGTCCATACCCATGGTCTCTCTAATACTCCCTCAAGGACATACAGATACCAAACAGAGCTTATCATAGGTAAAGCAGAGTTCCTAATATTCTTCTCTCTTCTTCACTATATGCTCTCTTCAGTAATTCCCCTCTTGATCATCACACCCAAGGCTATTACTTTCCTTGTTTTTCTGGTCAACAATTGGAGCAACATCTTCATCTCATGTCTCTCACTACATCCATAGATCCGGGGGATGTCTAAATTTTGCACATTCTTTCTCCATCCAGGCTCTCGTTATCTCATGTCTTTATTACTTCAATATTTCTTTTTCTGACCTTTACAAATGTGATCTAGCTCTCCATGTATCCATTTGGGATGTTGGTAGAAATATCATTATCCCAAAGACATCACCCTAACTGCATCGTTTCTCTTAGCAGCTGTGGACTGCTGTCCCAGTATCTATCTCATTGATGCAATCTACTTGTCTTCATTAATGAAATGTCCCATTTTTCCTACAGTAAGCCAAAGAGGTCAATTCCCATCATCTTCTTACTAATTTTTCAAGCAGATATGACCCATGACTTTTCTGGTGCCATCCTTCAATTTTTGGAAGACCATCTCATAAACACCTGCAACTCCTATTCATTAACCTTCTTTATAACTCTTCAAGGAATCCTGCATTTCATGGAGTTTACAGAAGTGTGGTTAGCCTGGTGATGTTTTGAAACCACTACTGGTCACACTGAACATAATTACCTTGTCATCTCCTTGTATTCTCTCATAAGGCTGCATTATTCACCAATATTTAAAGTGCAGTAACATGTCAAAAGGATGGGGACATTTTTCTAGTCCATGGTTTCTCATCCATGATTAAGGCTCATAAATCCCATGATAGAACTCTAACTGGTATTAATAATAATGAATGAAATCCCTATTATACTGCTACTGAGCTGAGGTAGAAGAGATTAAGTCACTTGCCTCAGGTCATGAGCAAAGACTATGGCAGATCTTGGACTGAATTCTGGCTTTGTAAACCCTGTCCTAACTGCAGTACTACTCCTTCCATTGCTCTTGGTAGTTACCTACAAAGGATTACCATTTCAGCAGGCTCATCTGGGCAGATCTGAATATTTATTTGTGGAAGAATTAGGCTTTATGAGAAAGAAAATGGGGACATTTCCTTTTTATAGTCTGATTTCTCTCCTGCAGAGAAAATATGTTAGTTTATAATCCTTTATTTTAAGTGAATTTTATTCTAAATGGTCTGTTAGGGGCATTTGGATTCTAAAATCCACATTCTTTATTTATTTATTCCTTAAAAACTAAGAAACATCATCTCATTTCCTTCTTTTGCTCTTAAAGAGGTGAATATGCACTCAAGGGTTCCAGCAACACTTTGTCAGCAGTGAGCCATTAAGTACCTTACATTATAAATGATTGTCAATTTTTTTTCAGAACCTACAAGACATTAAATCTTCTTCCTCAGTCACTGGCTCTGCAATAGTTAATGAACTCATTACACTCTTGAAGTTATTCAGAATACACTGAAAGACTTCTTCTATAAGGAAAAAAAAAGGCAATATTGAGATGGATTTTTATTGCTGGAAATGACAAAAGAGTTCAGATCATTTCATCTCTATTGAAGTAAAATAATCTTTCCTGGGTTCAGTTTTACAGTAAACAGAACACATCAACACTCATATTAAATCTTTTTTCCACAATGCTTTAAAAGTTTTCAAGCAATAGAGAGAAAGGATAAAAATGCTGAGATTTCTCAAAAGGATTTGGATGCTCAATTAAATGAACAGGAATTAAGCACGCAGTCCTGCAGGCAGCTCAGCAAATACCAGTTTCCCTTGAGAAGGGCATGATCCTGTCATTTTTACTCAGGCAAGATTTCCATTTGTCTTCGCTCGCAATTTGGCTTGAAAGCCAACAGCTTGATTGAAATTTGCTCTTTAAAACAGCATGATTAAAAACAGTTGCAGCTCTGTTAAATTACATGTATGTTCTTATTTTTAGCAGATATATATTATCACACTAATTATCTCAGATGTGTCAGAGGAACATGTCAGGTTCTCATTACTTGTGGTAAAGACACCTTTTAATGAATTGCTATTTAAGTTTGATTCAATTAAAATATTAACATTGCTTATTTAAAGTACCATGGGGCAAATCCTCCTGGAACTCACATGCATGAAACACCACTGATTTCATCCATCAAACTATTTGAGAAAATCTCTGAATGAGCAGATGTCTTTGCCATATCTTAGAAACATGCATTTGTTTAACTTCCAGTCTACATCAACAGACTGAGAATAATTATGACATTAAAACCAGTGAAGGCTAAATACCTGGGAAGCCTAAGAGTCAACTCACAGACTGTCTACTGCTTAAATTTCATTGGATCCCTCCAGATGGGACAGATGGGAGCACAGACCTTGCATTGGCCTTTCTACCCAGGGACAGTTTTAACCTCAAAGGAAACACTAAAGGCCTGAACTTGCTGCATCACCATGTGCAATAAAACATTTAGTATTGACTTCACTGGGATTAGAATCAAGACATCAACAAAGTCCCTTGTATAAAGAACCCGTTTGAAAAACGGTTGGGATTTCAAGGCCACATTTTAAACAGAGCATTTGGATTCCCTGGCGTATGAGGGAGGCATGAGAAAACGGCTGTCCTAATTTACCTGGCAAAATCACTGCATTTTCAAAGTCCAACCTACAGCATTGTAAGGTATGTTTTATGAAAATAAATCTCTGTACTCTTAAGGATAACTGCAAAGAGCTCTCTTCAGACTTTTTCAATTGTGTAGAAGGACACTGAGACACTTGAACGGGTCCAGAGAAGGGCAACGAGGCTGAGGAGAGGCCTTGAGCACAAGCCCCACGAGGAGAGGACGAGAGAGCTGGGATTGTTTAGCCTGGAGAAGAGGAGGCTCAGGGGAGACCTTATTGCTGTCTACGACTACCTGAAGAGTGGTTGTAGCCAGGAGGGGGTTGGTCTCTTCTCCCAGGCACCCAGCACTAGAACAAGAGGACACAGTCTCAAGCTGCAGCAGGGGAAGTTCAGGCTCGAGGTGAAGAGAAAGTTCTTCACTGAGAGAATTGTTTGTCATTGGAATGTGCTGCCCAGGGAGGTGGTGGAGTCACCATCCCTGGAGGTGTTCAAGAGGGGATTGGATGTGGCACTTGGTGCCATGGTTTAGTCATGAGGTCTGTGGTGACAGGTTGGACTCAATGATCTTTGAGGTCTCTTCCAGCCTTGGTGATACTGTGATACTGTGTATAAATAATCCCTAGTGATGGACAGAGTAGTCCTGGTAAGCCTTTCTTCCTCAGTTGTGCCATGTATCTGACACACCAAACCAGAATGCTTTTATCCCAGAAATCTTGCATATTATTTGGAGTGCAGGTAGCCTACACAGGAATTAGTAGTTTTGTTGTTTTGGGGTTTTTCTTCAGTAATGGCATGAGCTAAGTATATTCACAATAAAATCTTTTTAAACAGGATTTACTATTACTTCCATTGATCTTCAGGGAAGAAAGTAGGTAGAAGGGGGATTGGAATAATGTCATTGCAATTTGGTTTGGTTTGGGGGTTTTTTATTATAAAATTGGATCCCAATGGCAGGCAGTAGAGCCCTATCCAGACAGGTTTCAGTGGCAGTCTTCCAAAAGTGAGATGAAAGGTCTTCTCAGTAGTAATTGTTTAAATGGAACAGACTCTGGTTATTGTGCAACTTCTTCATCTACTTTATTGTACCTTTATAATTAAATGATGTAATTCCTTTTTTTTCCTTTCTCCTTTTCCTCTTGACTAGTGCAGGAAAGTATCTGAGCAGCTTGCCATTGGATGCAGACGAACTTTGTGGCTTCCAGGGTTTTTCTGGGTCACTACAAGTCATATATAAGGAGTCAGTGAGCTGCTGGTTGCCAAAGCAGGACATAAACTCTGTCTTCCCCCTGCCACAAATGGACACTTACCTGCATTTCAACTCACTGCTTGCTTATTGATGGAGGTGGTTAGTTCACTGTTTTGTGGTAGGGTGAGACAACACCACTTAAACTAGAAACTCAGTGGTAAACAGACGAACAGTGCATCTAATAGGATACAGAGAACACTGTATTCAAAGGACTGTTCAGAAGAAGGGATACTTGATTTATGGAGGAGACTGGACAGACACCTGAGAATCAGAAGAGGCTTAGAGTATTGCGCTGAACAAACCCAGAGCCAGCATTTCTTGACTCTGCAAGGCTTTAGGGATCAGGAATGAAAATCCAGTCCTGAGATGTTAAAAGACTTGAGCAGATACAAAAGTAGAATCAGATGCCCAGCTTCATAAATTCCTTTTTACTGGTCCTTCTGTACAGGAGTACTTTCCCTCAGTCCAAATAGCCCATTCAAACACATCAAGGATAAGTCAGATGAGTAAAAGTTAGTAACTCTGGGCCCTGGGTTTGCACATGCAACCCCAATAATTTTTTTACTGTATTTTCTGTTGTTTCTGTTTTGATTTTTTTTTTCATCCATGATAACAAAAAGAACAAATGAACTGCCTGATTTTGATGAAGCTTTAGAATATTCTTCAGGCCTTTGGTCTCATACCTGCCTGCCTCTCCCTGAGAGTGCTCACTTGCAACAATCTGTTTTAATTCACTGCCTTATTATTTTGAAATATGCAACTGGGTTCTATGCAAATATAAAAAGGGGGATAAAAGAAATATAAACAGGGCTATTAGTGTCTGTCAATCTCCCAATAAGAAATCTGAAGTAACAGCTCTACAGTTTTTCTAGGAAAACCTGACATAGACCTTTTGCTTTATTTGCCAGAAAGTAAAAAGTAATACATATAGAATTACAGAACTGACCCAGACTATTCTGAAACAACTGGCTTTTAAAACCACTAGTGTCAGAATATTGCCAATACCATAGAACCTGATCCTGCTACAAGCCATTGTCTACAGCTTCTATTAATTTCAGCAGAGTTCATAAGCAGAATAACTGCAGGGTATTTGCAAATCTAGTTAAGCTCTTAATGACCATTTTTTGTTATCCTTTGATAGACAAACCTACCATTGTCAATACTGGAAGTTTTGCCTAGGGAAAAATGTAGGATCTATCTCAAAAGACAGGGATCACTTAGATCCTGTCCAGCTTAAGGAAAACAAAAAACAAAAGGAAAACAAACAAACAAACAAAACCACCCAGAATTACCAACCCTCAGTAGTATTTACATTCAATTACATATAGCACACACAACATTTGGGGCCAGAACCTGCATTAGTTTATCCAGTTCCAGAAGAGATGTGCAGAATTAAGATAACAGCTGTCAGAAGACAGAATAAAAGGCCTATGTACCAATGACATCCTCTTTTATACAGTATTTGCCCTGGAGCTCATACAGAGAGAAGGAATGTGTACCCTAGTCAGGGTATTTGAGTACTACAGGAAGAGAATATCTGCAGTTCTTCACACCTGCACAGGGCAAGCTCTGCCCTGGCATCCATGCCTGCAACCTCTAACATCAGACAAGCATGGAATTAAAACTAGAAAAGCAAAAATATACTGCCAGGATGGACCTAAAATACCTGCCTCATTTGGAACCCATAGCTGCTATCAACATTGGTCAGAGATGGCAAACAAATTCATTCCACTCTCATCATATAGCTGAGGATTGTAAAGAAACAGTGTAGTAGCTGGCCTTAGGTGGGATCAGGGATGCTAGCTGACTACCCATGTAAAGCTGGCTCCTTCTAACTCAGTAATTCCAGCACTCAAAGATTTTTTACAAATTAGTATTTTACATCACATTTTTGCTAAGGGGAGAGTAAAATCCACTAGTTCTTTATGATTTAACAGAACTTGAAGTGGACAAGTAATTCTGTAATATCTCCAGTTTTATTTGAGCAAGTCAAATACTTTAGTTTATCAGATTTCCATTATACTTGCTTTTCTATGTTTTAATTTGGAGATGCCAAAGGAACACACCTCTATAGCATTAGTGCTAATGAATGTGACCCTTCATCATGGCTGAGAGTTATAGTACAGGCAGATCCTCACTCCATCAAAGGAACTATAACGTTGATATTCAGAGTTACCAGTCTCCCTCCTCTAACGTTTCCCTCAACATACAATGAAGTTTGTTGAATTTGTATCAAAAAAACCTTTAAAGAAGGCAAGGTGTGACATACACTGATATCTGCACATACCTCCCTTATGTGCACAATTTGCACTTCTGGCCTTGGGCAGCATCTCTGTGAAGTGGCTACCTGGCCATCTGCATTTGTGTCCAGGAATATGTGTGCTGGAATGCACACTGTACCTGAGCTGGAGAATCTCTTGCTACCAGCTAAATGCTCTATATTTAGAGTCAGTACACTGCACACACACACACTCAACATACACACAAACACACAAAAATTACAGTAGGGTCTTTCAAAGAATTTCTTTTCCTGTGTTTATCCACCTCAGTTGAGTTGCCACATTCTTTATGGTTAACAGCAGAGTTTCCATGACACATAACCCAGCACCAGGCAACTGAAGCAGTTTCTGGCTGGAGAAACAGACATTCCTGAACCCAGGACATGGCAGGTGGTGAAAGAGGAATGAATCTTACTTATTTCAAGATGAAAAACCTCTCTAATAACTGAAACTCCATTTGCCAAAGGTGAGCTCCAGTGACACTTCGGCCTGCTGTTAAGGTTGAGTTTCTCTATCTATGCCCCAAGCACAGCGAGCACACGTGGCAGAGCAATCCAGCCCTCCACAGCCAGCCCAGCATGTCCACATCCTCACCTACATGGACAAGCGGAATCCTTCCCTCTGCACTGAAACCAGCATATGGGTACCAGGGTGCTGACAGGGTTTGGATGTGTTCATATATCCACTAAAATGAGACTAAAGTCACCAATGAATTTCACAAGAGGTCATTAAACAGCAGCTAGACATTAAGAGCCACTATCAACACTGACTGGATCCCAACTAGTGATCTAAGTTCCCTACTACTCCACTTGTTTGTACTATTTCAGTGCAAGTCTATACCACGCTACTCAGCTCTACTGCTCACTTTTAAAACATATGGAACAAAATATATACATTGGCAAACACATGTGAGAGTATATCCCTCATGAATAATTAGCTTTAAGCAATAATTCTGCTCACAGTGTCTGAAGAGGGAATTAACACAGGCTATCAAGGGAGTTTGGGACAGAGAACACACTTAGAAAACAAGTCTTTTTGAAGACTGCATAGTGCACAAAGCCATGATTTCACTGTGATGGAAATAAACCACTGGGGAATCATCTAAATGCAGCAGAAGAATCATGGGAGGGAAATGTTATTTCATTGTATGGAGTAACCATGCAGTCGGGCAGCAAAGATGCTGACATCCTTTCCTGAAACCCTCATAATCCTGCAAAAGATGTATCTGTTATAGGTGGGTTTTATGCATATCTCCCCTTCCTATACTTGGAGTTAAAGAAACATTTGAAGCAAGCTGACCATCACCTTGAACTGATAGTTTAGGTGAAAAGGGAAGAAGAAGGACCAAAAGACAAGGGGGAAAAAAATAACAGCACAAAAATGCTACAGGCAAACAGATACATCTCCACCCCAAGAGAAAACAATTCCTTTCTAACACTCCTAATAAATTTGTGTAATGTTTTGTAGACATGGAAAACACTCCAAAACATAGTTCAGTGTAAACAGTAAGCTGGGCTTCCTCCTGCTCTTGACCATTTCTCTTTGTTTACTCTCCATTTGAGGACAGAAAAACCCTACATGTGATCACCACAAACAATGTATTTTGGAACTGATGGGCATTTGGTATGGAAATTATGAAACGTAGACATATGTAGCCTTCAGTAAGATAATCTGTACTTTGCCTGAGTCACTAGGGTCAAAAAAAAATTATTTTAAAAAAAAGGAAATAAACCCCCAATGTCTTCTTTATTAATACTTTTTATTTGTATGTGGAAAATAATCTAATACCATGGTGATGGGCTCACTATATTAAGCTTAGAGAGACAGAGACATGAAAGAGACATTCTGGGGTGTGTCTGTTCTCACCTCCACTGTCAAACCCCTCACTTCAGCAGCAGAGTTCCCACGGGAAACTTCTCTGGCAGTGCTTTGAGAAGCAATGACCAGCAAGGCCAGCTCACCCATCACAAGGAGAGGTTAGAAACACCAGCTCCCATCTACGAGCACAAATGGCTCTGCTCAATCTCTGCCCAACTCAGGAGGGCCTGGCATGTTCATTTGGTAAAAAACAGCCCTTACCTTTAGCAATGAGCTCCTCCAGCTCTTGGTCAAATCCTTGTCGGTGGCATTTCCTCCAGAGCCCCATGTTGGTCGAGTTGTACTGTCTGTTGCACTCATCGACTGCACTCATAGCAAAGATCTGCCTCCTGTTTCGTGCCAAGAGGAGTTTCCCTTCCCAGCGGTCCAACCTAGACCTGCTGGCCCTGAGAGGCAGGTTGTTGTTGGAATTATAAATGAAGCCAGGATCATTTCTCTTAGTGGTGATGCTCTTGCACCTCTCTCTGTGCTTCCTGGCATCAGTTTCATACCAATGGTCTGAGCAGATAGCCACAGCCAGCATGCCCAGTGCACACAGAGCTAAAGAGAGGCCAGCATACAGCAGCAACCTTCCAGCAGCCATACCTCAGCTTCACAGAAACACCATGGACATCTTCACAACAGGCAAAGCCCTTGAGTGTGAGACCACGCAAAAATCTCTGGAACAGCTGCTAGGTGTCACTTGGTAGAGACCATCTCAAACATTCCCAATGCTGTGGCTCACATCAACACTGCAGAGGGATGCTGAGAGTGCTACAAAGTTCTGCCCCGGAGGCAGTCCAGGAGTCTCATCTGCCTCTTCTCTGCAGAGGAGAGCTGGTGAGAACCTCAAACACAATCCAGCCAATGATTCACTTACGCAAAGATGTCCTACTCCCCTCACCAGGAGCACCCAGGGGCTGAAGAGATATATCCCCCTGAGGAGACCTGAAAGCTATGGTTGATCAGTCCATTAATCTCTTTCAATCTGGCCAGCTCGGAAATCCAGAAGACAGGGCTTTCTCATCAGTAGGCTCACCACGGCATCATCACAGGACAGAAAAGTTCAACAGCTAGAGATCTCCCGCTTGCAAGCTGCCAGTTATCCCGCTTTCAGGAATGGGTGACTTGCCTTTTCTTTGTCAGTGGCTCAGCCAGAGCATCATCGTCTGGATGGTCGGTCGTTTGCTTGGGTTTAAAGCAGGGTCGAAAGGGAGGGAGCAAGACGCGGGAGGAATCTGTTGTTGTTGCTGCTGCTGCTGCTGTTTCAAATCGTGGGTAAAATGTAACCTCCCGGGCTGGATGTGGAAACGCAGGCATGCACAGGTTTCTCCCTTAGCAGACTTGGCTGACAGTCACTGACATCTTGGCTTCGGAAACACCTCAGCTTCTCCTCGCAAGCCTTGCCATTCACTCGCCTGCTTTTGTCGTCTGCGCTGTCATCAAGGCAGCGTAATGCCACGATCCCTTCCCCCGGAGAGCCCCAGCAGCGCTTCGGCTGCCGGGCCGGGGAGAGGCAGCGAGGGCAGCCGCAGGCAGCCCCGGCAGCACCCGCCGCCGGCCGCGCAGCTCCCGCTAGGCAGCACTGGAACCAGTCCTCGGCCCCAGCATCGTTTTTCCACACACACGCACCCCACCACCACCCCGCCCTCCGCTGATATCCGACAAGCTTTCTCGGTGCCCGTCGCTGGGTCTGTGCTGTGCACAGTTTCGCTAACACGGCGGCACGTTAGCCATCTGCAAGATGAAGGCGGGCGGGCAGGGCTAGGGCTGACTGAAAGGATGCGAAGGAATGGGGAGGGGAGGGAGGTCGGTGGAAATCAAACCAAAACAAACCGGGGAGGGAGAGGAAGAGGAGCTACACACCTTACACGGGGAGAGGAAAGCAGCCCCTAACTGTTGTCAACAGCTTTCGGTCTGCACCATTTCTCTGCCATATGGCCTGATCTCCACGTTGGGTTTTAGCTCAGCAGCTTCATACGAATTGTATCCCCAGCATCAGCGGTTATATATTCAGACATATTTTTTTTCTCCTTAAATTTCCACTCCCTTTCTCTCTAATGGGAATAACTCACCCATCTTGTAGAGACCAAGTGCAACAGAAGGCGAGCTGGAGTCCCCAAGCTTTAGAAATCTCATTTCACCGTTTTTAACCCAAATAAAAGCGAATCCAATCTTCTGTACACCTGGGAATCTTTCCTTGTTCAAACACCGAGCCCTGCAGCCTTGGCTAAAGCCTACAGATGGAGAATACAGAACGCTGAGCCAAAAGCCAGTGATGTCACCCATGCAACGTGAGACTCATTTCTTATTTCTCTAGCCTCCTTAAAGATAAACTGCACCACTTTCCAGGCAGGAAATGTCAAAGCCTTACTTTCTTAAGAGAGGAAAATGTAAAGCCTGGATTTAAATGGATTCTGCTCATTCTTGGTTACAAGCTCTTATATTGTGTCAACAAAATCCACGACAAGCAGAGCTGTTTGCTACTGCACCAAAAAATCCCAATCTACAATGTAACATAGAGTGTGAGCTTGAAAAAACCCTGGACTCATGACTTTCTGTGTGATCCAGAAAACTGAGGCCTCCATACTCTGAACTGTACTGCACAGCCATCTCCCTACGCATCAAATAGCTCTGGGTTCTCGCACATCCTGGTCTATGAGTACTACAGTCTCCTGAAGCTGACAGAGAGACCTAGTTAACCCCATCCACCATTTGGGTCACACAAACCAGTTATTCCACAGCATGAATAGCAAACTATGCAGCTGCTTCTGCTGCACCAAAAAGTCCACAGCCCAATGCCCCTACACAAACAAGTGCTGCATGCTGGATCCTTCTAGCTTTTGGCCCCTGAAGCCCAAGCTGTGTCATCTGTCTCCTCATTGGACCCACTAGATTGGCAATAGCCCTTGACCCTAAGAGAGGAGTACTGGGGTTTTGCTAGCTTTTAACCCTAGCCTTACAACTTGCATTTGCTCCAGAGGGAAGAATGGACTGAGGGTATAGCAGCTCCGCCTGCATCAAAAATACATACCTGGATTTGCTTGTGGAAAACAGCTGCATCAGAAAAAAAACCCCACACATCTGGATCTTAACAGATTTTGGCCCAAAGGGCATCTTTCCCTTTTGTTTTGAAATGTACTCTATTGTCTAACCATCCTGCATGATCACAAAGCTCACAAAGGAAAGCTGACCATCCAAACCATAGACACTGCAAAATTTAAATTGTGTTATGTATATTAACTGTACCTGGAAAGCTCTAGAGAAAGTTAATTGATTTATTGAAACATGGTTTCTTTTTTTCTCAGCAATAACTTCCCTTTGTTTCTCAGAATAAAGGCAAATATTAAAGGAGCTAAGACTATTTTAAAACAGTTAAGCACAGGCAGATCCACTTCTATAACTGGGGTTTGCAAGCAACTACATGACAGTACATAAAAAGAATTAAGTTTTATAGTGGGCTTGGAGCAGCCATACTTGTCATCTGTTTGGAGATAAAATTTAGATGTCTATGATCAAAAAGCTGCTGGCTCCTGCAGAAGATGGTGAACACGTTTCTTGTATTGCACCCACACAGACATGAGAGTGCACCTGGATTTCTTTGTCCATTTTTAGCATCAAGTCTAAAGCTGAAGATGAGAACAGGAAACAAGCTTAATTTTACCAAACCCATTTTTCATCTGGTAGGATTGTTGGATTTAAAATTTAAGCACTCAACTCTGCTACATTTATTCTCTGTTGAGACTGAACTGGAAGACAGAACTGTTTTCTGTCTAAACTTCCAGTTAGAACTAAAAGACTAGAAATAAGAGCAAAATGGAGGTTTTCTCATTATAATGCTCAAAGACCCATTAAGGGACAGGAATACTGTACCTACATTCCTAGCTATATATTAGGATTACACTCCAAAAAGTCAAGATTTGGTTGGACCCAGGCAGCTCCAGGTGCCAGGCTTTTCCATCAAACTCCAAAGCAGTAAGAGTGTTTGGGGCAGGGAGACTTTTGTACCTGGAGAAGCCAGACTTGTTCCCTCTTCTCGTTCTTAAGCATGACTTTGAAAGCCAAAACTTGACATGCAGTTCCAGGTTTTACCTTTTTCTCTGCAAAGGCATTTCAGTAGCAGTTTATATGCATTTTTAATTCTTTGCCTGTATTTGTAGCTTGATCAGAAGGCAATCTATATCCTCCTGCAAGCGACCTTAAATATATAATTGCAGGAGAAAGTGTTGGCTTTCAGATGAGCTCCACTTTAACACTTACAATTAAATATTTCCCTCCCTCATCATCATTGCCACAAAGGGGCAGAATACTGGTTGCTGCAGGGGTTAGGAACCTTTCCTCTGTCTCTTCCCAGGATTGTTACAGACAGCCCCTTCTCAGTGCAAACAGATCATTATTAAATTCTCTTCCTCCCCTCCCACCCCCACCTCACCACAGGGGGTAAAAAACAATCCTTGTAGATCTTCAGAAGAATGTGAGCTGGGAGAAAGACATTTTAAAAATAGATACTCTGTGCACACTTGAGCTCGTTACATGGAAACTGCTCCCCACAGTGAACTAAAGGCATCTTGGTAAAGGGAGGTAATTCATGGGTCTTAAATGAATTGGGGAGTGAAAATACAGGTTCAGTAAAGGATTGAAAGCTGAGGTTTTCCTTTCTGCAGGTTACAATTTCAGTGAACCAAGGGGTAAGCTAAAGCACATGGGTGCATAGAAAAAATGTCTGAAGGCATGGGACACAGACATGGAGCCTGGTGAGTCTGTTCAGAGCAAATTCCCTGTGACAAGCCCCGTGCGCTGCCTGCTAGAACTCACCACGGATGTTGTCTTACAAATAGGGCCATTCTCCTCTCTGTTCCCTCCCAGGATTGTTTCCGCTTTCCCTAGCAACCTCCAGCTACCATCGCCCTCCGCCTTCCAAGAAGGCTTCAGATACAAAAGCAAAGGGAGCGCCTGTACCAAGGTACACACAGGGGGAGTGATGGGCTAGAAGGGGTGAAGGGCAGAGTTAATGGACAACCAATTGCAATTTGGTTTTCCTCGGTTGGGTTTTTTTTTTGGGTGTTTTGTTGTTGTTGTTGTTGCTTTTACATCAAAATTACCTCCACCATATTTTTCTTCTTCCTCCTCCTGTTTTGTTGTTTTGGTGTGGGTTTTTTTTAATACATATATTTTAAAGACAGAGAGTTCAGTGCCATCTAGTGGGGGAGGGGATCGAGCACGTCAACGTGCTACCTATTTCTAGGGATCTGTACCACTCAGTTATTCAACAGGAAGAGGATCTTCAGTTATTTCCCTTCTCTTTTTGTGATCTGCATTTCCCAAGGGGTGATGCTTAATTTATATGGGCTCCAGACTTCATTTGTTCTAATGAACCACCTGCTGAAGCCAAAGGAACTCATACTAGAGTCGTATATCTTGGGGTAGCACTGGCTCTGGAGGCAGTTTGCCATACTAATTACAGGATTTCAAACACGAGACAGTAATCAAACCAAACACAGATATAACAAATTATATCTACTAATATTTTTTTATCATTCCAACACACCTTGGATACTGGTGTGGGTGAATCCTCAGCATACCAGACCTTCCACTAACACAGACATAAAAGATGCCGCCTATCCCAGAGAAGCATCTTACAATAACTTGTACAAACATTTCATCCACCAGTTAAACACTTTGGGGTGTTCAGGTGACTCAGAACCAAGAAGAGGCTCTAACATCCTGTGATTTGGACCACAAAGCACCATATAAAAGTTTGTCATTTAAATTCTGGGCATCTAAACCAATTTTTAATTCTCCTTCTATTATGAAAGGCATTTTCAGAAGGAAATATCAGCCAGCTGCATGAACATGAGGTAGCCATACACGCACCCACATAGACACACAGAGATTAGGCAGACAGCTATGTACACACTGATGCTTAGCTGTGCACACAGTAGTATCTAGCTGCACACACCAGCACCCAGCTGGATGTCTTCTAGTGTCCTCCCTGCCAGCTCCCCAAAGGGATTTTTCTGCTCTAGGAAAAACCCCAACATTTGGATTGCAAAGTTAAGCAAATTGGTGAATGCCAGATTTAAGATCACCCATACAACATTTATTCACCCCTTATGCAAACATATTATGATACAATCTTTAATTATGTTATTTTTGTTTCCACGGGTCTCCTGCCTTTTTCACAGCCAAGGATGGATGGTGCTCACTTAATGAACACTATTCAAATTTTCTCCTATCCTTATCATCCAATGTGTGGTGCATGTACTATTTACTGCAGAGCATCCAGATCTTGCATTGAATACAGAGTGATTAATTTCCTCATGGGCTTTTCTATAGTGGTGTTCTCACTGTGGTGGTTTGAGGGTAGGGTTTTGTTGTTTTATGGACATCAATGAATTTATCTTCACAGCTCCCTGCTGAGCAACAGAGATAAAAGCCAATATTTTCAAACATGTCAGTGTATTTTGGGTGCTCAATTAAAAAAGCTTAGAACCAAAACTTTCAGAGTGCATAGCACTTCCTCAGAGAACAGCTTTCAGTCACCTTGGCTCTAGACACAGTGGGCAGTGTTTTGACAAACTAGTGCATGGGTGACTGAAACTCAATACACAGAAAATGGGGACCACGTGGACAGTAGTTGGGAAGAATGTCATCTATTTGAGTCACCCAACTTCATAATAGCAAATCTCACAAACAGTGAAACAAAATCCATTTTTCAATTTCAATTCAGTTGTCTTAACCATGTGACCATGATTGTTCCTACCTGCTAGGCTCACTACACAGCCTCCAAACTCCTCATCAAACAGCTGCTATTTCAGGACTGCAGAGTTCCAGTTCATCCATCAGCTATCAGAAATGGAAATAAGAGTTTGTCTGAACAGAGAATTCAATAGTGTATTTTACTTCATTAAGACAAGACACAAGTGCATGGAAATTCATGGAAAATTTTTATTCTGCTTTTCTTGGGAGTCTTGATTTAGTGACCTGAAGTTATGAAGAGCAAGAGAAGCATGCATGAGCTGAGACAGAATTAATCACGGGGTCAGGAGCTGAATGAAGTGTAGCATCAAAAGAACAGATTTGTTTGGAGAGGAAGGAAAATGCATCGCTGAGCAGAAAGTGGGAAGGCATGTATGTGAGCAGTCCTATACCATCTTTTACAATAAAGCTGAGGGGAAGGCCAACACCAAATTGCCTTACAGTGAAAGAAGTAAAAGACAATACCCAACTAAAAGGAACCAGAGTATGACATTCTTTTTCCAGAGATAAAACAACAACAAAAATCACTTGAGCCTTTCCACTAAAATGGCTTCCTCCTGTGAAAACTTCTCTTTATTGTTTACCTGTTAACTGTCAAAACCACATCACTGTTATCAACCTAAGGGTACACTGTGGACACAGTTAACTATGTATGATAATCACACTTAAATATGTATGATAACCACTGCTTCTCATCTGAACATCTCCAAGAATATTTTTAAGTATAGGCAAAACAAGGATGAACTTTTTAAATGTAAGTTAACCTGTTCCCCAAACTGCCAAACGTAGACACCATGCTTAGAAAATGTCAGCCCAAACTGTTTAAGTTTAGCAGAGCTATAAACTACTGAAACCAAGGAACTGGCAATCAAACAAGTCAGCTGAAGACATTAATCCCTGCACCAGTTCCCTGCAGACTGAATGTTTACAGGCATCATGATAAACTGCAGAGAAAACTTGGAACCCATCACTCCCCCTTGAAAAGCGCTGTCATGAGTTCCAGCTTTTTCAAGCAGGTGGTAAGATCTAAATGTGTATCACGCTCACAGGTGAGCACTAAAGAGACTCAGGAAAGACAGCCTTGTCCCTGTCTCTCTTGAGTCCTGAGTAAATGCTCAAGATCTTGCAGTGTCAGAAGAGTATCAAGAAAGAGCACCTAAGTTGCACTTGTCTAAGTTTCTTGATAAAGGGAGTTCTGCTGAGCTAGGAGATAACTCAGGCAAAGCACACAGGCAAACTTTAACCCACAAGGCTATTTCAAATTCTTCTTCCTACAACAGAAAACACATCTCAGACCCTGCTTTTGGAGGCAGAGGTTTAGCATCACTCTGGTGCTCCGTGTGACCACAGCAGCCACTCTGTTACGCATCTTATTGTCTTGCCAACTTGGTAGCCAGCATCTTCATATTCTACAGCTTCTTCTCCTCTGAGCTGGACTAGGTTTCACATGAAATCTGCAGACCTTTTTCCCCAAATGCCTTGCTAAGATCACTACAGTTTCATACTAATCCCCCTGTGCTTTCCCCATTTACTTTATGGATCCATCAAGCCCAGCCTGCCACCCTAATTCCTGCTGCAGGAAAACCCATTGCCTGCCGCAGTGATGAAGGTGACATTGCTGTAAATGCAGGAGTTGTATAGCATGGTTACTTGCTGCCTAAAGCCAGCTACAAAAGGAAGATGGCTCTCTGACATCACCATCATTTGGCTCAGCTGAAAACAGGAGATATTACTTCTCATTAAAATTCATAGATCTTGCAACTTTTACAGAAATAGAAGAATAATCCAGGATGGCAGAGATGAGATATTAGGGCCAAAGAGTACTGCCTCAGAGCAAGTACTGCCTTCTGGCTGCCAATAATAAGCATATTTTGTAAGAAGTTTCTTTTATTCTTAAAGGTACCTCTAACACACTGATCTTCAATACATTAAAGCTTGAATAATTCTGATTTTGCTGAAGTGCATCAATATTTAGTTCATATGGGCAGTCTTATATGAAGATATATCTGTAGTATTGTTAGTCTGCTTGACATGGCAAATTGCACTGCACAACCTAAGATTCTGACAGATCTGAGAACCCAGAGAGATTTCTGCATATGGGTTCTATCAATCAGCAGTGTTTTGTGAACTAATCCACTGAAAGACAGAGCCACAGTCTTTGCAGACCAATAACACAGTCTGTGGTAATGAATGTATCACTTTTGTGTTTGGCTCCAAGCTGCAAATTCAATTTGCTGCCTCTTTTAGTCACAAAAGAAGCATAAAGATTAGACAAAAATTGGAATTCATAGACCATAAGAAATCACCATAGAAGGGACTGGAAAGAAAACCAGTAAGCAAAACCAAAAATAGCACCTGTTCAGAAAAAAATTACGTTCTCTAAAAACACTCCATTTTGGAACATGACTCAGAAATATGCCCACAGTTTTCATGTATTTCATTTGTCAGTGAAGTCCTAGCAGAGTAGATCTGGTTAAAATAAATTTTATATATATATATATATATACATTCTGCATCTCTCTATAAGAAGCTGACATCTGGTTAGACAGAAGTATGCTGTTATCTTCAACAGTATTGCATTTACCTGTTCATTTATTATGACCAACAATATTTGCATGAGAATGAAGCGCATGTAGTTCTTCAGAGTTCACTCAATCATTTGTGCAATTCATTTCCCCACATGAAATTTCAGCACTGCGATATTGCAGTTGGTTGTTGAGGAATTGATTAGACCACAGAGAGGATTAGAGCTCCAGGTGTAAAACGTGCACCAGAAAGAGATGAAATCCTAAGCAAAAAGACCTAGTTTCCATCCTGTTGTCATTGGTTTGTTAGTCTTAACAAAGAATAAGAGGAGGAAAGAAAATCTATACATTTTAGCAGAACTGCTACCCATGCTCATTTTCTAAGAGATGGTAGCAGCCCCTGAAGGACTATTCTTCTCTGTCAACACTGAGCTGAAATCACAACAGCAGTTAGTTTCACATGCCATTGTTATGTTGCATTGGAAATTGCAATCCAATCTATTATATCACTAAATTTGAAACACCAAATGAGGCACTTACAGAAACGTACAGCTTGATGCCCCCCTTCTAGAGCACCTTTCAGAAGCTGGGTGTCTCAAAGCACTTTACAGCAACTGTGTAGACGATTACAGTGCAGTGAATGGATGCAAACTATATAGGTACAATGTTGTTTGAGTGAAATTCCTGTTTGGAGAGTCCAGCCAGGATAATAAATTGCTTTGCTCCCCATGTATCTGACTTAAGGCCGGAGTGATCTCTGCAGTCCTGTATTCAAGAGGCTTTATTGTTGGAGACCCCATGAAGCAGATAACCATTTGTTGTTGACTTGCATGGCAGAAGCAGCAGCTACAATTGTGAAAACCTCATGGAAAGTTCAGTTCCCCAGGCACAGCCCCTTGTTGCCATCTTCAGAAATCCTATTCAGAGCAGAACTGACCCATTACTAGGGCAAACTGGGGCCACTGCAGCCAGGCAAGACACAGATGGATTTTGAAGCTCCATGTAAGTTAGCTGCGTGTCTGCCTGTCAACTGATGGAAGAGCACTTCAAGGCACCTCCAGAACTTCCAGGAAGCTCAGTGTAACAAAAACTCAGTAAGAGGATATATCTAAGACCATGCCAACAAACTTAGCCCTGCCATGAATATTATGTCACCACTGAATACAACAGGGTCATTCACAGAGCAGGAGTAGGCCTCAACCACTTAGGGCAAGCAATTGACAACAAAACGCCTTCGTACCTACAAAGCAGTTTGTGCAGACTACCCACAAGAGCAGTGTGGGTAGTTTGACATGCTTTTGGTAATTATTTGGGATATTCACTCATCTGCAACATAGTAATTATGACTTACACTCTGAAGATTTTTCAGTGAGAGCTGCTGTGCCATAAAAGACATGCATTGATTCACCTTTACTGTGAAGGTCTCAAGTAAGTACCCACCAAATAAGAATCAGTGGAGTACTAAGATTTACTGACCATACTCTGATTGTCCAACAGGTATGTTAAAAGAGACAAGCCTGCAAGAAGTTAATTCTCTTGACTGTTTCCAGAGAAATGGACTAAGGAACAAAATTTCCCAAGGATGAAAATGGGGGAAAAAAGGGAAATCTGGGACTCACAGCCGTAAAATCTGAAGACATTTTTTGCAGGAAAAAGGGAACAGATGCCCAGAGAGTACATGTAGCAGATAAGTTCCTGAAGCCTGAGTACTGGCAAGGTCAGAGAGAATGAGTTGAATCAAAAAACCCTCTCTAGCTCAAGACACAAGGCTACAAGAAGATCCTGGATACTCTCCAAATCCTGCCTGCCACAGAAGAATGATCCTGCAGGCTGAAGAAACTGAGGCTGGGAAGCATACACAGGACTGATTATGTTTCTCTAGACAGGTGAATTCTGAAGCAAAGAGCCTTGCTGGTTACTAGTGCTGTACAAGGTTGCTGTGTGCATCCTGAGGCTACCCTGACAATAAATGGCAGCTTCATGTTACCCATCAGGACTGGGGCAAAAAACTACAAACTAAGACCAAAAAAATTTAGCTGTTCCCATGGTTCTGCCTCCAAAAGACTACAAGAGGAAAGGCTGAACAATGATGTTTAGGCCTAGTATGAATACTGCTGAGATGAGTGGGTACCTGGGAGGCCAACCAGATCTTTGAAAACTTGCCAAAAAGCAATAAAGGCAGTCAGAGAGTATTTATCTTGAGTGCTCTCAAACACCTAATGACTACCCTGTTGTCAGCACTGGCTGAGATAACCTAAGACATGAAAGGACCTAAACCAGGAAAACATGGAGAGAAATCTCGATTGGAATGCACCATTCAACAGGGATATACAGTATCAAAGTCTGCTCAAATTTAGGTGAGGCAACAGCTCACAAACTCAAGAGGCCTATATCCAAGATAGTATCTTGACAAGAGCTCAGGATGCAGAAACAGAAATGTGAACTCAAACAGCCCTCACAATCCCCATGGATCTGCTGATTAAGAGACTGATGTCTTCCTGAACATTTTGCTGCTGGAACATTTTTATTTGGTCTTCATTTCTACACTTGGTCAAACAGAGTTAGAGATGGACAGCTGTTTTGACCCCATTTGAAACCCTAGTGGATGTCCTTTCTGACGAGTTCTGCAAGGAACAGTGGAAGAGAAACTACAAGAGCTTTTATCAGCAGTGTGCCAGATGTCTCCCTTATTTCTTCTTTTTTTTCAACTGATTCTGTCATTTTAATGTTTTTCCTTTTTCCCCCCTCTCCTCTGCAATACTTTGTTCCAGCCAAGAAAGATGCATCTTTCTTACTGTTGCCTTAAAATTTCATGTGCACGTTGCTGGTAAAGTAAAAACAATCTTTTATTCCTGTAGTATGTTTTTTCTCTAGGAGAAGCTGAAGGATTTTCTAAGACTCAATTATTCTTCACAACCCATTTCTGAAGCAGACATTATTATCCCCAGTTTACAGAGGGATGAAATGGCAGATAGATTAATTAACTTGCTTAAGGTCATCCAGTGAGTTCATAATGGAACTACAAAAAAACAAGATTCAACAATTCTCACTCCCAGTCCCTTCATCTAACCACTAAGAAATATTCCTTCTCCTAAGTACTCCATTTAAATCACTGATCATTTGTTCTGACATATCCTTGAACTACAAATTAGTCAGTCTAAATGATAGGCATGTGATGTGTGGAGACCAACAGCATTCTACCCTCACTTGCCTGTTCAGCTTCATGCACCCCCTGCTATGCTGAACAGCTTGTCTGCCATTAAAAATGGACATGCTACAGTTCTGGAAACATGTCAATACCATTTCACGCGTCAGACAGAGGGCACAGTGGAAGACAGAAAGAGCACTTGCTGTCTGTCTCCAGGAGAGAAGGCTGCCTTAACAGCCCATCTCTCTGGGAAAGCAATAAGCTCAAGATGCCAACTGGCTCTGAAAAATAATTTACATTTTTCTCTTGTGCTGCATCCCCATCCCAAGTGTTTCTAGCATTAAATAGCTGCAGCAGTAGTATTTAACTGCTGCAACTTTGCAAATTTCACTGTGGCATTATTTTGATAAGTTATTTTAAAGTCAAAATATCCTTCAAATGCCCAGCCAAAGACTGTCAGTCTCTTAATACAACACTTTCTCTCCAGAGGGATTTGCATCGCTGGACATCTCCATAGCTCAACATGAATCGCTGAGCAACAAGATACGATTGAAGTTTACTAATTAATCATGACCACATAAAATATTAGTACCAAATGTATCCTGAACTCATTATGTAGCTGATGCAGTTTTACCAAATGCTCAGAGGATCCTTCTGCTTGACTCAAATGAAGATCGTTGTGTTCCCGTGAGTAAATAATTGCAACAAGAAAATATTAGCAATTATCTTACAGCACGGGATGATAGTTCTAAGCTAAGACTTAGGAGTGAAGTTGATTTCTGTGTCACACAGGAATTACTCAAGATTTCCAAGCTTAAATGAAACAAGTTCAGACTACTGTTTCCTCGCAAGTGTCAATAAAAAAAAGCACCAATGAGCAAACTGGCATCCTGATTTTCCTTTTTTTTTCCTTTCTAGATGTATCTTTGCCTTCCCAGAACAAAGTCACAGTGCCTCAAGTGTTGCTTTGTGTCAAAACCCTGACCTTAAGTGTATTCACCATTCAGTTACAACTAAAATACATAGACAAGTGGAATGAAGCAGATAAGTAATTCCAGATCACTATTGATCAAATAAAATAATTCCAGATCCAATTACTCTTTGAAAAAGGTCTTCCATGTACTGAGGTCTCTCTGTCATGAGGTCTCTCCCCCACTTTTTTTTTTTTTGTTGCTGTATGTGCTCCAAATATGTTTCTTCTCTCCCCTGGTATTCTTCCTTCACAAGAGCCTTCATACAGACAAAGCCTATGCTGTCTCCCAGACCCATGTCAACTCCCTTTCCTTTAGCTCCTTTTTATGATTTTACCTTTTTCACTCACCCATCTGCCACTATTTTTCTTCTAAATAATTGCTGACAAATCCAAACACTTTGCTCTATTTACAACAAAAATCTCAGAAGGATCTAACATGTCCATAGAATGCAGCTAATCACAAGCCTGTTCCTGTTGTCAGCCTCTATCACTTTCTTCTATTCCCTGTTATTATCATCCCTTAGCATGCCAAGACTACTTTGGACTGTGAAAACCTGAGTAGGGACATTCACTTTATCCAGCAAAAAGACTCCACACACACTTACAGCGCTTCTTAAACAGCATTAAATTGGTCTGATTAGACAGGCGGCTCAGTGTAGAAGTCTAACTAATGCAGACCTTTTCATGTATGTACTTCTATCACACACACACAAAAAGCCAAGCTGGAACCTGCAAAGTGTAGGCTGGGGTCTATGAAGAGAAGAATTTTTGTATTGTGACTCTTTCTCAGTGATCCAGACCTGTGAGGTGTAACTACAGATGAAGAAGTCAGTGTGCCTGCTGCCCTGACCAGAAGCAGCCCTAATTTTCACATCAGTCTAATCCAATAAACATTGGGGGCCTGAAACTCGACAGAGTAACTTTAAAAAATAATACCCCAGGATGACAATGTTGCAGAAAACCACAAATGGATCCAGAACCATGCTACTGGATCCATTTTTAGGTAAAGCAATACTTTGAGGGAAAGAGGAAGATGTTTTTCAGTGGTCTATACAAGTTTCTGAGTGTGGGGAACATCCAAGAAGAATTGGTTATTTTCATTGATGAGGAGAAGTGAGATCAAACTGAAATGAGTGAGTGAACTGAAGTGAGATTAATTACTGAAACAGGCACAATAAAAGTAATCTGGACATGTGAGAAGGTAACAGATCTTTAATCACCATCACTACTCGAGAGATGTAGAGATAGTAACTTGTCATAATTCACCCTATTGAGGAGGGGTGGAATGGAGTGGAGGCGGGTACAGACAATCAGACTTACTCCTCCAGTGTACAAAAGGTGTGCTCAGTTTGGAGCTGTACAAAACCTCGAACAGCCAGCAGCCACGTCTCACTAGATATTGTAAAACTTATTTTCTGTGACAGAACTTGTTCCAGTCTATGCAGAGTTAAGTATTTTGGAAACCATAATGTTTAAAAAATTTAATCATGGGACAAAAAAATGTGGTGGTTCCTTAAGAGAGGGCAATCACAACTTGATTCTAACAGTCCCAGCCAGGGAAATAATTCTTCTGCACACAGACCCTTCAGAAAGACTATCTCCATCAAGATGAGAGAAATTAGAAGGAAAATATGATTTGAAAATAGAGATACAAATGTAAATGAGAATTCTTATGATCTTATTCCATAGGCCAAAAGTCATGGTTACATAATTAACAAAATTGTCAGTTTTGGCTGTAGGACCCAGCAGGGTGAAGAAAATGCTCAGAAGTTAAAAGCACCATACAGAACAATGCAGAAAGGTAGAGGTATAGGGAAAAAAACAGTCTGAAAGAGGCCAAAAGTTAAGATTGCAGAAAATGCATGACTGGTGTGACTACAGACAGTAAAACAAGTAGTGCAGCAACACTGAGGTGTATGACTACATAGGGATGGTAAAATAGCACACAAGTGACAGAAATGTTAAAAACTTCCATTTCCTCTTTAGCAAGATTAAGGAAGAGGGTAAAAAACAAACAAACAAACAAACAAACAAACAAACCCCAACAAAAAACCACCAACAGCACTTTCCAGTCCATTAGTGAGTAATAAAGATGATAAGCATCTACTGGCTATCTTTTGTAGAAAGAAATCTTTGAAGAACTGACTGAAGTAATTTCAGTACTTAATATATATGCAATTTCAATACTTAATATTTACTTTTAGAATATGAAGACGATAATGTAAGATCATGCCTGTGTCCAAAAAGGGCAAGAGAGGTGGTGACGGTGCTTAGGCGACAAGGCTGGTCTGCCCCGGGGCGAGCATGGGAAAGGCGACAGAAATTTAACCAAGGCACAACTGAGGAGTAACAGTGTCTTTAGTGTCACTCAGTACATGCTCGTCCAGAAAGCAGACCCAGCCAGCCAAAGCCTGCATTTCGTTCTTCAGCGGCATTACACATTTGGCTTATAAACGTAACCACGTAATTTGTGATTTGCACACAC
Organism: Dryobates pubescens; assembly: GCF_014839835.1. Taxonomy (NCBI): domain Eukaryota; kingdom Metazoa; phylum Chordata; class Aves; order Piciformes; family Picidae; genus Dryobates; species Dryobates pubescens. The sequence continues at coordinate 14,867,599 of NC_071626.1, read as the reverse complement.
ACTGATGTTTCACCTCCTGGAATTAATTACAAGTTAGTGTAAATCAAGCACCGGGAAGGCTCTGTGAAGTAAGCGGGTGATGAGGGGGCTGCTTATAAGCGGCGGAGTAAAAGCGTTACCCGAGCTCCAGTGCCCGGCCTCACACCTCGCGGGTCGTCCACAACTGCCGGAGGCCGCCCCGCAGGCCGAGATGGAGGGACAGGAGGGTCAGAGACCATGAGGTGCAAGCAAAGGACCAACAAACGCCAGCTCCCCTCACGCAGGCGGAGCTCAGCGGCGCCGACCGCCCAGAGGTCGCCAGAACTCCCCAAGAGCAGCTCCGCCCCGCTCCTTACCGAGCCCGACGTCACCCGCCGCGACGCCTCTGGGGGGGAGTCGCTGCGCATGCGCCGCTGCCGACGCCGTGCCAGGTGCCGTGGGGCGCGCGGGTCAGCGCGGGGCGCTGCCAGGGGGCGGAAGGGTGATGGGCGGCCGGGGTTACGGCGGCAGCCACTCGTCTCCGGTTTGGGGAGCAGGGCCTGGGGTTATGTGTACGAGTGGGGAAAGGGGCTGCGGGTGCTTGCCGTGGGAAGTTTGGCTGAGCCTACGCCGCCTCCCGGGCTCTGGAGTGGGAGCCCGGGCCCCGCTATTGCTGCCATGTGGGAGCGTAGGCCTCTGTCCCGGGGAGCCGCTGGCAGTGGTTACCCCGAGGTGCAGCTGGAGCCTGCGGGTGAATTTCCGCCTTAGCGCTCCTGGAGAGAGCGGAGCTGAAGGCAGCAGAGTTTACTGAAGGCCAGTGTTGTGCCGTGCCTGGCTCGGGTGACCCTCTGGCCAGGCAGTGACCTTGAGCAGCTTTCTCTTCCCGTGTGGTCATGGAAAAATCAGTAATTCTGGAAGCAGAAAGTCCTTCTGGCGTATGCTGAGTGGGAAGGAAGCAATCTGAGACAAGCTAGTGAAATGGGAAGGGAAAACGCAGCCTGGGATGGGAAGACCAGGATTTGAGTAGCAGTAACGAGTGGGTAGCAGGCGAAGAAGCAGTACTATACAGCGGGTTTGCTTTGGGTTTAGATGCGTTAATTACCAGTAGGTGATGCTGAAAATACCGTGACAGGAACAAAAGTGTTTACTCTTCACCACCTGCATTTTTTAGTAGCATCTAGCAGGGTTGGTGGTTGCTGTAAAATGAGCTTTGGATAGCTCTGGTTTCTTGAGAGTCAGTAGACTTCACCTTTCTTCTCTCTCAAATGTTCTTAGATGAGCAAGGATTAATGGGGGTCTCTAGCTTTGGCTTGGGCTATTTAGGTTGCGTTAGTGATTCTGAAGTTAAAAGCAGGTCCATCAAACCACTGGTTTGCATCATTGAGGAGTTAAAGGTGTTTCAACTTCAAGGTGTAGTTGGGAGAGGTTATACAAGGTTTGTGTTGAGGCTGGTGGTAGAGTGGTGATGTGGTGCAAAGGTTTGGGGACAATTTGTTGCTTTATCACTGAATGTGGAAATTGGGACTGGCTGCTCTGAAATGGATCACTTAACCAAAACTTTGTGATTACTTCCCCATGTAATGGATGCTCAAGATGAGCTGCTGCCCTGTGAAAATTGCTCTCTTCTTGACTAGGCCTGCTGCCTCGAGTCTCTGACACTTTGCCTTCCCTATTGTTACTCCTTTCATTATTCTCTTTGATGCAGATTGCTTGTATTGTTTTCAAGCTTGATTTTTTTTTTCCCTGCTTTGTTTCTGCTGCTTTGCTAACAGGAGTAAATCAAAGTGCATTGTGTTCCTCAGGCACTCCAATGGGCAGACATGTCTAAGTGAGGTAATGAATGCTTAAGAGTTGTGTTATTAAACAGCAGGCTCCCTGTTGCCATACTAGAGTGGACTTAAGCCCAGTCTTGCTGATTACTCTTGTCCCTGCTTCATGCTCTTAAATTTTTTATGCTCATCTTCTGGGCTCAGCTGTGAAATACTTCTTAAAACAAGAATTTTATACTCTTTAACATATGTGTAGTGCACTTGAATGAACCCTGTATAATATCTCTGGAGACTTATGTCATTACTCATTCCAAAGGCACAGTACAGGCAACATACAGCTTCAAATAGAGGATTATGGGACTGCTTGACTATTACATACCATTCTGCAAAGAAAGAGTAAAGAAATGATACAAAGAAGAGAAAAGGCAGGGAGGAGGTGGGATAGCTGAAAGAAACTTTCTGCATGCTCCTTTTAGAGACTGCAGATGTTGTCATCGTCTCTGGTGGCCTAATAATGATGGTTTTGTCCGCACAGCATTTTTGTTGCAGAGGTGTCTTTAGGTGGGAGACAAAGGAAGAGAATTGGAGACTGCTGGTACAGGATTTCCCATGGGGAATAAACATCTAGCATAGGGAAATTGTTTCTTTCCATGCTTAAAAAGAATAGATATCAGGAGAGACTGAAAAGATAATGGAAGGAAAGCTGAGGGAAATTATCAAGGGAAGGGACTTGAGATGGGAAAGATGTGTTACTCATCTGGAGAAGCAATTATTTTTACAGTTAATAGTCTGGTTCTAGTAGATGGGCTATAACAGTGTTCAGTCAGTGTTTTAAACAGCATGAGAAATTTTCATGAGAGTAACTTCCAGTCTTTGTCAATGTTTAAATGGTGTCTTACTTTCTACTTTTGTAGAAGTCAGAGGCATCAGAGTGGGTGCTGCTTTTGGCAGGCACAATGTTTTTGTAGCCTTAAGCAAGCTGAGTGGGATCTACTAATAAACTAGCCATGGTAAATTGTAGTTCAGTGTAGGTACTTCTGTAGTCAGTATTGCTGCTGTTAGTGTTCTAGTTAGGCTGATAATATTACCAGAACTAGTGTAGGTATTCTTTATATGCAGGGCTATATTCTAAGACAGATTTCATGCAAGGAATGTGTGACATGGTTAGTGTATGATTGTGTCCTGTTACCTCTGCTCTGGGCGTGCTTCTTGTCCTTGCCATCTGGTCTGTGTTGGAGTGAGTCCAGAGGAGGGCCACAAAGATGATCCAAGGGCTGGAGCACTTCTGTTATGAGGACAGGCTGAGGGAGCTGGGGTGGTTCAGCTTGGAGAAGAGAACACTCTGAGGGGACCTTAGAGCTGCCTTCCAGTACCTGAAGGGATCCTACAGGGAGGCTGCAGAGGGACTTTTCATGAGGGTGTCCAGAGACAGGATAAGGGGGGAATGGTTTGAAGCTGATGGAGAGTAGGTTCAGACTGGATCTTGGGACTATGTTCTTCAGTACAAGGGTGGTGGGACACTGGAATAGGCTGCCCATGGAGTCTGTGGATGCCTCCTCCCTGGGGGTATTCAAGGCCAGGCTGGAAGAGGCCTTGGGCAGCCAAGTCTAGCTGAGAGGTGTCTGCTCATGGTGGAGAGGTTGGAGTAGATGATCTCTGAACTGCCTTCCAAGCTAAGCCATTCTGTGATTGCTTGTTCTGTTTGCCTTGATTCTGGGATAGCTTGCAATACTTGGTCATCTTAGAGTTGTGACTTCTGTGTTGTTTTTGCAGGAAGGTGCAATTGTCTGTGTGCCCTCTCTTCCTTGAGAAATGTCCAATGTTTCCAGTTACGCCCTTCGAATGGCTCGGCTGAGTGCTCAGATATTTGGAGATGTTGTCAGGCCAACTGACTCAAAATCAATGAAAGTAGTGAAGTTATTCAGTGAGCAGCCTTTGGCCAAGCGGAAGGAGGTCTACAGCTGGTATCCTCCTCACAATACCTACTATGGCCTCATGAAGAGACTCCGTTACTTTGGTCTCTACAGGTAATCTCTGTGCTTACAGGGTGGGAGCAGGACTGGGGATGGGAACAAGGTGAGGGTGGGTTTTGTTGCAGGTTTCTTTTCCACAATGAGAAGAACATTAAAAAGCATATTTACTTCAGAATGTGGTGTGCCTGTGGAAATAAACACTTGTTTGTTGCACTGAGGGCAAGGAGAGTAAAACAAATTACTACTGCCTAAGTAACTTTTACTGTAATTGAAACTTTCTGTGAGACTTCAGATGTAGTTGTGGACAATCAGTTACATAAGAAATAGTTCTTGGCTTTGGCTTTGTGGGGAAGAGAGCTTTCTTACAGACAAGAGATGAGTTTCTAGTTCTGAATAGGGCAAATGCTACAAAAAGGTAACATTACCTTAACACAAAAATTGCACCAAAACAGTCTTGACACATATTTCCTAATCATTCATCTAGCTAATAAGTAAAATTTGGAAGAGAAAGTCAGTCTGTGTTAGGCTGGAGGGGCTTTTTGTCCTTTAGATTAAATTAAAATGTAGGTTAAATGGCCTTGTTAATTCTAGCTTCATCTAAACCAGTTGTCTAATTTCTAAATTAATTTCTGCAGCCTTGAGTAGGGGAAAACTGCACTGCTGAAGTACATTAGCAGGAGTCAAACACATTTCTTGGACTTCAGTCAGGTAATGCTAAAGAAGTCCCTTAAAAGAGAGGCTGCTAACCCTGTGAAGTCAAAACAGAGTGCAATACCAGCCATTCAAGGATTGCATCCAGGATGCTCTAGGTTTAGGTGGGTGGGCACATGCCCCTTAGAGAAGCTATTTGTTGACCCAGAAAACCTAAAGACTTGATAATATTCTTTACTCTTCTAATCTTAGATTGCTTCTCAAACTGGTCTATATACAGAGATCTTGTAGAGGATCAGCTTAGCAGGTCAGAAATATGTAATGAAGAGTCCTACACTAATAGGGCCTGGCAAGCATTTTGTTTCTTTTTTTAGCCAAGTTGTGTTTAAAATAGCAGTGCAGCAATCTTAGGCTGCTTAGGATGTTGTTGTAACTTTTGAAAAATAGCTTCACACTGAAAATACAGGGACAGAGATTAAACAGAATTTATTAGAACATTATTGAGATTCACTATCTCTGCCAGCCCCTTTTATCCTTCCTGTTTTATTCTCCTATTAAGATTCTACCAGTAGCTGATGCTTCCTTCATAACTCATTCTTGAAGTCACCTGAGAGCTATGTCATGTACTGTAATTACTGCTCAGCATGCCCCTGTTTTCTTAGAAGCTAATGACCTGAACTTAGTATCTAGCACAGAAACACAATGTGCTATTGATAGACTGCTGAGCTAGATGAGAAGGGGGAAATTCTCATTCTTGTATCTTGCTGGTTATTTTACTGCTCATTTAAACACAGTAGATCGATAAATGCAATGGAAATAATATGTGCACACACCATTTGTTGCTGAAAAGGGCAACTCTGTTACTTCTGAAAGTACCGAAGGAAGTCTTACATGTTATTTGGTCCAAATTACTGCTAGGAGTATCACTGAATACATTGCAGTGAGTTTCAATATGGACTTCACTGCTTAAAATCTATCTTAGTTGGGTTTGGGGTGTTGTTTGTTTGCATACAGTGCACAGAACCTTTCACATCTAGGTATTCCAAGACACACTTTTTTCTTTCCTGCCCCATCTAGGGATGAGCATCAGGACTTTAAAGATGAGATGAGGCGACTGAAAAAACTCCGTGGGAAGGAAAAGCCAAAGAAGGGGGAAGGAAAGAGAGCTCTTAAGAAGAAATAGTGCTGCTTGGACAATAGAATGAACTGCTCTGGAAATGCTGGGCAACAGCTGCGACCCAGGCTTTCTGTTCCCATCTGGAGAGGGCTTGGATGTGAGCTGCATGTGGGGCACAAGAAACACTGTGAAATACTGGAGTGTACCTTGGGAGTACACTTGGGTTTTCATGGCTTTACTGGTTTTGAATTTCTGTCATTTAAATACACTGCAGCATGTTAATTTGTCAGAGACCTCTTGCCCAAGTAGTAAAAACTATTAACAAAGTAAGTGCTCAGTGGGGTTTTTTTTAAAACACCTGTTTCAGTTTTTCTCAATCTGGAAAATTGCTTGGTTTTCATTGTCTGTTTTACTTTCTTGGATTAATATCAACACTTTTGCATGTCACCATGAAACAATAAGGTCTCCTGCTTCTACTGCTGTTTGTCATGGCTATTGTAAGGAGTTTCACTTCAGGTAGCTTTAACGTTCTTTGTGCACTCTTTAACTTGCTGTTAGAATCTATCATTCTGCGTTTTGCACTGGACATGGATTCATTGCCTGCCCACGGCACTGTCACTGTACCCTGAATATTTGATACTGCAGCAGAAGAGTTTGAAACATGAAGGCTCAAACTTTTCCAGTTTGAGAACCTCTACTAATTAAAATAAATATTTAAGTTTACCAAAATAAAAGGATTTTATTTTTGTTGCCTGGAAATGGCAATGATTCTTTCCACCCTTCAGACTGTGTTTTGTTAGAAAATTCACTCTCTTCCTGAAGGTGCGAGTTAGCTCACTTCAAATGATGTTTGGATGGATGTTTTAGTTCTTGATTTGATAAACCTGGTTAGCTGGTCTCTGAGGGACTGAGAGTAAAACTCCTAACCTCTTCTCAATCTTTATTTAAACAGCTTTATTCCATGCCACTGTCACCACCTTACACAATTCTTTAGCTATGTCTGTGTTTAATTATACTCTAGTCTAATACAGTCATGGCTGCTGAGTACTTGCCTTGATAATCATAAGTTATTTTCTTAGCAGGCTGACCTAGATGCTGTATAATCCTACAGGGAGTGCAGCTATAGCTAGAACCTCTTGCTACTGGAAGTCTACAGACAGGCAGAAGTTCACTTGCTTATGACCAGGCATTGTAATGGTGAAAGGAAAAGAAAAAGCAGGCTTGCTTTCTGCTGAAGGTACCAGTGAGTTAAAATGGTGCTCTGCTCAGGAAAGTATTAACTTGAAGAAAGTTTCTCCTAATGTGGAAAGAGTTTATTATACACACTGAGTTTACAGAGGTCCACAAAATGCACCTGGGTTACTATGTGCTTTCAGACAAATGTCATGTCTTGCTCATCTGTTTTCCAAAGAGCAAAGTTAGCCTAATGATCACTTGGTGAGTAGTGTCATGAGGGTAAGCTGCTTCTAGGGTGGAAATCTGCCCCTGCAGAACTTGTGTAAAAGAGCATCTTGACCTGGCTGTGGTAGGGCTGGTACCTCTAGATACTTCACAACTGTATTTCAGAGAGATGATTGCAAAAGCTGAGGAGATTTTTAACATATAAAAATCAGCTGTGGTAAGTTTCAGTGTTCGCTGCTCTGTGTTAGAGACTTCAAATACTGAAAAAAGAGAGAGAGCTGGTCAAGAAGTATACACTTTTAAAAAAATCATTTCTTAAATTGTTAATACTTTGGAAAATTTAAAGCACATTCCTCTGCACGTTGAGTTTAAAGGCGCTTCTAAGATCATTTTAAAAAGCAGCAATCAACAAAGTCCATATGTTTTTGGAAGAGCTTCATGAATATGAAAGGCTGCTTTGATGAGGGAATGACTGTTTTGTATGTTCATTCTTTCTTTTAAAGCACAAAGGATAATATGCACAGCAAACAAGTGCTATGGGGATTTCTGTTTTATTCCTTTAAACTCCATTCTCCTCTGATTTGTTTGATTGAGACACTTCTTGTATAGTCTCTAGGGAGCAGATGCTTGGAACAAAATCCTTCAAGAGGATGCTCTCTTTACCATCTTCATGTTGAGACCTGTCTGAAAGCAGAAGCTTTTCCTGTTTAACCTCTTCTAAGGGCAGCATCATTAATTATGTTCAAACAACAATAGAAAACTTAAAAGTTCTTATGAGTAGTTGGGGGGGGGGGGGGGTTTAAAAGGATTTATTAGACATATAAGAGGAAGCAGAAATTAAAACAATACCCTTGTCATAAATCCTAGAGGTAAAATTTAAATGTTGTGTGGGGGCCAGATACTTGGAAGTGATCTTTCTGTGCCTGGATAGCACAAAGAAAGGTTTTTGTCTTTCCTCTCTCCTTACTTTTCTGTCTTTTTCCCCAAGTGTAATAATATGTCTTGAGTACACAGAGGAAGGAGAAGACGTAAAAACATCTGAAAGAATTTGCTTGTGAAGGCTCAGTGACAGCAGAGCACAGCTACAGTGTGTTGAAATGGTGAGGAGCAGGACTGTAGACAGATTTTAGAGAGACATAACCACCACCATCACACTATTCCAGAAGTTACTTGGGGTTGTTGAAGGGAATGAATAGGAAATCAAGGCAATGATCATGACATCAAAGTGTCTTTATACATGCTATGTTGAATTTTTCTGGGTGGAATACTGAGGAAAATTCCAGAAGTGTAATACTTAGAAAAATTGAGAAGATTCTGAAGTGAGTTTAGCTTCTGTTGTCTGAGTCAGGCAGAGCTAGGCTGAGCCAAGTGTTATAAAACAGAGCTCTGGGACCACTTCTCTCCTGGAAGAGGAGGAAGCAGACTGGATGACCTCATACATTTTTGTCCTATCATGGCTAGGTCTGTGAAGACAAATCTCACCAAGTGCTAAAAGAGGATTTTTATATCCATTAGGTTTTCTGTCTGTGCTTGAAAGTACTTTACTTCATCCTAGGCCTCCTAAGGCCATTTGTAAATATTTCATGGAGTTCAGAGGGTCTCTTCCCACTTCAGTTGTTTCTGTAGGTCTGATGTTTGCCTTATGGGCAGTTTCAGTAAATAGGCTTTTAATGGTATTAGAGGCAAAAACCACCTGGGACCATAAAGTCTAAACAACATTTAACTGTCACATGCAGTGTTGTGTAGCTGCAAATATACAATTGCAAATGCATCCCATTCTTCAGTTTCCACGAGTCTTGCCTGGATAAAAATTACTGGGATCACTTGGCCCCCAGCTTTCAAAAGTGGAAGTGTGATTCCAGATTCAAGCACCTACAGAAGTGGTGTAACTTTAGTAGCTGTGTGAATATTGAGCATCTCTAACTGGCATCAATGGGACTTACCTCTACATAACAGCTAAGCAAATCATATGCCAGCACACAAAGTTGTGGTCTGCTTTAGCCTTTGATAGTGGTCTCTTCAGGACAGTAATGATGAAGTAACATCTATGAATGCAATTGCTGCTTCCCCTGTGATATTCAGGGTTGATCAGTATAATATTAGGCTTTCTGGGTGCCACACGTTAGTTTCTGTGGAGAAGAGAGTTGCATGTGGCTTAAGGAAAGCCACATCTACTGAGAGACTGGAGCAGTGCAGCTGAAGTGTGCTTTACAGACATCTGAGTGATGCTGTCTCATTCACAACCAGCAGCTACTATGGACAAGGTGCAATATTACTGATTTTTATGCTTGCATATAAAGGAGCCTGTGTGTGACAGGCAATGTCAAGCTGCTACTCAGAATGTTCTGGGGGGAGCAGTACAAATGACAAAGGTGATCTGAAAGGTGTGAAGGTATTATGCTCCATACTGAGCTGACTAGTTAACAGAGAAGTCATTATGTATTTTTTGATTTTTAAAATTATTTTGTAGATCATAAATGTCAGAGTTTATGCTGGTTTTTTATTTAAGTAAAAGAGATACGACCGCTGTTTCAGCTCATGTGACTCATATTGATGTTGTAGGCACAGAAGCATTTACACGAAGGCAGCGTTCAGCTGGCTGCTCCAAACTAGCAATTTTATTGGAGAGGAGCCCATGAACAGGGCAATGCAGGTGCTGCCTAGAGAGACAATATTTCCTGCATAAGTGAATGGGAGGCAACTGGCTGGATGTGAGGCAGCATGTGCTGGAACCTGGCTGGCTGTCCCAGATCTTTTCAGTGCAACTGATATGCAAGTTCATGAGCTCTAAACTCCACAAAAGGTTTTGAATGAACAGCATAAACTGAAAAGTAATTAGGCTAAGGAATGTCAGACTTGTTACTGACAACCAGGAAGTAACACTGCAGCCTTTTTTCTGCTTTATCACTTAGTCATTCTGCTTACATGCTGTGAGGTTTGCCAGAATACTGTTCCTTTGCCTGAGACCAATACAGCCAACAGTGTGATGTCTCTGTATTTTCAACTCAAGGTGTTTGATAGCTTCATCAAGCTTGTTAATAAACATTCATGTCCTTTGAGGGCAGATAGTAAAGTATTGACTAGCCATGCAAACTACCTAAAAATAACTAAGATCTGAGCTGGAGCTTTGCAGTATTCCCCCAGAGGTGGGTAACAAAAATTGTGTTCATTTACCAAAACAAATGTGGCTTTTGGAGGGAGAAGTCATATAATATTTTAAAGGGATAACCACATCCAAGGGCCTTCAGCACAACCACAAGCTCCAAGCTATCCACAGCATCAATAACCTTGCAAGGCCATTGACCTCTGCACCAGAAATTCTGCCTTTGGCCAAGTGCATACTCACAGGAACAATGACAATATACCAGTGTGGTTTGGAGACTGTCCTTATTCCCATGGGCCTCACAGGCAGCTTGCCTTTAGTGGAAAGACTGAATGTGGTGGTGTTGACTCTGCTAGTGAGGATTGAAAGACAACAATGGATTATGAATGTGCTGCTGAGTCTGTCAGCAAAAGATACTTAATGTTTTGAATATATAAGATGTGAATGTGCATATTACAGTACAAGCATTCCTTTAAATGGGTTATCCATCCTGTTTGACTTCTGACTGAAGAATAAAAATGCTTAAATCTCCAGCAACACAGGATACTGCCCTGAAAAAAACAATGACCGGTTACCAGATTCTCTCTGTTCCACATCAAAGCTGCAGTTTCTCTATTTGATTCATATTGCTGATTTAGGCTTTTTGGACTCCTACAGTTTCCTTACTCCAGGTCCATACCAACCCTAATGGACTTACTCTGCTCAGTGAAGAGGCTAGAAAGCAAAAGGTGTGGTTACTAAACTGTTATTAGATCAGAGATGTAGAGAGTTGCCAACCTGTGTGAAGTGCTGGAGAATCAAATTACAGCAGGTATTCAGGTCAGAAGCTCTGCAAGCCTGGATATTACGAAGGAAAATCCTAAGACTAGAACATAATTGAACAGTCATTTTCTGAACAGTAAAACAGCTTGTTTGAGATGGTATCCTTTCCTGCCCTTTCTTGGAACTCACCCAATCATGTTAATGGGTTTTTGTGCCTAAATGGGATAGTTCCGAGTTATAAAATGTGATTGTTCACATTGAAATAATAATGTGGGGAATCTAAAACTATTCAGTTCTTAAAGCAAATCAGCTTATCACTATCCAACACAAAGGACTCAAAAATCAGATATCCAAACAAGCTGAATGCATTAAAGCAATGACAAGGGATGCTAAAGTAACAGGAGGGTCTTGACTAATCTGCAACCTGAGACTTGGTCCCAGTTTCAGTAAAGTATGTCAGGCAGGAAAATCAGTGCTCCTCATTCTTTTGTTTCCCTATTTTCATCTGCTTCCTGTTTCCTCTAGGAAAGCTGCACCTTCTCATCCAGTATCCACTTCTACTGCACTCTTTTGCTTCATCCCTGCCCCTTGATTTCCACTACCTGAAGCTTCTGTTCCTTATTAGTGGTTTCAGGGCTCATGCTCTCTCTTAATGGTCCCTTATATGCCACATTTGTCAGTATTTACTGTTCAATAGAATGTGTAGTTTTCTCAGTTTCCCCCCGTGCTGCTGTGTGTGAAGGCAGGAAGCCAGCAGAGAGGCAGAGCATTGTGATGCAGCATATACATTGTTGGACCCTGAAACCACCACTACTTAGATAAGGAAGGAAACAGGTTAGCATTTTGTTGTTGTGATGATGAACAACATACAGGGTAGGGGAGGAGCCTGTATGCAATGTCAGTCATGTTTCCCAGTTGCATCATCTTTCCTGCTCCCTGCCTCCATAGGAAAATGTTGGGGGTTTGGGGTTTCTTTTTTGCTTTTTACTTTCTGAAGGTTTGGGCTGTGGTTTAGGGAAAGAAAAGCAACAATTTTACAAACAATTACTCTAAAATAAATTATGCTTGAATCAAATGAAAACTATGTAAATATTTCCAATATCATTACAAGAAAATCCAGAATATGCTGTTATTTATATATCAAAGAAAGTTTGTTAGGCCAACATTGCTTTTAATGGTAGAATGAAAACTGAGTTAAGAACTTGGTGGCTTTACTTCTTTTTTACCTACCTCATTTTTTCTCCTAGTCTCCATCAATCCTCATCGCTTGTGCTCATGCATTGAACTCAAAAGCAAAAAGCTATGAAGCCTCCATCAGCTGAAAAAAAATGTACAGATGAGATTGTCCAGCTGCCAAATTCGAATCACAACCTGAATATTACCTGATTTTTCACTGAAGGCAGGAATGTTTCAGGCTCAGCAGTGGCACAGAATGGTAAATCTCCTGAACTAGGAGTTCTCTATTGCCTCATACTGGAGCAATCAGACAGTGATCCCTAGAAACATGAGAAGATGTACAATGTATCTTAAAGTGAGTGGGATAATAAACCTTAGAGATGCTAAAGAGAAGTAGGAAAAAACACCCACCAAACTTGCATTCTTTCCTCAAAAAATATCTTGGACATTATTTTCCTGGAGCGCAAACAACTAGTAATCAGAAAATGACTGAGCCCATTTTTTGTTTTGCTTCACAGTTTCAGGCCAAACCAAAAGGGAACATGAGTGTCATCATTAGTGTGTGTGTGTTCCATCAACATTTGTGTCTGTTAAGGGACTGAGTATTAATCTGATATGTAAAGGGTACCATTGCCTTACATACATGAATTCGTGCATTTTCACTCCGTATGACAGCACTTAAGGGTGAAGTGTGTATTTTAACATACATTAGAAGAGCTGTCATTGTTTTCAGATAGTGCAGAATTTAATCCAGCATTTAATCCAGCATCTTCAGAGCTACATGGGCCAAACACAAGTGATACACTGTATGGGACACATTCTGGTTCTCTGCAGTGTGTGAAAAGGCTAAGCAGTTTTTGGTAATCTGGACAAATGTTAAGGGTACTTCAGACATCCAGAGTTTGTTTGCAATGTGATGAATTTTCAAACCACTTGAAAAAAAAAATCAGTTTCTAGTAGCAGACCAATATGTAAATTATTTGGGTTTTTTAACTAAGAAACTAGAAGTCTGGGGTTTGTTTGAGATAATGTCTTCTACTGCAAGTGAGACAAATGTTACATTTAATCTAAAATCACCTAATGAGGGAGCACCTCATTAGGATTAATTCCTTTTGTGGGGGAAAGGATAAAGATGTGTTCAAATGTTTACAATGACACAGTTGTTGTCAGGTATCCACATAATTTTAACTTTTTTTCACTAACTTATTAAGAGGGTGCTCTCTGGAAGCTCAGATGTTGATTGGATCACTTCTGGTAGGGGTAATCCAGCTGAAGAGTTTGTCTTTTTACACCTGGACTTGTTTTATGATCTAAATTGGAAAAAAAATTCTGAGGAGGGTGAAACCCTAGTGCATAACTAAGTGTTTGATGAGAGGTGGCAGCTTTTATGCTTACAACTATGCAGTACCTGCTGCAATACCAGATAAACTGGCCGTGCTGCATTGTAGGAATCAACCAGCCAGTGCCTCAAGTGGCCTATGGATTTGAGAGCACAAACTAGCCCTGTCAGATCTAGGTTGTAAATCTGATTTTGATCTATGTTCATAATGAAAGCTGTTCTCTGTAAAAAGTTATATCAATTATCAGTAGATAGAATTTTGTATCATCAAGAAATAGAGTTATTAATGACACCTTCATTCATGACGGATTAAGCAGAGTCCAAAGAGGCCACCATGTGAAGGAGTAGGAAATTCCATTTATCACGAGGTGTGGATTTCTTCAGACAGAAGGAAGGTATAGCAGAAGTAGCAGGTTCTGTTCTTTACCTTAGGTGCAACAATGTGGTTTTTTTCCTCATGTACCTCAGGTGGTAACTCTGCTGGGTTCCCAGCCTTGGTTGTCAGTTGTCAGTATTAGGGTTTAGAATTGCAGCCCATCAGGTGGTACATCAACTGCAGTAAGAAAGACTAGCAATTCTATTTTATGTGAATGCAAATCTTCTGAAAAAAATCAAAAGCTTAGAAACAAAGACATGCAAGATTACTAAAAGCTTTGAAAAGATATTACAAGTTACAGAATTAGAATAGTCTACTAATCCCACTGCTAGAGTTATGCCCTAGACATGAATTGCTTGGAGAATAAAACAAGGACTGTGGCTACGTTCTGTACATTGAGGCTAAATTATCCCTTGGTATAAATTTAATTTAAACAAATGGACTTTGTTAGTTAATTCACATTGCTCTGTTGGCTTTTTCACAACAGGCTGTGTGCTGGGAGAGACCTATTATTTCTGCTGCCATTTCTTTCAAATATCAGATAAATTTGTCTCAGCATTTTGTCCTCAGCATATATGCTATTTTCCAGAGTCTGCATGCATTGCATAGCAGGAGTTGCTGTTAATTATCCTTGTCATTAATGTGGCTGTTAGAGAGAAATTTCTAAGCTTGCTGAGCTGCTTAGTTTTTACATTTAGTTGTTACAGATCTGTGCAGCCTTTCTGTTGACTGCACTGCAGGCTGCCAGCGGTAGGAAAAGCTGTGCTCCCCTTTGAGGAAAGCATAGCCTGTCAGATAACTAAATATCCATTTAAACATTGACTAGATTGTTTTGCTCATTTCACATTTGTGTTCAGGTGTTCAGTACTGTGTAGCTCCCTACAGGAAATACCCTCACCTAAGTCCATGCCCAAAGTGCCTTCCCTCTATACCACAGGGTCTGGTATTCCTGTCCCCGTTGTGGTTTTCTGGTTCTATGCAGTCCACTGATGTTGCACCTATTTTATTTACCAGTTACTGCACAGCCAGTATCAAACTGAATGTAGAATGTTTTTACACACCAACAGCCCCAGTGTAAAAAGCAAAACATAAATCTTGAATCTATCAGCAGGATTACTCCTTTAAGAGTTTGTATGGTTATGTATTCACAACTGAAGTGGAACGATACAGAAGTTTGTGTTTGCATGTTTCAACTTAAGAGTTTTAATGGACTACCATTAAATATATCAGGCTGTGATAGAATAGTCTTCACCTTCTCTGAAATCCTGCTGCTGTTCTGGTATTAGCTGTTCTTTGTAATGCATTACTATACTGTTGCCAAGTTGGTGTTTTTCATAATGAACTTTTCAACAAGACAGCAACTTAAACCACCCTATTTAGCAAATTCTTTTCGTGTGTAAGCAGCATTGCAACAGGTGTGGCATCCTGGGATGACATGGGGCAGTATTTTTACTGTAAACAGGAGCACTGTGCCACTTTGGGAGGAGATGGCCACAGCAATTGAGGATACAAGAGGAGCAGAACAGGCTTAGGGGTGCAGCAAGAGCTGGCAGCTCCAGATGCTTCTTTTAGAGCTGGAGGGAGCAGTGTTTCCCTGTGCACCCTACCCACCACCTTGGCACTTACACCAAAGGCCTAAAGCACATGTCAGGTCCTGCTGTGTGAGCCCACTGTTTTTTCCCCCGATAAGCCAGGCTGTCAGGGAAGGAAATCCCATCACGCAGACAAGGTGCAGGCAGGGTCGATACTCATATTTGGAAAACGGGGTCTGCTCCCAGGTCCCCAGACTGAACAAAACCATCTAGAGGGTGAGCTGTTATCAAGAAGGAAGGGGTCCCGATTTCTGCTGAGCTCACGACCAGGCCCTTCCTTCGCCTGATGCCCCCTATGTAAACAGCACCAGCCTGCAGCAGCCGAGGGCCTAAACGCCTCAGTGGGGACAAGGGGAAACCAAAAAAAGTGTTACCAATTACAGTAATCAATTATTTTAGTTATAACTACAACAGGCACAACATCTTCGGAGGAAAATGTGAATTTTGGAAGTATCTGTCACTGTTGCCTGAGTTTACAAAATCACAACGCTACCGTTTGCCAAACGAAGTCAGTCCACTTGAGAGTCTGGCGGAGCCTTCCCTCCCCTGGCTATTTACTGCCTTCACCGCAGTCCTGCTCTGGCACACTCTTAGCTCACACAGCTTGTCACATCCCATCTCTTTCCCTTTTCAGTCCTGCCGGCACCTTGGTTTCGTTTCCATTCTATCCGCAGGTTTGCTGTGGCTGAGGCCGTCGCAGAGAAGGACCCCAAGCCGAGGCAGCGGCGGGACCCCGCCGTAGCTGCCCTGGTAGCTGGGGTCCAAACCTCCCCCAGGGGCGGGGTCTGCCCGCGGCTTCTCCGGGCCCGCCACCACTCGGCAGCCCGCTCGCGCAGCTGCCTGGCAACCCGCCGCCCGCCCGACTGCCCTTTGCGCCGCCAGGGGGCGCTGGAGGAAGGGAGGCGGGGCCGCACCGAGCGGGCAGAGCCCGTGCCCACGTTCGAGTTCCCAGGGCGACGGGTGGTCGCGCCGTGACGTCAGGGTGTTTCCCGGTGACGTAAGGCAGCTCATGCGCAGTGGTTGCGGTGGCGATTCTGGGTGACGTCACGGGCCGGGCGTGACGTGCCGGTGGCGCGGGCCGCTGGGAGCTGGCCGGGATCTGTGCTCACCCCCCCTCCCCCTCCCACTACGGGTCGCGGCTGGGGGCGTCCCGGCGTCGGGGACGCGGCTCCCCCCTCTCCCTCCCTCGCCCCAACGCTTCGATCCAAGATGGCGGCGCTGAGCAGCGGCAGTAGCGCGGAGGGGGCCTCGCTCTTCAACGGGGACATGGAGCCCGAGCCGCCGCCGCCCGCGCTTGGCGCCTGCTACGCGGGGGGCAGCAGTGGCAGCGGCGACCCGGCCATCCCGGAGGAGGTGAGGCCACACGGTGGCTTGCGGCAGCCCCCCGCCCGCCGATCGCGCCTCCGCCCCCTCTGGCCGGCCCGCACCTGGGGGCCGTCGGTGGGACCGGCCGGGGCGGCGTCGGTGGCGGCAGTGGGGCTCGCCGGGGCCTAGCGGGGGTGGCTGGCGGCGGGGATCCCTCCACCGGGGAGGCCACGGCCTCCTCCCGCCTCCGGCTCGCTCCAGCCGCCGCCGGTGATGCAGAGTTGGGGTGGGGGGGCTCCGCGCTTCGCCGCGGCCTCGGTCCCGCCGCGCACCCCTCGGCGCCTGCAGGCAGCGCCCGGGGCCCGAGCCCCTTCTGTACCGGGGGCGGCCCGTGCAGCCGTGAGGAGGCGGCGCGCCCCGACCCGCGGGGGTTGAGGGGAAGGGCTTCCCCCGCCCCGCCGCGCTCCGGCTGCGGAGGGGTGGCGGTCGCGGTCTGATTTCAAACAAGCCCTACTTCGTGGCCCCGCTGTCACGCTTGCTGTTACCTGGTGGCTCTGGCTGGCAGAGCTATGTGGAGGTTTTGTAATCGGCTTCCTCCGGTGGTTTTGAAATACTCGAAACATATTTTAAAACCGGGGTTGGTGCGTACAGCTCCTTTTGTGGATGTTGGCCTGGCTCACCGTTTCTGCACAAGGGGTCTGAGGAAATGTTAATTGTCAAGGCACTGAGAGTGTCGGGGTCTCTGGTTTGTGCCTTTCTTGCATACTTCCTGTGTTTGAGGGCATATTACTTAACTTCCCAATCCCGTGGAGAGCAAGCAGTACTACTTGTTTTGCGAGGGTTAAAGTGTAAGTTGCTAGCACTTCTGAAACATTTTCAGAAGGTGGAATAAAACATGCCATAACAACACAAGGTATTTTGCAGGTTGGAAAACTATAGGAATGAATTGCCAAATGCCATACATCGAGTCTCTACTGGAGGTAAACAAGGATGCCAGAAGCTCAGGCTTCTTGTTCTGAGCATTAGGTGCTGAAGGTTATTTCAGCTTAGCTTTCCCAAGCATGTTGGTGTAATCAGTACAGGATCTGTCATCTGGGAGCAGTCTTGTGGCCCTGTGAGGTGCTGAGCCCACCAGGTAGCTGCTCCTTGTTGCTGTAGGGGAAGAGCCTCCAGGAGGGAAAATGAACTGGCTTCAATCATCAGCTCACAGAAAGGGTCCAGTTTCACGCCCAGCTCACTAGAAAAAGGCTATAGTTTTATCCATTTTATTTCTTAATAGCATAGTGAATTATAGTGAAATGAATGAGTTGAGAGGTTTGACAAGTGCTAGAGCTCATGCTGGGTAGATGACCAGAAAAGAGAAACAGGGAAGGAGTCAGCCCCTATTGCTGCTAGGGTGAGTTGAGATTAATTCCCTCATGTTAAGGAGCAACTGGCTTACTTGCTGAAGTCAGGGAAAACTCAGCAAGATACATGAATTTTACACCTAACCAGCAGGGTGATTAAATGTTTTGAGTAATGCAAGTCCAGTCTTAACTTTCCTGAGTAACGAGAAACTCAACTGGTTGAGAAACTTAAATACCTGAAGAGTGGGGTTTAACAAGTGCTTTCTTTCAGCAGGAAAATGAGGTTAAAAAGCTTCTTGCTGACATTTTTTGTCCAGATTGTGCTGGTGAAGCTGTGCATGAAACTGAATTTCTCATTTAGTTATTTCTGGTATAGCAAAAAAATTCTCTCTGGAATTATTTCAACAACTAGTTTATACTATGGTCCTAGAAACAGTACTATCAATAGAGCTGAGTTGGGTAAATAAACAGAAGCACAGGAGAATGAGATGTGGAAAGCAATGTCAGGAGGCAAGAACTTTTAAAAAATGAAATTTTCCTGCCAGTGCAGAGTATTGGTGAAACTGCCTTAAGTCACCTGAACTTCAGAAACATTCTAGCCAGTCATTTGATTGTATTCCAAATGCTAAATTACATAGTAGGGATTCTCCTCCTGGCCTGAATGTCTTAGATGCCTACATGAGAGGGAGCAAGAGAAGCAGTCTAATGTCTGGAAAATCTGCCAACCAGAGAGGTTGGTATGCTCTAAGTATAAGTGCATCTATTCAAGATTAGGAAGAGTGTGTGGGTATTCTTGTGTTAGTTATATGCAAACTCCTTATACATTGGAAATACTGAAACACAAAGGTCTAAATTAGAGTTTCTGATGTGGCTTTCTTCTTCAGTTAGCTAGTTCTTCCTCAAGTTGTAAGCAATTAGATTTTCATTACTGTCCAAGTACACCTATTACTTCATCTAAACCTGAATTTTTATTAAAGTTCAAGACCAAAAAATTGCTGACGCAGCTAAAATGGAAACTCTGTAATACTAAAACTAGTCTAAAGCATAGTGCAAAGTGGCAGAAGTGAGAAAAATACTGAAGTGCTTCTAACTCATGGCTCCAGTGCAAGTGCATGTTCTAGTGTTGTTTCATTCCTTCAGGACAAAGCAAATCTAAGCTTTAAAAGTAACCTTGCTCTGGAAGCCTATCAAGAAGCATAACCTCACTTATTCTGAGGATACACCTGGAAAGGTTTTAGTTCCATTTAATCTTTTGGGAACTGTCTTGATTTCCAGAAGGTAAACATTCAGTTCTATATTCAGTTTCTAGTTTTAGAAGAGGGGTGGACAATGAGAATCTCTGACAGACCTTGAAGTAGTCTTACACAGACTTGTTAAGTTGCAGCCCTGAAGTTAAGAAGGTACTCTGTATCAAGATGATAATCAAGTGTAGTGTTGTTTGAAACCAAATCAACATCACAAATTCAAGGGTTGGGATATTGAAAAGCAAGCTGAAGCTGTGTCGTTCAAGTTGTGACAAGTTTTTAATCAAATAATGAGTTTAGATCTTCAGAATCCTAACTGCTGATGCTTAAAATCTAATGAAGTCATTACATAAGAGTTTAATAATTGCTGAAGTATTTTTTTCTGTATCAAATGTCAAGACTAGTAAGAGTAGCTGCGCAGGCGTTCGTATAGTACATTTAGGAAGCAGGTACCTCTTGGAGGCACAAGTGCAGGGGGTAAGTGAATTTAGCAGAAATTTTCCTCTACTGCTCACTGTTCCATTGCTGGTGTTGGGAGGCATAGGGTAAGTGCTGGCATCCAGAGGCATGTAGGTTGGCTTCTTCCCCACCTTGAAATCTTAGGACAAGTGATTGTTTGGATGGAAGGTTTTCAGAGTAGTACCAGGTTGTTGATATAATAAGGTGTGTGTGACAGCTGGGAGGAAAGGCTCTGGTCTTGTTGCTAGAGATTATTTACACTAATATTAAATAATTCAAATGGAATTTTCTGTACTCACAGCTTTGTGTCCTGAACTGCTCTTTGGGACACAAAAATTACTTTGAAGGTTGCGAAGTGACAGCCTGAGCTATTGGATGGTCAATCATTTTCTAGGCAGCACTGCTGGAATTTATCCTGCCTGAATATTAGCTATATATTTAGAAAACTTAATGTTATAAAACAGATTTAAGAAGAGTAATAAAATGCAGAGAATTAAGAGGTGCCTGTAACCTTCTAATAGGGAGTGGTGGGCTGTCATAAAGTTGCACAGGAACACCAAGAGAAAAATTGAGTTGGTTTTGTTGCAATAGCATGGGGGGAGCCTGTCATGCAGGGAATTAGATTAGCTTTCCTTTTAAGTTTCTAGTCCTCTGAAGAGTTTACAATTTAAACATTCTAATTATTTGTAAAGTTGAAACCATCTGAGGTGTTTCTCTTTTTTTAATTGCTTTTGTAATTTTGAGAATATGTTGGATATGCTGTTGCATTTGTGTTCAGTAATTGGGCTAACTCTAGTCTGTGAATGACATCCTATTGAATTGTGAGAAGTTAAACTTCACCTTCAAGGTATTTTATATCCAGGGAGTTCTCTACAGGAATATATCTCAAAAGATAAATAATTCTTTTGTTTTGTACAGCAGAGGAAAGACCTTAGCTAAATCCTACGTTAGATTTCGGGTCACAGCTTCAAGAAATATGTGGTCTGGGAGGGGAGAATCTAGAGAATAGTATTAGGGCTGATCTGAAGTCTAGAAGATCAGAGCTTTGAGGACAGGCCAAAAAAAAATCAGTTATTTAAAAGAGAAATTGAAGCTGTTGAATCTGATGCAAGGAAGAATGCAAATAACTTGTTCTCAGCTTGTGGCAGTTACTCTAAGAAGTAGTGAGTTTAAATGGTAGCAGAAGAGAGAGTTTCATGTTAAATTTAGACCTTTTTCTTTATGGCTAAGGGTAGTGAAGCATGAAAATACTTTCTTGTTTATAAAATGTCTATTAATAGATTCCATCACCTCCTCAGCCAAACATATATCAGGAGTGATGGGGGAAAGTTGATCCAGGTGTAGAAAAGATGATGACTTCAATAACCTCCTCATCTTTTCTTCCCTTAGGCTTTTTATTATTTGTTCATGGCAAAATCCTTGAGTTTAAGGGGGGATGATAAGGAGAGTTCTGCTTAGGATATTTTTCCCAAAAGGCAATAGGGTTAACAGCTCTGTTCTGAGGTAGCTTGTTTGATTACACAAAACTTGCTTAATGAAGTAGTAGCTTCTTCTGAAAAAAAATCTGTTGTCTCAGGAGGCTTGTTTCTTGTCTCTGTAGATATCCACAAACTAACTGGATACAAGGTCTGTACTGAGGTTTTTGTTAATTTACGTTGTTGCTTGAGCCACTAATGCTGTTCTCCTTTGTATTTTCTTGTAGTTCTTAAGCTCAGAGACCTCTTATTTTTAAAGCTGTTCTAATAATATCCTTCTTTAAACTTGTTTAGCCAGGAGAGGCAGTTCCTTTGTTGCATGCAGTTAAAAATACTGTAGAACAAATTAGATTTGTTTTATTTATGGAGATGCCTTTTGATGGTAGTTTTTGTTTGCTGGTTATTGTGTGGGTTTTTTTTTCCAAATGGAAAAAACACCAGCATTTCTGGAATGCTCCAGTATTCCACTTAGTTTTGTTGTTTTGTAACAAATATGTAGTTCATTTTTATTAATCCTTACATCTGTAGTAAATTTGACTGCATTAAATACTTTGGAGGTAATTTTAGTTAGAGGGAAATAAAATTTTATTTATACTTGCAAGAGAAACAAAAGAAGGTTTCAAATGGTCTTGAAATAGCTAATTTGCTTCCAATCCAGTCTTACAGATGGGCTGCTTCATGGTTGAGAGGTGTGTTGTGGCTTGGGTTTTTTTGAGACACTCTTAGGCTAAGCATAAGTTTTAGCTAAGTATTATTTTCACTTCTGAAGTGTAGGCTAATGTGCAACACAGTAGAAACGTAGTCATAACTGTAGTCCCTAATGGTTGGTGCTGTGTCTGATCGCTGCAGTTACAACTGAAGTCAGTCTGTGCTTTGCCACCCGGAGTGGGAGGTTTTGCTGTCTCCTGTGCCTGCCTCAGGCTGCTCAGACAGATCCACTCCCTTCTGCCAGCTTAGTTCCACACAGGTCTTTTTCTAAGTCAACCTGTTAATGCTGAAGAAAATTTGCGTTGCTTGTGCTGGGTTAATTTTCTGAAAGCCTCGTGAGCTGAATCTCCTCCACAGGGCACCCAATTAACCTCCAAACTCTTGTGAGATAGACAAAAGGCATTAGGTTAGGGAAAGCAGTGAGATAGACAAAAGGCATTAGGTTAGGGAAAGCAGTGGTAGTATGGTGGGAGTTTCCCCTTCCCTCATCTAAGGACTCTTAAGTCCTCACACATCCCTGCCCTGTGAAGGTGCACTGACCCTTATTTTGTTCAGGGTTTTTTGTTTGTTTGGGGTCTTTTTTACCAATGTGTCTACTTGAACAAGAAGTCTTGTTCAGCTGAGGCTTCCTGAGCTAGGCTTGCAAGATTTAGATCCTAACACTTGAGATCGTTAGGGTGTTGAACTTCATCCTAGGTTGTAACAATCTTACTCAGTCTTTCATGATTGCTTCTGGGTGTACCTTTCACAGAAATATGATTACATGCCATAGTTTTGCCTGTGTGCTGGGGATGTGAAGGTCCTCTGTGAGCTACTTGTATAATAAGTACACTTTTCCAGCAGCTTTGACCACGTGAGAGTTCTAGGTACAGTATTCAGGTTTTTGAAGTGTGAGATGGTTTTGGTAGTTTTCAACTCTTCACACATCTGTATATGTGAACAGAGCTGCTTTCTCATAGCAACTGCAGGGTGCAGAAGTCAGTATGCCAGATGAATTTCTGTGCTTCAGCTTTTTTATTCTGCTTGCTCTTGAGCTTTTTAGGTGTACAACAGAATTTTCTTCATCTTCCCTCCTGCACACAGTTTCTTTCTAAAACAATGACATAGATTTATATGCAGCTGATTTCCTCTTCTGTGACTAGTTCTAAAGATAAACAAGGCTGCCTGATGCAGAATTACATGCCTTTTCTTCTTTTTTTTTTGTCTGCTTAAACCCTTGGCTGCAAGTGTTTGGCTTGTTACTTCACCTTTTCAGTGTTTGTGTGTTTTGAAGGAGCAACAACAATGCCGTTCTTCTTTCTGTTTCTTACGACATTTTGTGAATGTGGACCCTAGTGAAAAAGTGAAACAGGCAAAGATCTAATTTTCAAACATTCCTGTTCTCCAAAGGTGCTGTCAGTTTAGGCAGGAGTTTTCAGAGAACAGTGGTGCTAGCTATTGTCCCATCATGACACTACCAAACCGTCAGGAACAGTCAAGATCAGAAAACAGAACCTGTGCTCCTATTGAGATGGAGCTTGTTGTGTGGTGCTGATACAGTGCTCAGTATAGAATAAATTCTCCACGCTACCAATATTGGATTCTGGAGATCATAGGAGTGTATTTGAGCACTGAAGGAAGCTTGTATTTTTCTGAGGTTCTGATCAAGTGAAATATTCTGGTGGATTCTCCAAGTATAACTGCACAAAATTTAGTATGAAGAGGCAATTCAATTTCTGCACAGAGTGCTGGCTTTCATAGAATGTCTTAGGTTGGAAGGGAACTTAGAGATCATCTACTTCAACCTCCTCACCATGGACAGGAATGCCTCTCAACTAGACTTGGCTGCTCAAGGCCTCAACCAGCCTGGCCTTAAACAGAAGGAAAGCAAATTAAGGTTGTTAATGAACAAAATGTACTGTTTAAAAATGTGTTACATAACTAAGTGGCTAGGAACTGGGGGTTTGTACCACAGCAAGGCAGTTATCACTCTAGTGTCTTCATCTGCTGCATAGTGAAGCATCTTAAACAGTCATTAGTAAAGCTGTTAAATGCATTGATAAGTAGCAAACTTTCCTATTGCAATTACATTGTGTTCAATCAACATTTTTCTGTCTGTTGGAGCATACAGACTTGGTAACTTTTTATTTCATTCATTATTCTATTTGTTAAGGAATGTTTTGAGGGTAGACATTTCTGATGTCTAAGTAGCATGTCTAGTTTTTTTAATCCCTCTTATCTGCTAATAATTCACTAATGTGAAGAGTGCTATAAAATTAACGTGAAATAAAATACATCGTTATGACTTTTAGAAATGGGTAGTATCAAGGTGTTTGAATGGTTGTATATGCCTCAATCCTTGAATTGGTTTTGTGATTGTATTCATTAAATCTTAATAGGTTGAAAGTAGTTGTAAGTAATCTAGAGCTTTTAGCAGCATCTTGAGACAGCTTTCATAAAGGATTTCTTTGAAGCATTCTCATCACTTTTCTAGAATACAATTTGTAAGTGCTAAGAAAGTCTCTTGTGGATGTTTTCAGCTTACATACATTCTTGAAGATGGAGATAACTTTTTCCAGTCTCTTGATTGAGTGTTTATAGGTTATAAGTCTTGCAGCAGTTTTTATATACTAAATAGATCTCCAGTTTCATCAGCTGAAGTTTGACTGCATGGTGGGGTTATATTTTCTTCTTTGTTTGGTTTTGGGTTTTGTTTGTGGGGAGTTGTTTTGGTGTTTGTGTTGTGGGGTTGTTTTTGTTGTTGCTGGGGGGGTTGCTCCTTTTTGGTTTGGTTGGTTTTGTGGTTTGTTTTTTGTTGTGTTCTTTTATTCTTTTTTTCCCCCAAATTTTTAACCTAGATAGTTGTTTTCAACATCCTTCTGTAATAGCTGTTGTATCTTGGTTTGGATGTTTTTGTTGGGTTTTTGGTGTGATTTTTTGGTTGGTTGGTTGGTTGTTTTTTACTTTCTGAACTGCAATGTGTGGCAAGGAGACAAATCTGCCTTTACAATTATTTCCTTTTTCCTGTTGGTACTAGGGTTAGTCGGGCAGCATGGTGTGCCAGGTGGAATGAAGAGTGCCATTTAGGAGGAGACTGGTTTCTATGGGAGTTTCTGTTTGTGACTTGTCTGTGATTGGAAGCACATTACTTAATGTTTTACAAATAATAGTTTTTAAGTACATTTTCTGTTTCAGGTTTTGAGACCTGTTTGCAGTAAAAACAGGATACCTTAGTTACTTTACTGGATTGCAGATACGTCTGAACTAACACAATATATCTAGAGTTGACTAAATTCCATCTGTCTCTTGGATTTTCTAACCAGTTGATAGAAGACACATGCACACTGTAGTAGTAGTTTAGTGGCAGTATGTTGTGAAGTGTATAATAGATTATTTTATAGATTGATAGCATGAACTTATAAAAAAGGTGATGATTATCATTTTTGGGTAGTCTGTGTGTTCTAGCAAGGAGAGAGCAGATAAGTTCTGCAGCTCAGCTGAGACCAAGTTTATTTGTTTTGTCATTTTAATTAATGTGACCCAAGCTGTGTAGGAGCTCTGCTCCACTAGTGTTTGCTCCTTATAGGCAATTACTGTAATTAGCTGGTTGGCTGCTTGCCTTCCATCACAATCATGACTTGCCTTCAACTTGAGGTGTGTGGAGAAATAGTCTGATGTATGCATGATAGGTTTTGTTCTGTTTTGGTTTGGTTTTTTAATTTCACTGCTGTTTGCATTTAACATGTTGAGAGTCTGTGATAGTTAACTCCATATAGGAAAATTGCTTTCTAAAATAAGTTAGCCTGGTAGTTGGATTTCTCCCCCAGCCCCTTTTTTATTCTAAAACCAGTGATGGTCTAAGGAAAAGTTGTTAAATTCATGAATGTAAATACAGTGAATCTTTCAAGAACTTGATCTGTGCATGATCCTCATGAATACTGCATAAGTACCACAGTGAATAAAAGACACTAGTAGTAATGCAACACAAAAGCCTTGAAGAATGTGGAATTAAAGATTTAGTTAGATCAAAGAAACTGTGCAACTGGTGGTTAAGGATTTAAATTAAGGATACAGACATGTCTTATTTTTCACACTCTGCTCTTCTACTGTGGTAGAAAACATTTGCTGTTTTTTCTTCACGTAGCACTTGGAGGCAAATTCTACTTAGGAGCAAAGCAGCAAAGATGGTAGGTGATGGAAAAAGTCTGAGAAGGAAAGAGAATGCAAACTGAAGAAGGCTGCTGCCTCATGGTAGCTTGAATCCATCTAACTGAGCTACAGAGGAAAGGTGACATTTTGAACCAGCTCAGGTGGTCACTCTGTCCTTTGCCAAGCTGTTGCAGCACACTAGACTGGCAGAAAACTAGCCTTGACAAAGAGTACAATTTTCTACTTGTTTAGCATACTGAAATGGTTCAGCAAAGGTTTAAGTTCTGGAGAACTGAGGAAGGAGGCAAAGGTAAATAGCCAAGGACAGTAGGATAATTGAACTTGCCTTGTAGATTGGTGAAGGCTGCAAAGCAGCCACTGCCTAAGGCTCTTCATGACTTTGTTCTTAGAGAAAATGTTTGGTTATGTTATAAGGGTGGGCTTTATTGAGCTTTGTCCTTTATAATTCATTATTGTGTTTAATAAAATACTTTAAAACACCTGTAAGAAGCAAGGAACATTTGAAGTATGACTTTGGTTTGTTAAAGAAGAGGCAGACCAAAAGGCTGCATATTCTTCTCTAAGAGTAGAGCTGAATGATGAGCAATTCACATTCACAACTAAACAAAGAAAAAGACATAGCTTACTCTCAGCTGCAACGGATGGCTTACAAGTAAACGAGAGATGCAAGAATATTGAGTGAAAATTAACTGTTAGTAATACCAGGATTTTGTGTGGTAGAAGTTCTCTGGTAAAGAATGCAAATCTATTGAATGTGTTTGTCTTCCACTTATTTTTTTCAAGGGAGTTTCTGCTGCTGGTTCCTCAAAGATGGTGCTCTGATACTTGCCTGTTAGCTTGGTCAGGTGTTTTCTTTTTTTGAGTAAGGGAGGAGTTGCTGAGTGTTTGGGTTTCGTGGGGTGGGTTTTTTTGCTTAATGGGAAGAGTATCACAATAGATGCAGTTGAAAATCTGCATTACTGGTTACATGGACTTAAGAATCACACTTTCCTTCCTAAAAGATGTTACCTGTTAAATGGAAAATAGTTTTCATCTTGAAGCCTTCTGCAAATACTGACTAACTGCTGTGCTTACAGCAGATGTCTGTTGATCACATTACTGTGTTAGCTGACCAAGTTATGATCCTAGGCATTAGACAGGATGGTACAAGAAGTGGTGTATCTCATCTCAAGGATTTTCCTTCTTGAACTTATTATATCTCTTCACCAAAGCCATTCTTCATCACTCTAGAAAGACATGTTCATAGACTTGACTACAGTAACTTCTGTGGATATTCTTTTCTGTAACTTACTTATTGTTCTGTGATTGTAAATTTCTACAGAATGACTATGGTTGGAAAACACCTTCAAGTGTGGACTTTCTAGCTAGCCAACAATTAATACACACTGCAAAATTTGTATCTCAGACTGTAATGGAACTGCAATAAAAATGATACGCTACTATTAATAAAAAGTTGGGGAAGATAAACTAGGAAAGGCAGCCTGAATGCTGTTGAAAATGCAGTAAGCATGAAAAGCCAGGCAGAGAGTAGAAAAAATGCAAAAATTAACACAGTGGATGTGTGAGTTTAAAGAAGTTTTCACTAAGAGATGGAGGAGAGCTAGACCCTGAAGTATAGGAAGGAGGAAAGGACTATCCACTCTATCTGCATTCTGTGGATGACTGCAGAAAGTGAAAAGCCCGCTTTTTGTAAGGTGCATGAAGAGGCTCAAGGTTGATGGTGAGGGGGCTAATAGCTCAAAAAAAGATACTGAAATGTGAGGAAGAGGTAATAGTAATCTTCAACAAAGGAACTAAAAAATGTGAACTCTGCATTTGACATGCACATGCTGAGGTGGGGTGCTGAGTTATTAACCCCACTCCTGTCCTCTTGCTTCTCCAATTCTAACACTTCATTTCCAGGTTAATTAAGACATTAGTGCAGCTAAGAACAATCTTGTACATGTATGACAGCTTTCTAAAGCATTTTTGGACAAAGTGGATCCTAGCTCAGTGGACCAAACAAATTGACTGTGTAAGAAAGAAGCCTGAAGGGACTGATTAGAGTAGTATTGGGGTAGGTATTGATGATTTTGTCCTCCTTGCAAAACAGTTTCCAAACATTTTTCTTCTTTTTTTTTTTAATTATCTAGTTGGTTGTATGAACATATTTTCCATCATCACCAAATGTGACAATCCAAATGCAGGCCTGGACAAACAAAGTTTTGTGTTGTTTTGTTTTGTTGTTTTGGGTTTGTTTTTTTTCTTTAAAGAACAGATTTGACCACTCAGGTGTCTTCTACAAGGTACATTGCTTAGAGTGGAGATGAAGATTTGAGTATTGATGGCAGAGACAAAAATTCTAAAAGATAGTTTGCTTTGTTCTGTCTCAGGCACTGCATATTTTGACAAGCAGCAAAGGATGCAAAAATAACTTTATGGCTTACAGCCTCACATTTGTGGAGACACGTTCTTCCCTGAATAGAATAGATTTAGGCTTCTACTGTGTCTGGCTTGCCTCTGGCTTCAAATAGGTCATCATCTTTATTACATTGCAAGGGAGTGCTTATTTGCAAAATTAATGCACAGTTATCCACAATAGGCAGATAGAAGTTGATATATTCCAGTATCTCTGGACTATTTCCAGTCTTCTGCCTGTGTCCATGTTGGCCTGCGTCAGCTTCCTTGTGTCAGCAGCACTGAAAGGAGAATCGAATCTGATCATTTGTGATAGAGAATAACCTTAGCCTAATGCTACCAGATGGAATAGAAAAATGTATTTGAGGCTTTTTTTTTGGAAAAGTGATGAGGTTATCCCAGCTGTAAAGGATTTATTCCTTATTTTTTTCATGGAACTACAATGAAACAGTATCTTCAATAACCGTGCTGCTTCCTATGGGAAGGGACTACACTTGCACGTGGATGATACTAGGTGCATTGCAGGTTCACTTCAGAATACGTTTAAGATTTCTGTCACTTGGAATGGCATTGATTTTTTTTGTGTTTCTGCAAGATACTTGGCAGTGGGAGTTTCATGATTTTCTGCAGGTCTGGAGTTCCATAAGTGTAGTGGGTTGCTTATAAAAGTAACAAAAAAAGAGGTCTGTTCTTTCTTAATGACCTGCAGGCTTTCACAGTTTGCATTTACTTCTAGAGTTAAGTGTGAATAAAGTGTGGGTAAAGAGATTACATTACTGTGAGATCTTGAGGAGGAAATCATATTAGCATGTGCACATTTAACTCAAAATTTGGTTTATTGTGTTGTATAGGAACAAGCTTTTTGGTCCAGAACTGATTGCTAAAAGGATTCTGTATTTGATGTTTTTGATATTTGGTTAGATACATTTTTTCACTGCTGGAATGTTCATGCTTATGTGGAATGAGACAAAATATGAAATCACTGGCAATTTTTGTATACTTAGTTTTTATTTGGAGTGCTACTGAACTCATGAAATTTAGTTAATAACCTAGTGTTTCAGGTTTTTTTTCCCACAGAGATGATGGGGATGTATGTTGGCTCAATGTCTGTAATACTGGGCTGGTGCACGCAAGGCAAGCTGAGCTGAGTTATCTCAACAAGCAGGTCTGCGAGGAGAAAAGACAATCCAAAGTTGGTGGCTCTATGGGCTGTGGAACTGCAAAAGATAGGGTGTGGATTTTGTGACCTGTAGGTACTGTGGTGTGCTGAAACAGGCATTTTTGAGGCCCATGAGGTGACCTGGATAGAGCACCAGTTCTGAATTGCAGTTAGGAAAAAGCTCAACTTCCTTCAGTTGAAGTTCTGTATACTTGAACGGGGGTTGATTCTCAAGGAGCCAGGTAGTTAAGGGTTGCTCTGGACCACAATAAACTGTGCATGAGCATATTCACTGATAGGGGAAGGCAGAGGATAAGTCTTGCTTAAGTAAAAATAAGTAGAATTTGCTACTTCAAGCAAAATTGTGAAGCTTGGAAATTTGCCATGGCATATGTGTTCTTGTGCATACCTAATTAGGGATAGAATATGCTACTCAGGACTAGATTTGTGAAAGTTTTTTCAGTTTGTCAGAAGACTTTTGATGAATATGGTACAATAAATAGGTTTTCCATTTCTGTGAGCAATAAGTAATGATTTGTTGCTGTGGTTTACTTTGATAGATTTCCTTCTGCCTTCAGCATACTTTCAGCTGTGTGAATAGCCTTTCTAAGATGATAGAAATCTGTATTAGGTTTGCCTCTGAGATTCACTTGTGGAAAGGCTTTTGCTTTAGTGACAGATACATGGTAGGTAATTCAGGGTACCATTTTCAGCTCTCTGAGCAATGTTGTCTTCCATTAAGTTGTAATCTGTATATTTTATTCTATTGTTTTGGGGTTACAAAATACCTCTAAGATTATGGAGTCCAACCATCAACCTAACACCACCGTTGCCATTAAACCACCTCTCTGGGCAGCCTGTTCCAATGCCTGATCACTCTTTCAATAAATAATTTTTGCCTAATATCCAAACTAAACCTCCTCTGGCACAGTACCAGGCTATTTCCTCTCATTCCATCATGTGGTACTAGGGGCAAGAGACCAACCACACTACAAACTTCCAAGTAGTTGCAGAGAGCAATATGGTCTGCCCTCAGCCTCCTCTTCTCCAGACTAAACAAATCCCTGTTCCCTCAGTTACTCCTCATAACCCTTTACCAGTTTGAGTCACTCAGTTTTCACTCTTGTCATGATATTAACTTAGCAGGAAGATTTCTGCCCTCATTGGAGATTGAGTGCCTTGCCAACATCCAAATAACATGCTTTCATTGTGCATATTGCTGTTGCTCAGTATTATGGACCTCTGTAATTTAATATCAAGAAATCTAATTATATTTTTTTTCCTTAGGACATCCTCTAGGCTCCTTTTCATTACAAAAATGTTCCTTTTTCTGTTTTAGGTGTGGAATATCAAACAGATGATTAAGTTAACACAAGAACATATAGAGGCACTGCTAGACAAATTTGGAGGAGAGCATAACCCACCGTCAATATATTTAGAGGTAAGTTTAGATTCAAATGAATGTGGTTAGAATAATGGTGTGTTAACCTTAATCTTATATAAAGCATCTTGTCATAGTATCATAGTATCAGTCAGGGTTGGAAGGGACCACAAGGATCATCTAGTTCCAACCCCGCTGCCATGGGCAGGGACACCCCACACTAGATCAGGCTGGCCAGAGCCTCATCCAGCCTGGTCTTAAACACCTTCAGGGTTGGTGTCCCAACCACCTCCTTGGACAACCCATTCCAGGGCTTCACCACTCTCATGGTGAAGAACTTCCTCCTCACGTCCAGCCTGAATCTCCTCACCTCCAGCTTTATTGCATTCCCCCTAGTCCTGTCACTACCTGATATCCTGAGAAGTCCCTCCCCAGCCTACTTGTAGGCCCCCTTCAGATACTGGAAGGCCACAATTAGGTCACCTCGGAGCCTTCCAGACTGAACAGCCCCAACTCCTTCAGTCTGTCCTCATAGGAGAGGTGCTTCAGCCCTCTGATCATCCTCGTGGCCCTTCTCTGGACACCTTCCAGCACCTCTATATCCCTCTTGTAATAGGGGCTCCAGAACTGGATGCAGTACTCCAGGTGGGGTCTCACCAGAGCTGAGCAGAGGGGGAGAATCACCTCCCTTGCCCTGCTGGCCACACTTCTCTTGATGCAGCCCAGGATCTGATTGGCTTTCTGGGCTGCAAGTGCACATTGAGAGCTCATGTTGAGCCTCTCATCCACCAGCACCCCCTAGTATCTCTCCTGTGGGCTGCTTTCCAGCCAGTCACTGCCCAGCCTGTGTTTGTGTCTGGGGTTGCCTCGACCCAGATGCAGGACCCTGCACTTGGTCTTGCTGGGCCTCATGAGGTTGGCTTGTGCCCACCTCTCCAGCCTGTCAAGGATGGCATCCCTTCCCTCCAGTGTGTCTGCTGCACCACATAGAATTAGAATCAGAGAATACCTGAAGTAAAAGAGAATATTATTCTTGTATATTAGGAACTTAACTCTCTCCCTGGAGTTGGAAAGGAATTGTTTGGGAGTCCTGATATGCATCAGTATTTCCTGTATTGCTTCATCACTACAGATTCATACAGTTATATTGACAGAAGAAAGGACTGCATGCATAAGTTACATCTGTTAGGAGTTAAATGAGTGTCACTTGCTCCAAACTCTGCCCTTTTCTTGGTTCTCACAAGTATGAAGTAGCTGGAGGTCGACTAGATTTCTTTTGTGGTCTTTTTAATTGTAATTGCTGCCTAAAGGCACTGGGTAATTAAAGATCTCATTATTTGAGGTACTGCTAGCTTTTATATTAATATGTCAGATCAGGGCACTAGCTTGATTATACAAATGTTGACATACTGTCCCTAACAGTTAAGGTCGAATGAGGCCCTCTATAGTTGCTTTACTTGTTGCTAAGTGAAATGGGAGTATTGAAAGAGTACTAATCACATTGTAACCACTCACTGGTATATAAACACACCTCTGCTTTCACACAAACTGGTTTGTTCCATATGTCTGCATTTAAAATTGCCACATTTATGTTGGTTTCATTAGATTGTGTATCAAATTGCAAGAATAATGAGATTAGTCTGTAGTAAGTCTGGATTTCAAGTATTGAATTCATTAGTTCATTACAGCCATTTTCTCCCATCTTAATTAAAACTATGATCCCTACACTGGAAGTTTTTTGGTTATTCTGTAGTTCATTGATAGGGAAGAAAGCATTAGCAGTTGTAAATATGTATTAGGACATGGTTATGGTAGTGTGAAGAGTATGGTAACTCAAAAATAGGTGATGACTGTAAACCATGAAGCCTAAATGTAGGTTTGCAGTTGCTGTTGAGATAATACTGCAATTCTGGTTCCTCAATGTGGTGGGGAAGCCTGCAAGATGAAACAGGGTTTACTGTGGTGCAGTGAGTTGTGCTGGATCACAAAGCAGGTCTTGCGACAAGTTAGGCTGGTACTAACAAGGGAACAGTAAACCATTGGGAGGAAGGTGGAAGTGGCTGGGATTCTGCTTTTTGAGTTGAATGAGACAGTGAGTCTTGTGACAGGAACCCACCATCACTGGAATTAAAAACCTTGCTTCTCCCAGCTCTTTGCTGCATAGTTCCTCCACTTCCTTCGTTCAGGTACTTGCAGTGCTAGTAGTGGCCAAGCACTTCAAATTGCTAACCTGAAAGGATAATACTCTGGTTTTGTTGGACTAGTTTTGCATCCCTTTAAGAAACTGAACTTGTTGCTGATGAAGATCATTGGGCCCCAAAGCTGGAGTTAAGGTTAGGGAAGGGGAAGAGCTTGCACTTGTGAACCAAAAACCTAGAAAATGGGGTGAGAGAGGAGTGGAGCTTTCTGTTTGAGTGGTCATTATCTTAGATTAGATCATCCTCAGGTGGATTTATTGAAGTGAATAGGATTAAATGCAGCAAACCTGTCATTTGTTTAGTGTGTCAATTTCCTGTGGGAGAACTGAAGTGTGAAGCAAAGAAAAAAGAAATCACAGGCTATCTGATACATTCAGAAGTAAGATTACTATCTACCCTTGACCATTCATTTCAGCCCAGCAGCAGTTGTCTAGTGAATCCTTTCTGTGCCTCACCCACCTTTTTGGCTGCTTTTGGCTTGATCAAGAAGAAGGGTTGCTTTCTATTGTCAGAATTTAGTTAGCAGCAATTTACCTGAATCTAATCTAGTTAGTAGAGCTAATGTTTGACAGGTGGTGGAATAGAAAGTCAAGAGAAAGGGCCAGAGCAGCCCCAGCTGCAACATGAAAGGATGAAGCTATAACTCAAAATCTCTGAACGCAGTCTGATCAAGAGTGGAAGAACAGTTCTGCTTCTAGAAAATGCAGAACTAAGAAAATACAGTGATTTTGATAACAAACAAACAAACCCCCAAACAAAAAAACCACAACAGGAGAGTATGTAGAAATGTAACTTAAGTGGTTCAATGCATGTCTGTCTGGCATCTGCTAGAAATAGCAAACTTCCTGTATACAGTCACTGTGCTGCATCAGGCCTGTTGCACAAGTTCCATACCTGAACCGACTTCTGTGCATGACCTCACTTTCCTCTTCCCCTAATCATTCACACCTAGGCTGTGTGTACTACCTCTGAAGTGCTTCAACAGTGACTTAAGCTCTCTCCATCCTTTTCTGAGTTTCATATTTGGAATGTTTTGTTGAAGTCTCATTTTTGGTTGCAAAGTGCAATAGTGCCCTGCTTTTACCTGGAATCTATGTGGGTAATCTTGCTAGTCTGTTACTTCAGTAACAGGTGAGGTTACTTATTAGTACAGGTGAGGTCTCAACCAGAGCAGAGCCAAGTGTCAGAATCAGCTATCAATAGGCTGGCCACTCTTCTCTTGATGCAGCCCAAGATGTGACTGGTCTTCTGGGCTACAAGTGCGTGTTGTTGGCTCATGTCCAGCTTCGCATCCCCAAGACCTTTTCTGCAGGGCTGCTCTCAATTTCATCATTCCCCAGCCTGTACTGATACCTGGGATTGCCCTGACATAGGTGCAGGGCTCTACACTTTGCCTTATTTAACCTCATGAGATTCTCTTCAGCCCACCTCTCCAGCCTGCCCAGGTCCCTCTGGATGGCATCCTGTCCTTCAGAGTTATCAGCTGCACTACTGAGCTTGGTGTCATCTGCAAATTTGCTGGGGGTACCTTCAGTCTCACTGTCGATATCATTGATGAAGAGACTGAACAGCACTGGTTCCAATACAGACCCTTGAGGAACACTACTTGTCACCCATCCCTATCTAGACATCAAGCATGTAGTCCACTTCTCTTAGCAAAAGTTGGAATTGGCCAAAGCTAATTGCTGCAAATGAACACTTTTTCTTTCACCTCTGTTCTCTTCCACTGTTGTAAACATGTAGTTTGTTACTGCAATGCTTTCTGCAAAAGCATGGCTTTTTATATACCTATGAAAAGCTTGACAGCTGTCCATCCATCTTCTAGTGTGTAGAGTTTCAATACAATAAGAATTGTTTGGTTCTTTTGTACTCCTGTCTGGTTTTAGATCCTTCGTTTATTACAGATCTTACTGCTCACGTTTACAGAAATTACAGCACCCCTTGCACTAGCTCCTGGCCTCTGCTGGAGCTGTTTCTGTAGACACATCAAAGAAAGTTGTGGTTGAACCTGGTGTTTCAATTAAAAGTGGACAGGAAAGGTCTGGGGTAGCAGAAGTGCAGAAAGGAAAGATGAAGAATTTATCCAGAAAATTCATTCTGAAAATAAAGCATGTAAAGGATGTAGTAAAGTCACTCATTGAGTATACATTATTCAAAAACAAGCATTTATGGCTTAGTTACAGTTGCTCAAGAAAATAGAAGCTAACAAACTTTTGTTTCTGTGCTCATCTGAGAGTAAGATTATTAATTTTTTTTTCAGTGTTTTTTATTTAATTCTGAAGTGGGTTCAATGCATTTTATATCAAAAGAGCTTTAAAAGTGACAGCTCTTGTCACAGACATTATTTTGGGATTCATCAATTGACTATGAAAGAGGAATGGATTTCTTGAAATATCAAAAGTGATTGACAGGCACTGTGCTGAATTCATCATATATTTAATTATTCCTGCAAGCATAGGTACTCAGCTTCGGGGACATCTTGCTTCCATCCGTCACTCCTCAGTGGCAGTCGTTGAAAGGGGACTGTAGAGCATGGAGAGTAGGGCCTGCAAGCCTGGTTGGGCTACTTTGCAGCTGCCTGGGTATGGGAAACGTAGTGTGAAGCTGGAGGGCAGGGGGTAGCTTTTCTCTCTTCTCTCAGAGCACTGAAGTAGGGGCTGAGGAAGGAGACCAAAGTTTCAGAGACTTCCGAGTGTGTTTTTCTGAGTACAGAAGTGGGAAACAAAATGAGCAGAAGACAGCAGAAAACATTTGTGATTAGCCACACCATTTTCTTCTAAGAGTTATAATTAGTGATAGCTTCAGTAATCTTAGCAATGTTCTCCAGTATGATTACAAGAAAAACTTTTCTGCTTGTTCTGGCTGGAAGAAATAATAAATGTATTAAGCAGTGACCATACTAAAATCTAAAAATGGCTTGCAGCTAAAATTCTTGTGTAGGTAATCCTAGTTCTTAACTTCCATCCCCGGTGTGTGAACACGGATCTAACAGACCCGTGAAGATCACTGTCAAATATTTGAAATAACTGCTTGAGTCAGTAGATGTACTAAAAGCATCTTCCTTTTCTTCTGGAAAAGAGGCTGCAGGAGCTCCTCAGTAGGCTTTACCACACTTTTTGGAAGTACTCTGTATCGCAGCAGCTGAAAAACATCAATGAGTTTTGTCTTCCCACATAATTTCATAGTGCGTTATATCTGTCCTTGAAGTGCTGTTTCCCAAAATACAGTTTGTGATTCACTGTGGAAAAACTCTTTTCTCAAGGGTTTGTCAGGCACTGTAAATACTGGAAATCTTTAGTGCAGAAAAGTCTAATGTTGTGATGCTGGGAAAAGTTACCAGTTAGCAAAAGGGGTTAAACGATGGGGGTGAGTATTATATAATACTAATCAATAATATTTTTTAAGGGTTTTTTTGGTCTCTATTAACAAAGTACTGAGGAAATGGATAACTAGAGTTAGGGAGAGGAGAATAAAGATCAGCACATTTCAACTTGGTACTGGCAACAAATGCTATTTACAAACTGAAATGAGCAGTACAGAGTGAGGTGGGTCAAAAGCAGACACCTGAAGTGACTTCATCAGATTTGTTAGCCTTTGTAGACTCTTAATGAATGTTCAAGGAGAGTTTACCTATTTGAAGTCCAAATATGCATTGTGTGTCCTTGACTCATAGCTGCATGTGTGATATAGCTATGAACACTTCAACTGTAAGAACTTAGCCCCTTTACATGTAAATAGTTCTTCATGTAGTAAGAAGTTGCGTCCTGGACTTGTAAGTTGCTTCAGTTAACAGTACAAGAGTAAGCTGCTTGCTCTTTGTATTCAGATTCCAGACAAAATAAATCAGTATACAGATGCATAGATAGGGTGATACTGGTATCAAAATAAGGTTTAAAACTCAGTCAGCTTTCCAGTATTGTCCTGAAGGAATCATCAATTTTTGTACTTTTGGAAGCAATGTAAATTGAAAATCATGGTAGAGGGCTGTTTGTCCCCAGCTGCTATGTGGATCTTGGGTGTGGCTGAGGGGTTTTCGTTGTTTGCTTGTTGTTTGGCTTTTTTCCCCCCTTTTCCTGTGAATTTTATTCAGAGGCCTTGCTGTGGCCATTTTTGATAGTTTGGCTCTCAAATCTTAGAGTGTTTCATTCCTTATTCCTATATATCTGAAGAATCCACACAGGAGGTCAAATTAATGAATTAAAGATGATTACCTCTTTGCTAATCTAAAGTATGCTGACTGCAATAGCAGGCAGATAGAGTCTGAAATGGATCTTGGTGCTGAGTCTCAGGTTGTTCAGACTGCTTGTGGGATTCCAGGAAAACGCTAACTCTGGGTAAAGCACTGGGAAACGTCATGGTTCTTTGGGGAAATTCAGGTTTATTTTTACCAGACTCCTAACAGATGCTGATCAAATATGTTGGACCAAAACTGGAGTGTCTAAAGTTAGACTAAATGCATATTTAGGAGTCTTACTAAATGAAGAAATCCTGACGTATGTAACCGTCTATCTTCAGCTCCCATTTAACTTAGTGGGATTTGCATTTGATCAACAGTCTAAAAGGTCAGACATCTTTTAAATAGAAACACAATCTCAAAGACCAGGTAACTATAGTTTAGGCTTTTAAGAGTCTAAATTTGATTTACCATTCTCAATTAAATTTAGATTCAAACCAGTTGGTCTGTGGGAGTTTAGACTACGTTCATAACCAGATGTGGTAGGGGGCAGGAAGAGGGAACCATGTTTGGCAACTTAGTTTTGTCCTGGGTTAATTTGTTTGAAAAATACATCATTTGTTGCTTTTTGCTTCCTTGGATGTTATTACTAGAATGTACAGCCTGGCTGTGGCTCAAGAAAGCAAACTTAAAAATACGATGTTAATAGTGACTGGGTAGTGTCTATGCAGGAGAAGTACTGGGGAGTGCTGGTGCGTAACCAGCTGAGCTATCAGTATTCCATGCTTGTAACATCAACACGGGGCTGCATTAGCAAGAATGTAGCTAGCATGAAGTGGGACTCGTCTACTGACTGCTAGTGTTGCTGCATTGAGGTGTTCAGTGTGGGGAAAAAAAGACTCAGGAGAAATTTGCAGGCTCTTGTAACCTAAGAGAGGGCCAGGCTTTGTACAAACATGAACAGCAAAAAGGGAAGAGGCAGTGTAACAGATGGCCTCAAGTGAATTTCATAAGAGAAAACTCTTCATCATGAGAGTGGTTGTTGAGCCTGGGAACTACTTGCCCAGAGACTACGGAGTCTTCATCCTTCAAGACTTTGAAAACTTGCTTTTGCAAGGCTCCGAGCAATGGCATTCAACTTGAAAAACTACCTCACTATTAATCAACTATCTGTATGATTTGCAGAGATAGCTTCCAACTTTCCCCACACACACCCAGCCCCGCTTCTTTTTTCTCCTGTGATTCTGTATCGAGCTGAAAGAGAGATTTAAGTTTTCTTGTAGGACATTGCTTGCTTCTTAATGGAAATATGTAAACTGAATGGATTTCATTCCACTTTTTTTTTATAAACACTTCCTTGGAAATACCATTTAAATCCTTAACTTAATGAATTGCTTGAATGTCCAGCTTAAGCTGATCCATGCTGTAGGTGCTGCACAAATGTAATTTTAATATTTTGTGGGGTTTTGGGGGGTTGGAGATTTTTTTTAAAAAAATTCAAAAACCCAAAACCATAGAAATCAGTCTTATGGCCCAGATGGCCTTGACTGACTTGAAGGTTTGTGTTGCTATCAGTGCTTGTTTGGCCATGCCGCTGCAGGTCTCTGTTGTAGACAGGCTAATTCTGCAGCATCATCTTTCTTTTAACTAGAAATACTAGCCATAGGTAGGTTTTGCCATTGTAGTTCTATTTCAGCTGAACTCTGTGGGATAATTCTGCTTTGGCTTGGTGGTGTTGACCGTGTAAGGTCTACGGGTGCGAGTCAGCAGCTAAACCAAAATTTCCCCGAAGTACTTATTTCTGTGAAGATGAGACTCCATTGGAGCTATAGGGTTTCTGCTGCATGTTCTGTTGCGCCTTCTATATTAGAAAAAAATTGCTGCTTTTTTAGAAATATGCTTTTAAATTCCACTGATGGCTTTCTAGTTCCATTACATCTTCTTATAGGATCTTCTACGATGACATTAACAGTGTAATACTTGAGGGCTTTTGTCTCCATAAAGCCTAGAGAACCTTGTCGTGCCAAGTTTAATGGTGTAGTACTGAAAGCCAGCAGCAGCTCCCAGCTTTCCATGCTTGTTGTTTATTCTCTTAAGATAAAACATTTGACATGGAGTTTGCAGTACTGTCAGATTAAGCAGCCAGTGTAAACACTGTAGGACTGAGTATTTCAAAAGCCGTGTGTAATTTTGCGGAGGAACCGAGCCCACGAGTATCCGGAAGCAGTGTGATGTTGCATGCGTTCAAACAGTATTTTGCAATGTTCATGAGAAAGGGAAGTAAGTATTTAGAAAAGTATTGGTGAAATGGTAACAGTTTATGATTCTTAATTTTTGTTTACTGAAAATAGTTCTTGACACATGAAGCTGGAATTTACATTAAAAGGTGATTCTGGAAGTAGGAGGGAGTCACTTGTACTGCTGTACATCCACGGCCAAAAACTGGCAGCATTTATGATTGGGTAACCTTCCCATTTGCTTTTGATAGCAGATTTGGGATAGGGTGAAAATGTTTTAATGTTAAGTCTGCCAAGTTTGTTGTCTATTTGGGAAGCACGGGACACTTTGAGTTTTTAAAAGAAATAGTAAGTAGTTCTCGGTTTCCTGCAACTTGTATCCATTCATTAAAGATGAAACCCATAAAGATTTAGATTTGAAAAATGTGTTGTTCACCACCAGTCTTTTGAATCCTTTTTCTTTCTTGGTCCTCACTCTCCAGTTATCATTCTCTTTATTAACACTGTTGGGATGATGACACAAATTTTGAACGTGGGTCCATCCTGGGACATGCCAAGCCTTCATAAATAGGGAAGGGCCATCCACTGTTTACTCACACATATAACCTGGAGAAATACATTCATAGTGAAATGTAGTATTTGTGGCAGCAAGACTTGAGTGCTTTTATTTTTTTCTCTTTAAAGTTATTTATTTTTTTCACATGTAGACCCTGCAGACTTTTGGGTCAGTTTAATTCTCCTCTAACTTCAATCAATAACATGTTATGCATGCAACACTTGAGGAAAAGCATTTTTAAAGGTTAATTTTTTTAAAAAGGAAATTTTTCCTAACAAATCTATTTTGTGACACTGAAAATTTATGCAGCTTGACATAGATCTTGGTCTTGCTGGAGAGCTGAGCAGAAAATTCTGTTCCCTTCTGCTTAGATGTTAGATTTGTTTGATCTTTGTTTCTTCTTGACTGTAAAGGTCTAACACATCCTTGGTTAACACCCATGTACTTGTGTAGCACAAAATGCACATTCCTTAACTGATTCAGATATTTTAAGCTACTCTGTTCTAAGTTATATGCTGAGGAAATAATTCTGATACCTAGAAGAAAATCAAAACTTTCCTGTTATGAAGACAAAGTTGATGGAAATACACTTTCAACAGCAGTATATACCAATTATAGATTTGTATTACACAGCTTGCCAACAACGCTTCACTTGACTT
This sequence comes from Dryobates pubescens, assembly GCF_014839835.1. NCBI lineage: Eukaryota > Metazoa > Chordata > Aves > Piciformes > Picidae > Dryobates > Dryobates pubescens. Next base: position 14,826,935 of record NC_071626.1, on the reverse strand, counting down.
CATTTGGTAAAAACTTAATGGCCAGATTTACTGACATTTTTTTATTTGCTAAAGACACTTGGTCAGTGTGTAATCAATTTTTACATAAACTTGGAAAATCAAATTAATATCCTGCAGATGTTAAAAAATTCTTTCCAAGGATCACTTTCACATGTTTATGGCTGCCTTTGTAGCAGGGCAAACTTAGTTGTGTTCTAACTGAAATAGTTTTTTGTACTATCTGATTTGAAAGGATAGTGCCAGAGGTGAAGGATGGTGAACAATGAGCTAGGTGAGCTGTCAGATGCAGATGGTAAAAAGCAGATTTCAGCTTTCTTCCAATTATTGCATTGGATGTATTTAGCTGTCATTCCAACAGAATGGTAAATTTAACTAGCACAGTAATTTGGCAAGGCAGCTGACAACATTTGTTAAAGATTGCTGTCGTCTTCAAAGCAAGACTGTGTAGTGCAGGTGCTTTGAAACTCTGACTTCAGATTTCTCTTATCCACTTACTCATTTAATCTATTAAAAAACTTGGTTGTTTGTTCAAAAGGTTTAACGTAAGTAATTGAAAGCAATTTCTTCTTTGTGTCTTACTGAAAAATGTGACCAGACCATCTTGTTCCCGTTCCTGGGAACTTTGAATTAGTTTAGAATGTGTTTTGGTTTGTGTTTATTCTGCATTTACATTTCTGGCTTTGTCCTTCACAGGCCTATGAAGAGTACACCAGCAAACTAGATGCTCTACAGCAGAGAGAACAGCAGTTACTGGAATCCATGGGGAATGGAATAGATTTCTCTGTCTCCAGTTCAGCTTCAACAGACACAGTGGCATCATCTTCCTCCTCTAGCCTCTCTGTAGCACCTTCATCCCTTTCAGTTTATCAAAACCCTGCTGATATGTCACGGAATAACCCTAAGTCTCCACAGAAACCTATTGTTAGAGTCTTCCTACCCAATAAGCAACGGACTGTGGTGAGTCAGTTTCTATTCACATACTCATAAGCTCAATGTTTCCTGTATCTCTCTCCCTCTGTATATAAAAGGTAATTTAGGCAATGAAAAAGTACCTGTGTATAGGTCAGAGAGGTTTCACGATCATTCCTTGTGCTCTGCCACATGCAGTAGTTTTGATATGTTGAAAGTTTTCTACAGAATCAACACAAAGGTGTCTATGATGGCAGTAATACAGAATGCAAAACTTTCACAAGTTTTATAACTATGATAATAACTCAAGAAATTTTTTCCAATCAGCTTTTTCTGATAAGTAGTAGTCTTCAGTTTTGTAATGGTTGGAGGGCAGGACTCTCTGCTTCTTATATTAGATAAAAATATTTATTAGTTTAACAGGCCAAAATGGGGGAAAATAAGTGTTTTCCATGTTGTCAAAGTTACTAGCAGCAGTGAGCACTTTAGAGCAAGTTCCAACTGCTTGCAGCTAAGGAGGGCTGTGCAGAATCACGTGGTGATTTGGGTTTTGACTTGGGGTTTGTTTTCTTTTCCTCCCCACTCACAGTGGTGAGTGTTTTGTGTTGGGACCCTGATGCTGCCAGGACCTGTGTAGAGAACTGGCAAGAAGCGTTGCCTACAAGCTGCTCAAAACCGAGTGTTTATCAATTGTTATATTATTACAGTGATTCCTGGAATGATGGAAGGGAAGCTGGGGGGTTTTGGGGGTTTGGTTTTTCCTTTTTTGGCTATTTAATTGTCTGTTATGGCAACTCTTGCCCGATAAAATCCTGCCTAACTGAAGAGCTTTGCTGTGTGCTGTGGAGCGCTACACTCACGAACTGTGATACATGAAATTACTGACAAGCCATAGTCTAGGCTCTGTTTTGCAAGGCAGTGCATACTTGTGCCTTAGAAGCAGAGCTGTGGTTTCTAAGAAAGTGAGAAATGGGTAGCACAGCCGCTGTGCTTGTCAAACCAGGGCTTTTTGGGCTGTGACTGCCTGTGGATACTTAGTTACCATCAAAGAGACGAAAACCTTAACTAGGTAGTGCTGGACACTGGAAACATGTCCTCTCCCTTCCTCTGCCACCTCTTACCCCATCAAAGAAAAGAGATTATAAGACTTACTGTGGGAACAACACATTAAAGGGCAGTTGTTTCTTTTTTGGTATATTTATTTATACTGTTTGTTAAAGCTACATCTAAAGATTGGCACTTAAACTTAGAGAAAGACTTCAGATTAGCTTGGTAAACTCAAAACCATTTGGGAGAACAGTTTCCTGGACTAGTATTCCTTCTCACGTCTAGCCTTGAACTCTGGGGAATTTATGGTGAATGTTGTGGTTCTGTGGTATCAATCATGCACATTAGGAGCTTGGTTCAAGAATGAACCAGAGAGTTGGCTCAAGAATGCCAGTTTGTCTGTTGCCATGTCTTTACCAAGAGTTAACTTTCTAGCTTGAGGACACTCATTTGATGAGGGAATTGTAGCACTTAGCTGTAGTAGTGATGGGCAGCAGAGTGCTAGGATTTTTTTCCAGCACTGAATCTAGATGCTCTTGCCTGCCTTTGGAAGGCAAATCTGGTTCAAGCTGAGAGTAGTCAGGGGGAGGCTCTTACTCATGTCTTCATCTCTCTACTGGAGTCTAAACACCATTTGCCTTAGCAGTCTAGCCTTGCAGCTTGTTTCCAGCTTGCTAAATGTGGCACACTGAGAGTACAGCTTCAGCAAAATTTGTAGTCTTGTGCTGTGGTAATTATAAAAAAAAAAAAGTGGTGCCTAGAGAAGAGTAGGAGACAAGCTAGTGGTGGAGGGAAGGTGCCAAGTCCCTTTAGTCTCAAATCTGGTATAGCTGTGTCTGTAGATGCACTTACATAAAGGAACAGGCAGATGCCTGCAGATGGAGGGAGGCGTGAGCTACACGTATGAGATCACTAGCTGGAAGCTCAAGTTGGCAGGATTCAGCTTCACACACTGTACAGGAAGGTGGAAGCTGATTACATTCTGCTAGGGAAGACCCATTTTTGGTTGAAATTGTTATTCTAAATTAAAAAAAAATGGAAATATACTCACAGCAGATACCACCCAGCAGATTTCAGGGAATACTGGTGTTGCTTGCTTAGTACATAGCCTTTGTTCTCTCAGTGGATGGAGAAGCATCACAGATGTCTCGGTCTTCCTTCGAAACCTTTGAAAACAGACCTGTTGCGTCGCACTTGTGCCTATTAACTGAGCCATTTGCTCATGTAGTCATGATGATAGTTGAGGGTTTTCAAATATGCAGGATATCTTCAGATGTAGTGGGTTGAAGTAAGGAGTTTCCCTGTGAAAATACATAGTACCTGCCCTTAGGACCTCCCTCTGTCCTAGTCCCCATTTGGGCTGACTGTTAAAGTAAGGATAAAATGAGTCCTATGACTGAGAGAGTAGGTGGGAGAAGAGAGATGCTCTTAAGAGTTGCAGTGTAGTAACAAGCTTCCCCAAACCCAAAAGTTACCAGCTTTCAGTTAATTTCTACTTCTGAAAGAAATAATATTCAATATCATGATAATATATTCAGTTTCTACCTCTAACCAGAGACCCACTTCCAGAGGTGAGAAATCTTGTCAGATACTAAAGTCTTTGTTTATTTTTATCTGGGAATGCAATTACACTTCTTAAACTGACTTAACCTGGAGTGACTGGAATTAAATTGGTAATGGAAAGCCAACCTCCTAATTTATTTTTGATCATTGTCTGAAGCAGTCCCAAGTTTAGCCTTATAATGTAGAGAGATAAATGTTTGAAATGTGTATGCTTCTCTTCCCTTAGTGGCATGGTTCACCTAGCAAGGTGAATGTCCTTTGGAAAAGCATTCTGCTTAGATGAAATCAGGATAAGTCTGTATGGGTTTTGTTTTGTTCTAGGGCAGAGGAGTATGTTGAAATAATACAAGTGCAAGAGAGCAGAAGTCCACCTGAGATTGTCAGTTACCATGCAGAACAAATGGATGAGGTTTATCCAAACTGTGGGTGGGTGGAATGTAGGGAAAATTTAGTTAGAATAGAATAAACCAGGTTGGAAGACACCTTCAAGATCATCGAGTCCAACCTATCATCCAACACTATCTAATCAACTAAACCATGGCACCAAGCACCCCATCCGGTCTCTTCCAAAACACCTCCAGTGATGGTGACTCCATCACCTCCCTGGGCAGCCCATTAGTACTAAGCTTGTTTGGGGTAGGGATCTAAATGACTGTGGTGTGGATAGTGACAAAACTGCTAATTAAAGAAGAGCTTTTTTTGGGAGAGGGAGGTAAAAGTCTGCTGCTGGTAAAAGTCTGAGTGATTGTTGATGCTGAAACTTGGTTTTGGTCAAAAAGGGATACTCTTGAATGGGAAGTCAATACTAGTGTGTCAGCATAGAAGCATAGATTTACATTTACTGATGAGATTTTTGAGAGAATGCATGGAGCCTGAACAGAACATTATTTTGTGGGATCCTTAAATGATTGAGTTGTGGATTAGGATTCTTACTTATTTTTATTTGTTTTCCAAAATTATGTGATTGAAGATGCAAGCAGGGAGAGAAGAGAAACAAATGAACAGAAGGAGAGACACAGCTAACTGTTGGGAAGGGTTAATAATTAAAGGAGAATGAGGATTAACAACTGATCCAGAGGTATGGGAAGAAGCCCATTAAATATCTCAATAGGAGATTATTAAATTAGAAGTCATTAAAGACCTCTATAGGATAAGTTCAACTTAGTATAAGAGACAGAAGACAATGAGGAAGTTTAAAATTAACTGGAATTGTTCCAGGCAGTGAGCATAAACAGCTTTCTATGAGTGTAAACATTACAGGAACATGGTATAGGACAAGATTTAAGCATTTTTGGAGGTTGCTTCTAGTTGTATGATTTTTTTAATTATTATTTTTTTCTTTGAGAATTGGGAGAGATGTTCTTTGAGCACCTGTATCAAGCATCTCTTGAACCTCTTTGGGACTGCCATGGGCTTGGGATAAGGAAACAAATCCCTATTCCCAATTGCAAGGACTGTTACAGTGTTTGCTAGCTTCTGTAATTTAGGAATTTCACCTATGAGATTGATTACTATAGACTGGCGTGAATTTGGGCCAGAAAAAGTTCTTTTCTACTTTATCTTGTGTTGGTGTACTTCGTATGTGTCATAAGTATACATGTATTAGGCCATGCAGGTTCTCAAAATGAGGCTGAGTTTTTCAAAGGGATGGTTTGTATTCTTAAAACGTACAGAAACGAAATGGGCTTGGGACTGCTGTGTGTGTGGACAACTCTTATTTCAGGTTTCTTGCTCTTGTCACGCCTTTGTTGATTAGTACATCTGCCTTTTAATTAGACAAGCAATCATGTGGACTTCTTTGCAGTTGTGAAGGCTGGAAGACTCAGATATTTTTACTCTACCTAAATTCTTAGCATAAATTAACTCACACATACACAGCTGGGCTCCTTCAGATAGTCTGGCTTTGAATCTGATGCTTGAAGCCTTTTTCAATTATTAATTTATTTTTTTATTACGTTTTGCACCTTACTTTCTGGAGTTTGTCATGCATTTGTGCATACCAAGTACTGTGCACTGGATTTCCATAGGTATTTAAGCTGTCCTACCAGTTTTACCTGTCAAGTATAAGGAAAATTCAGAGATGATGTTCAGGTAGTAGAATAGAATAGAACAGAGTAAACCAGGTTGGAAGAGACCTTCAAGATCATCGTGTCCAACCTATCATCCAACACCACCTAATCAACTAAACCATGCAACCAAGCACCCTGTAAAGTCTCCTCCTGAACACCTCCAGTGATGGTGACTCCACCACCTCCCTGGGCAGCCCATTCCAATGGGCAATCACTCTCTCTGTGTAGAACTTCCTCCTAATCTCCAGTCTAAACCTGCTCTGGTGCAGCCTGAGACTGTGTCCTCTTGTTCTGGTGCTGGTTGCCTGGGAGAAAAGACCAACCTCTGCCCATCTACAACCTCCCTTAAGGTAGTTGTAGAGAGCAATAACGTCACCCCTGAGTCTCCTCCAGGCTAAGCAACCCCAGCTCCCTCAGTCTCTCCTCACAGGGCTTGTGTTCCAAGCCCCTCACCAACTTTGCTGCCCTTCTCTGGACACACTCCAGCAAGTCAACATCCTTCCTAAACTGAGGGGCCCAGAACTAGACACAGGACTCAAGGTGTGGCCTAACCAGTGCAGTGTACAGGGGGAGAATGACCTCCCTGCTCCTGCTGGCCACACTGTTCTTGATGCAGGCCAGGATGCCATTGGCCCTCCTGGCTGCCTGGGCACACTGCAGGCTCATGTTCAGCCTACCATCAACCAGCGCCACCAGGTCCCTCTCAGCCTGACTGCTCTCCAGCCACTCTGACCCCAGCCTGTAGCACTGCATGGGGTTTCTTTTAGTTCCATTCCTGTTTTAACATTATTAGCTTGTTGTAATTAAAAAAAAAAAAATAATCTCATGTTATATCAAGCATTCAGCAGAAATGGAGTTAATTTGTAAGCTTTGCCAACAGATGCTTAACCTCTCTGAATGTGTTAGAAATTTCTGTATTGTATGAACAGACTGGTAGAATGAAGTAAATGGTGGTGCCCTTTCAAGTAAATTTACTTGATACATACTTGGCAAATACTTTGATCAGGGCCTTCCTGTCCTACTGCTGAAAGGCAAAATCACATTAGAGACTAAACTGCCAGTTTTCACTGGGGAGAAACATGACCTTGGATGACCTCATTTAGGCTGTCAATAAGCAAACAAAATTTTATTACACCACAGGAGTTGTACAATGAAATAGATTTTACAGCTAGGAAGCACTGAAGAATGTGTCTTTGGGAGGTGTTTAGTGAAGCAAGGAGAGCAGCAATGCTGCAGCAGACTGTACTGGGGTCTGGTTTGAGTGGAATTTAATTTTCTTCACAGCAGCTCATACAGTGCTGTGTTTCAGACTGGTGACCAAAACAGTGCTGACAACACAACAGTGTTTTAGCTATTGCTGAGCAGTGCTAGCACAGGGTCAAGGCCTTCCCTCTTTCCTACTGCCACTCCTAGTGAGTAGGCTGAGGAGAGGACACAGTGGGGATGGCTGATCCCAACTGACCAAAAGCATATTCCATCCCATATATCATCATGCTCTGCAATATAAAGCAGAGGAGCTTTTTCAAAATTGTGATGACTCAGATCCTAGCTGGGCATGTTTGCTAGTGGTGAATGATTGCTTTTTCATCACTAGGGGGGGAAAAAAACTGTCCCTGTTTTTTCCTTCACATACTAAATTATCTTTATCTTGACCCAGGAATTTTCTTGCTTTTGTCCTTCCAGTTTTCTTCCTCCATCCCACTGAGGGGAGAGTGAGCAAGCAGCTGACTGTGCCTTAGCTGCCTACCAGGGTTAACCCACTGCACAGACTAAATGTTGTGGTATGTGCTGGAAAGAGAGTAATTTAATCTATTTCTTTTATAGACGCACAGTCTTAGATTGCAAAGTCAAACGGTATTGAACACGTGCCATTACAAAATCAGTGGTTGGCCATCTGGAATGCCTCACGTAATACTGGTTGCTGCTTTTTAAGAGTATTCCTCAAGTAAGGGAGAGCTTAGTGGTTTCTTAAGAGATGTAAAGTTTGTTGGTAGAAAGTAATGAATGACAGAGGAGAATATTGTTTGGAGTGTGTTTCCTCCATCTCATGAGGCCCTAGGCGGACACTCAACAAAATGGAATGCAAGTCACAAATCTGAAAATAATGGCGAAAAAATACTTTATTCCATGTCTAATAAAGTAATCAACCAAAGCTTAGTATTTGTATAAAATGAGTATACTACCTGGAGAGAAAAATGTCCTTTTGTTTTTAGGATCTGTTGGAAAACTTGAGAGAGGGATGCTAATTCTGGCCCTCCTGCAGTACGGTTTCTTGTCTTTAAAGCATTCGCAGTGTGATCATCTGAGAAAGGATATTATGTGAGTGGACTGTGGGGCTGAGCTATTAGAAAGATTTATTGAAACTGGTTTTTAATTTAAGTTTCTAAAGCATTTGTGTTTGGAAAGCAGACGGCTGACTGTTTTGGCACTTCAACAGAAACATCCAGATCTTTGGGTTTGGTTCCGATACAGTGGCTATGGATATTTTTCGAGCTGATCATTTCCCTCAAGTCTGAAGTCTAAAGCTGTATTTTCCAAGTTGCTTGCTTTGGTTGGTTGGTGGGTTTTGTCTTTCATTAGTGGATCACTGTCAGTCTTCACAACTTTGGGCACTGATATTCATCCTAACTAAAATTTTATGGTTGTGATTCTGCTGTCTGTCATCACGTTGTAAATGACCAGTGCTCTTCTGAACACAGTTTAGAAGCTGTCCGTTAAAAAATTATAGTGCAGAAGCTCCTGTTGAGTAAGCACAGCAGGTGTGATCTTCTGTGGGTTTGTGATGGTATACTCTTAGCAAACAGGTTTGTATTCACATAAACCAGGCTGCTGTGCTTTACAAAGAAGCACCCCTTAATTGCTCTGAAGGTGTGAGTGGGTGCTGGTAACCAGTGTTTTTGCAAGTTAAATGGGATGGGTTTGGTGGAATTGTAACAGGGTACAAATGGGGAAATTCTGTTCAAATTCTCTTGAAATCATCAAGATTTAATACAATGGAATTGTCTCCCATTTGTCTTACTAATATGTTCCATTAAGAATGTATGTTCTTAAATGATGTTTTCTCCTGAAAGACAGTCAGAGCTTCATGCACTGAAATCCAGAATAGCTTTGTCTGAAAGCCATGTTCTTCAGTTTGTAGAGGATGTGATGTTCAGTATCATCTTAGCCTCTCTTTGTCACAGAGAAGGTTATTTTTGTCTGTTAGTGCTGTTAAAAGTGGCTGACTAATTTGGTTCAACATTTGTCCTTCATACCTAAGATGAGAAACTAAATGTGACTCTCATGTTTGGATTTTTACCAGGAAACCTAACATGTTGGAAGACAAAACTAGTTACTTAGCAAAAATCTTAGCTTATTTCCCTCCCAAGGCATTGAATTCTGTGAGCATGTTGCTGGCATTTTTTTAAGTCTTCTAGGTAGCGGTGGGGGTTGGGGGAAATATGTGATCTCTCAAAGTGTGTATGTTGAGGTAAGTAAATCAGTACTTTGAAGTGATATTTTTAAATCCATGCTACTCAGAATATTCTTGCTATTGTACCCAGTTCTCTGCTTAGCTGTTGAGGACTTTTCCATAATTTGCTTACTTCCCACTGGGCTAGTGAGCTGAAGTGCAGTGCTAGATAGAGGAAAACCCAGAAACAACTACTGCTTTTGAGAAGTGTCATACTAGATATTGAGAGCTGTCTAGCCTCCCCACTTTCAGAGAATACCTTTATATTGATTTTGTTGTTGTTGTTTTTTAAATGAGCCTCGGTCTTTCCAGTCTTTTTATTGCTGTAAAATATTGGAAAGCACACTGGTGTAAGGAAGCATTTTTAACTTACTGACACTATGCCAGTTTCTGCTCCAATGTTAGAAAAGTGATGTAACAGTTACTTAGGGATGTAGCCCTGAACTTCTTACTGAATTGGGAGTGACCTGATTTACAAAAATAAATGATTTATTATACATTGCTTAAATGCTTGTGGCTGCTGTACTAAATATATATCAGCATTGTTGTTACGAATACTTACTGCCCATAGAAATCGTTTATGTGAGTACAAGAAATGAGGAAACAAAGTGCTATAGTTCTGTTTGGTCTAAGTTGCATGACTCGGAATTTTTGGAATCTGAAACAATATATCTTTCCTTGGGACTTCACATTTGCAAAGCTGAGCAAGTGCAAGTGTTTTGGTGTCTTCTCGAAACACTACTTACCTGATCTGGGATGCACAATTACTTTCTCTGGTATGTTACTAAGCTATGCACTGAATACGTTTTGCAGTCTGTACTGGCGACTGCTGTGCTGTTCTGTAGTATTGTACAGGCCATGCTCTTTGCTTTTGAAAGTTGTTTGCTGAATCAACTTTCAAGCTGTTACAAAAACCTAAACCTTTCTTGATCTACAAACCTTGGGTATATACATAGAATACATACATAGAATAAACCAGGTTGGAAGAGACCTTCAAGATCATCGCGTCCAACCCATCAACCAATCCAACACCACCTAAACAACTAACCCACGGCACCAAGCACCCCATCAAGTCTTCTCCTGAAAACCTCCAATGACGGTGACTCCACCACCTCCCCAGGCAGCCCATTCCAATGGGCAATCATTCTAAGTAACTTAAAATGGAAAGTCTCAGCAGTTGCAGTTTAGGAACAGGTTCCATAATTCAGTAGCGTGGATTTCTAGGTGGCCACTGTTGTGACATTTATTTAGATTCTCAGCTGAAAAAACAGGTCAAAAGATAATGGATGGACATGGGTAACATGGGTTTGAAATATTTTTGTGTCACTAAAATGCCAACTTGGTTCAATTTACTGCATTGCAATCATGAAAGTGTGTATTTCAGAGTGAATCAGAAATTTCCTCATTGGGAACTAATTTTGTCAAAAAATACTGATGTGATCCACTTAATGTTCTGTGGCAATCCTGTCAAAGCTCTGGATGGAACTGATAAACCCACTTTGGTTCGTGCCTGCCTGTCATGCTGGAGCTGTGGGCTCCTGGTAGGCAGCCCAAGGGTTTGGTGGGTTGGGGAGCTGCACATGGTTCTTGCTCCCTGCACTCCCAGGCTGTGCACCCTCCTTCCAGCTGGTAGGGAGTAGGAGACTGAGTTCTGAAACTCTGGCTTCAGAGAGCCTATCTGTCAGCTGGAAGAAGTAGTTTGGGGTTTTTTTTCCTTAAGGTTGAGTCACTCTCCAAATAATTTTCTTGGAGCAGGAGTTCTGTTTGCCATGGTGTAAGTGTGAGATAATAGTGGGGAGGAAGAGGTTTTAGGGGGAATGCTTTGCAGGATGAGATTTCTGCTTTACAGCAGGCACGTATTGGAACTGAAAGAAGAGGCTGAAGAGCTACATGCACAGATGGTCATAGACCATACTGTACCAGTCTGGGAAAATGATTAATCAATACTACAGGGATGTATTCTACTATTTAGTTCTTTTTGTTTAGCCTTCTGTTTCTCTGCTCAAGAATTCTGTAAGAGAATGTTCTAAATGTGATGCTGATTCAGGATCCTGGTGATTTTGGGAAGTAATCAAAATAGTTCCCTTGCTGTTTTTTAGATGGATCTTTGGGCAAATGGCAGTGAAGAGAACAAATGTTCTATCCATGTTTCTAACTGCATTTTAATGGAGGAGATTTGGGGAAGTAGTACTGAGTAACAGTGAATGGCAAGTGAGCAAGATGCTTAATGCACATTTTTCATAGTCTATTGCACTTGTGTTGCTGTAAGCAACCTTCATGCTGATGCTTTCCAGATTTTGAGAGAGTGCCTCTCTGACTATTGAGCTCTTAAAAGGAAACGTGCAACTTCGTAAATCCTGTTTTCAGCAAAATTAAAAAGAAACAAATAATTAGAAATCACCTCAAATGGCAGTGTAATTCATTAATAGAGTTGGAATTTTTAGGTTCCTGATGGAGATAGTTGCTTTATGAGGTACTGGAGGATGTTGTTGTCCTTTATGGAGGGTCAGTGCTGGGGGAACAAAGCATCTTTCAGTGAGCACAAGGCTCCTTCCCTATTCTCTTCATCTATTTGATGTTAGTCATCTTTCTATTTCTTAGCTTTTCCTTCTTGTCATCTTCCATTCCCTCATCCAGCTCCAGATTTTACTTTTTTTTCCCCCCCTTTTTTCATACTTGCTGCTTAAACTGGAACCTCTTCCCACTCTGTGCTCAGTTCTAATACTTCTCTTGAACATTCCCTTCAACTGGTGCTCCTTGTCCAAAATGATATTTATTTTCTCCCAGTCAGAGCACAAAAATTTCCTGTTCAGGACCTGTCTCCATTGTCTTCCCACCTGTTTTGAGCAGTTCTCCCTTAAGTGATAGTTCAATGTATCTTTGTATCTTGCTCTCTGCCCCATTTAACGCTTCAGTCTTTAGTCCCTCTGTCCTCCTTGGTTTCCCACTGATCTGCTGATGGCAGTACCCTCTCCCAGTATACACATGCTTTCTCTGGTCAGTTCTTTGTCCTGCCTTCCTCCTCCCATTTCTTCTTCATGCCCAACTACTTTCCTGGCTCTTTGCATTCCCTTTTTCACCTCACAGTCTGTCTGTCACTCTCTCTTCCACTTCTTTTTCTTCCACTGTGGATATCGGTGAGAGCAATGAAGACACTTAAGCAACAGAGAGATGAGTTTCACAATGGGCAGTTCTTGGTAGCACTGACAGTAATTGGTGCTCGCAAGCGCAGTCTTAATACCAGTGACCTGTATTAGCAACGATTAAGGACATTTTATGCCAGAGGAATGACCAACAAATTGAAAGCCACAATGTTAACTCCTAGGTTAAGAAGTAGCTATTTGAATTAATAGAAAGATTCTTTAGGAGATGGTGGAATGTGTAAAACAAAATCACTTCAGGGTGGATATCAAGGCTGTAAAGCAGTGTCCTATAGGATACTTTTCCCAATGGATTACTAGAAATTCTCTTTTTTAAATGTTTCTATGATAATCAGATGAAATGCACAAATACCCTGCATTTGTACCCTTTCATATTAATGGGAGGAGGATTGTGAAGCAAAACAATCCTTTAATTTGCCTCTTCTGAGAGAATATGTGTTTCAGTTCTAGAAAGGTGTAACCTCAAGCGGTGTTCACAAAGCTCCTTGAAATAGACTGCTGCTTTTTACTGTCATCCTTAAGTAGGACATAGGGCCCTTAAATACCCATGGAAATTTAAGTGCAAGGAGCAAAAATTAGGCTCTGATCCAAAGCCAGTTGAAGCTGATTAAGAGACTGCTTTTGGCTACACTGGCTTATGCCATTAGCAAGTTAGAATTCAGTCTCAGGTGCTCAGACAGATGTTTTGGGTTAGTTAAGTCAGAGGGTTTTCTTTTGATTCATGTTTGAGGTGCTGCTTGTGATTACAGTGTGTATGCTACCACCCAAGGTATTACATATTTTCACTTTTGAGTTCTAGAAATACTAAATACTCAACACCTTCACTGCATTTAATTGCCAGGTTATGTATTGTACTGGTTTTATGGCTTGACATTATTCACTGTTAAATCACAGGTATACACTGAGATAATGTACTTATTCCCATAAGATATGCCTGTAGAGGCAAGGAAAATATTTTTAATCTGCACAGTTCACAGGTTTTTGTTTGGCTATATTTAGTGTTCTCCATTCTTCCCATCCTGTTCAGTAGTTGAACTTTTCAAACAGTGAAGCAGAAGAGAGGAATATGGTTTTTAAATGGGAAGTTTCTGTGGAGTTGCAAATGTAGGATAAAGTGAGAGGTGATGGTCTGCACAACTCAGATGATTGTTTCATTTTACTTGTTTGCATGCTTATCTTCTATTTTAGAAAGAGAAAATGTTTATGTCTTATCACAATGGGGTTTTGATTGCAGTCCAAGTTAGTTCCTCATTTTAATTCTGCTTGGCATGTTGCCCCACTCTTGATTGTACAGTTTGGCCTGAACGTTCTATAGATGTACATAGTTATTAGCTATCAGTGTGCTGTGTCTCCACTTTCTCTAAGATGAAAAGTTGGAAAGTCACTTTTGGAGTTGGGTCAAGTTTTCAGTCCAAATAGAAACAGAAATGTGAAGCTTGTTGTCTCTTATAGCTGAGCTAGATTGCTTATATACTATGCATGAAAGAAAATTTCCACAGTGCAAAAAAAGATTTTGAAAGACTCTTACCTAATGTTCTGTAAAGCATCAGGAAAAGTGGAGGGTTTAGCACTTGAGGGTCAAAATGTTTGCATCAGTTTGGGGGGGATAAATCGGAACTTTATTTATTTCTTCTATATTTGACCTCTAGGTTCCAGCAAGATGTGGTGTGACAGTCCGAGACAGCCTAAAGAAAGCTCTGATGATGAGAGGTCTTATTCCAGAATGCTGTGCTGTTTACAGAATACAAGATGGGTATGGGTTTTGTCTGATGCTTTTTGCTCTTAGAATCTCTTTAGAGTTACTCAGTATGGTTGATTCTATCCAACATTGTAGAAGTTGCTTTCAAAGTTCAGAATTATGTGATACTTGGCACTAAAAAAATGTTGAGCCTTTACGATCTCTAAAAAGAATGGCAGGCTGCTAGCAAAAGATTTAATCACCTCAAGAACAGGCATATTATAGAGTAATATGAACTTATAGATTGATGGCAAAATGTTAGTCAAATCCATGCTAACCAAATGAGTATTAAATAGCTTTCATTAACTATCTGGGTTTATTTGACTTGGTTATAGTGCATTCTTAAAGGAATATAGAGCTCCTGTGGGAGGAAAAACATGAGTTTCTAGCCCTACAAAGTTTGTAGATTATTTCACTGCAAAAAGTAGCCATTTCTTGGAATTCTTATGGAACAGGTACTTTCAGAAGCACTTGGTCAGAAAAGTAGCTGTCACTTTGGATCTAAGGAATCTATCACTACTGGAGCTGGTTGAAAAAGTGCATTTCTTCCATATGGTTTGTTCAGGGAAGGTGTGCTCTCCTTGCTATGTGCTGAGCTTAATGTCTCACCTTTAAAGCTTCCTGTAGTTAGAGACTGAGTAGCAAACCCCCACAGTGCAACTTTCTACCTGGTCTTGCATGTTCGGCAGGAGACTTGCAAGGGCTTGTGCACTGGTGCTAATGAAACCTTTCTTTACACTGTAGAGAGAAGAAACCAATTGGCTGGGACACTGACATTTCCTGGCTCACAGGAGAGGAGTTGCATGTGGAAGTCTTGGAGAATGTGCCACTCACAACACACAATTTTGTATGTATTGGTTTTTATGCAATGTTGAGTAGGGTTAAACCAGCCTGGCACTTTGAAATTCAAATTGACATCTTTGAATAATATTTTGTATCTATGGAGCGTGGTGGGGGTTGCAAAAGAAATTTTTAATCACAATAGCTTAAGTGAATTGGATGGAATTGTAATTTAAATAAGTGCTGTTGGAGTACTTGATCGCCCTTAAAACTTTCACATTTAGATGGAATACACCCTCAAAAATCTATAAATGAAGGTGGTTTAAATCAGCACTGCATTGCAGAGCTGTAATAATAATCTACTATTTTTGTATTGCTGTATCTATAAAATGTATTCTGGGCCTCCCTGCTGTCTCTGCAGCAGCAATTAACTAATGAACTAACTATTCCCAGAGCAGTGCTGACATCATCAATGATGCTAGTGCACAAATGTGTTTTGACCTGATAAGGCACCAAGTAAATGGAAGCTGCTTAACAGTATCCATCTAAATGGTTCCAACTACATGCAGAATCCTGTAAATAATGTTTGGCTCATAGAGAAGAAAGATCTTTTATTTAAATTAATAAAAAGGAAATTCTGTTTGCAAGCTGCTTAAGCTGTTTTATTCAAACAAGCTGGTTTGGCTCTGGCTAAAGTTAGATGAAGGGCTAGTAGGCTTAACATGTTGGGTTTATTGGTTTGGGGTTTTTTTTAATATCCTTCTGAAATTTTGATTCATTGCAAAACTTGAAAATGCATTTATGCCAGTATTGCTAAATTTTATAATGAAACAAATGTTTTCCCTGCTATAGTATCAGGATATTAGTCCATCCTTCTGCAAATTTAAGTGTTTCTGAGTCTCAGCAGTCAAAATTGTGACTATATATGCAACCATACATGAAAGCCATGTATGTAAGCCATATGAGTGTTTCCAGGCCTGTGAGTGTTGAATGGACATGTTGTTTGGCTCCTGGAAAAATCAGAAGAAAATATTGTCTTCCCCTTGCTTTTGTTTTTATAGGCTGTATTCGATTAAATTCGGAACATTTGTCTCCAGCATGCCAATAGTGCACACTGATTTGCTTCAGATTTGTGGCTGTTTTTCTTACTGCTAATTAGATGAAGCATTAATTCCAGTAAATAGTTGAAATAAGATTTTAGTACCTAAAGACTGTTTCAAAAAGGGGGCAATCTTTTATGGAAATGGTCAATACACGAAACTGTAGCTCCAGCATCCAAAAGAGAGGCTTGTGTTTTTGAGAGGGGTGAAAGCACCTAGCCTGTCTTAGGCTTAGAGAAGGGCTGTAATTAACGATGGTTGTTTTTGACAACGTAGGTACGGAAAACATTCTTCACGTTAGCATTCTGCGACTTCTGTCGGAAGCTGCTTTTCCAGGGGTTCCGCTGCCAGACCTGTGGCTACAAATTTCACCAGCGCTGCAGTACAGAAGTGCCACTGATGTGTGTCAACTATGACCAACTCGAGTAAGTAATCACAACTGGTTTTGAAGTTGAGCCTTTTATTAAGCTTACAGCTGTCAGTGATGTCTTACATTAAATTTGTAGTCCAGGCAGTTAGAGGAGGTGCCTGAAAAAATACAGGAGTTCAGCTGTTCTTGTGGGACTACGTAACTCCTATTCTTTCTGTGCTAGCTCAGCCAGTTCATATTTTTTGCTAGACTATGAAATGCGGTCTTTGAAGTATGAATGTGGTGGCTGGGCACTTGACTGACACTTGACTGTGTCAGACAGGCTTCTCATTGTTCACAGCTGTTAATCAAAGATGGTTCTTTATTACATGATAGCTAGGGCCCTGTTTAAATGTTTAGATGTGGGTTTATTCTTTTCAACCCAAAAAATGTTAAGAGACACTAGTTGAGTATGGTGAAATTGCACTCGGTTTAGTGTGGTTGAAGATAAATCCATTGATAAGTTTACCTTGGTAAGAAACATGAGAGAATGTCCCAAACAGTCATGTGTTCTTGAATTTAATTATTGATCTCTTTGTGTAAGGCTTTGATGTAGGTTAAGGATCTACTGTAGACTTGCTCTGTGTTCTATTTGATTAGTTTCAGAAGAACTTATTAAGTCTTTTAAATAGATGTTCATATAAGGAGTCATTTAAAATTATAGCTTTTCCCCAAAGAATAAATTTAATTCCTGCTTATGTTGGTATTTGTAATTGTTTCCCTGGGCTTCTGTAGAGTTTGTGCTCTGGGCCTATGGGTAACACAATTCCATCCATTTGGGGTTTGGCATTGCATCAGTGCAAATGCTCTGTGCAGGTACTCAACATATAGGTGTAAGTTGTGCGTTTTTGAGGAGCCAGATGTTTGCAATTTCAGCCAAAAGGTTAATGCATTCCACAGGCCATTAATGCTTTCCATGTTTAAGGCATGATCTTTTGCTACTTTGTCAAGTAAATAATACTTTTAACAAACCTTGCAGATTAATGTGGTAGTGTACTTTTTATTTTTAAATCTAGAATTTGATGAGTGGAGGATTTTGGGGTGCTTTTCAGTCTTTGAGTGTTATATTGTGAAACTTGTGGGTTTTGCACAAGTTAGGTTGTTTTTGTTTTGTTCTTGCCTCACAGTTTGCTGTTTGTCTCCAAGTTCTTTGAACATCACCCCATACCACAGGAGGAGGCCTCCTTAGGAGAGACTACCCCAGCATCTGGATCGTACCCCTCATTGCCCCCCTCAGATTCTGTTGGGTATGACCTTATTCCTGCTGTTTAATGACATAAAATGTCAGTACTGTATGCTTAAAAACACTCAAAATGCTGCTTTGCAACTCTTTACATTTTTATAATCTGGTTTATCGTACAAATATATCCACCTATGTTTAACTTCAAAGAAATGAATGTTTTCATTCACATGAATGATGCAAATCAGTAATGAACCTAAGTTAAGCTTGTGCATAAACATCTCTAGAAGTGAAGCCTTACCTGTTACACTGCCTGCTACTGCGTGGTAGCGTAGACCTGGTCTAACCTGGAAAGATTTTATGCTGAAAATTAATACAAACCAAAACTATATTCTCTCAAACTCTTTTAGTTTGTATTACCAAGCTACAATTTAGTTGCCTTGAAGTGACTTAGCAGTGTTTCAGAATAAGCCACACCACTATGACTGGCACAAACAGATGCCAATTGCAAGTTCATAATACTGCTTTAGTAGTTTCTCCACATACACATTGCTCTAGGGTCTTCCAGACCAGCTGTCTTCCTCTCATTTAGATGTTGAGGTTATACCAATAGCACCTGTTTGCTGCTGATCCAGGTTTTGTCCAGTCAGACTTCTGAAACTGACCACAGCCTCCATCCCTTGTATTTCCAACAAAGATGTGCAACCCTCTCTCTGAAGTGATAAGTGATTCGCTTTAGATTCTGTTCCCAGTAGCGAAGGGATCCCTGTCGCCACCCAGCCCTAGATAGTTGATCTCCGGGAAAGAGTGACTCGGGGATTTGTATCAAAGTCAAGAAGCCTGATGGAAAACTTATAAAGAACACCAAATACAAAAGCCTTCAGAAAAACATTCCTAGAATGTATGTGCTGCATGGAGAGGAACTGAATTTGGCAGAGAAGTTCTCATGTAATAGTGAGCCTTGCATCCAAGCTAAAGCAGAAGCACAGCTGGAAGCTGCACAGACATCTATGGATTCTAACTAGAAGAAAAATTCTCTGGACAGCTGAGACTATTCCATGAAAGATCAAATAAGACCCCTCCCAGGATAACAGATTGATTGACCCTGCAGAGGAAACCTCATTTGGTAAGTACAAAGAGAAATTACGTTCCCCCTCATATTACGTTTTGTAGTTTGAAGTTACTTTTGTAAGTGCCTTGTCCAGGTAGTGGATGTTGCTGTTCTTATCCTGGGCGTGTTAGTGCAGCAGATTGTGGACAAAACTGCCATTGTGGTTCCCTAAGCTAAGTAGGCTTTACCTTTCTCATAATACAGCTGAAATTGTAACCAGGCTGGAACTATTAATCTGTGAAGAAGCTTGTTCATACCAACTGTGTTAAATGCCTGCAGATCCCAAAAGCCCTATACAGCCCCAATCCTAATACTGCTACATGCCATATTGTCCTACTTCCCAGTTGTCTCAGCCTCGCATGTGTGTTTTGTTAGCAGTTTCTGAGGATACAGCAGAATGTAGTATCTATAAATTGATACACATGCTCTATGTCAGGTGTTCTTACTTCTGTGAAGTGAAAACTGAAAGGAAAAACTGAAACCAATGCCGTAAGGTTTATAAAACCTCACATATATGAAAATATGAACATTTAAATAGACTTCTCAGTTGAGGTTAAGGAGCTTTTCCTAAATGTTGTCTGTAAATGTGGTTGCAGGAGCTGTGAAAGGTTTCTCTTTTTCCATTTGTTGCTTTTTTGCCTTGGTATACACTTCCTTGTTAAACAAACAAACTACCAAAAAAAAAGCCATACATCATGCCATCAAAATTCTGTTTGTTTGGAACATGGTTTATGATCACCAGCTGGTGTTCCTAAGTAGTACATGTGTTGCAAAGTCATGCAATTTTCCCCAAGCATCTGTGTTTATAGCATTTCCTTTAGAGAGAGCAGCTCAGTCACTTTCATATGAGCACATAACACTGTCCATACTTTATCCAATTACCTTTTGCCTTTCTCTAATACTTCTCTACCTTTTAAATGTGCAATTGTGGAAATGCTAATGTATCTGAACTTTTTTTTTATTAGAGGAAGAAAAATGCTGTCCTTTCCTATGAAAAACATAATTGCTCATGGTTTTGTTTAAGGGTACAATACAGGACAACAGTTCAACTAGAATAAAATAAAAAACCTGATGTTTCAGGTTGTCTTGTCTGGAAAGAGAAGAGGAGACTGAAATTTCAGAGTTGGGCAGTGGGATTGAAAGCATGAGGAACTAATGCTTTATTGTTTGTTTAATTAGTGTTCCTTTGATTTTTCTATTCTCCTAGCATCTTTCCCACAGAAGAGGGGACATGGCTAATGTTGGTAAACCCGAAGATAGAGAATACAAACATCCTTCTCCATCTTTAGCCTTGTGAAAGGCAAAATGCTTAAAGAAAGGAAGAGTTTGTGTTGCAAGGCAAGCTCAAGAGCAAAAGCATGTGTGTCGTGCTGAGGAGTTGTCAAGGCATCAAACAGAGAAGCTGGAAAGAGAAAGGAACGTGAAGGAAAAGACCGTTGGACGTAATGTAAAAGCTGCTAAACGTGCTGGAGAACTTTGTTTCACTTTGAGCATGTGTAACATACCAAAGCAGTCTTCCAGCCTTTCATTCTTCCAACTGTAAGCCATAGGCAGCCCCTCCAAACATTTCTCCTCAAGATAAGGGAGCATGATTGATCCCACTTGCACATTTCTGAGCCCTATTTAAAAATGTGCCCAGCCCTCACATGAGATCTGTTGTCCCATTTCAGTTCTTCCAATTTAAACTACCCTGTTGTGCTGGAGCAGTCATTTTAGTTATAAGCTGCACTTAACTAGAAAGAACTATTAAAGTGTAGGTCTCCCTACTAATAGCCATTTGTAATAAAATCAAAGTACACAAACTGTGTATAATACATTGTATTCATTTCATCCTTTGCACTGTCATAAGGTTTCTTCTGTAACTTTGCTCATAAAATATGAGCACAGAATTGCTATGAACTCAGTTCCCTGGATCTTACAGATTCAGGAAGAGGGGAGAGATTAGCTATTCAAAATGTTCCAAAGTTGTCTTTTTCAACTTCTGTCAGCTCTCTCAGATACTCTGATTTTGGGCAAAGCTCAGCCAGCTCCTGAGGCAGATGTTACGACAGGGTAAGCAACCTGTGGAGTGGGTGGTCCAGGGGGTGCATGGACAGACATTGAATAGCACAGAGGCAGGCTGAGCTCAATAGCATCTGCTTGCTTTGAAGCAAATCACTGCTAGTAAGCAGGTTGGCAACATCTTGACTCTGAAAAATAAGATTTCCCAACACGCCTAATCTTCTAAATTGGAGGAAGAAAGTGGGACTGTCTGGTGAACCATTCTTGGAAGCTTGCCCAGTCCCTGCCTTAGAGCAGGCTCCAGCCTGTGATTAAACACCTCTGCTCTCCTGTCTTGCAAATGTTTACTGGTCATGCTGCCTTACCTGAAGATGTTTAAATGTCTAGAAGAGATCCTGAAAAGCCAAGGAAACAGATAGTAAATACAATATTGGAAGACTACAACATCATTTCAGTCCCTGTGTGCTTAAGTGAGCAAGGCTTTCTGTTTTATTGCATAAAACAATGATCAGCTTTTCCCCTAAAACTTCCGGTGTGAAACCTTTTCCAGACCACTCCATGTAAATGTTAGCAAGCTTCCTACAACATAGAATCAGAGAAACAATAAGGTTGGAAAAGACCTCAAAGATCATCAAGTCCAACCTGTCACCCAAGACTGCATGACTACTAAACCATGGCACCAAGTGCCATGTCCAATCCCCTCTTGAACACCTCCAGGGACGGAGACTCCACCACCTCCCTGGGCAGCCCATTCCAATGGCTAACGACTCTCTCTGTGAAGAACTTCCTTCTCGCCTCATCCATCTTAATATACACTCTTGTGGAGCAGGAAATACCCAGTATCAGAATCTTTAGAAAAAAATGGATCTTGAGTCTGTACCACAAGTAAGGGAAACCTTTTGCTCCCCAAAGCCTTATTTGCAAAAACATGCTAGTGAATGAAAACCTGGTTTGGAGGATTAACAAGAGTAGTTTGGGTTCTCTTGACAGCCCCTGGTATATTGAAACTATCAGAAATTTTGGGGAAGCATTGCTAAGCTTTGATCTAGGCCCAAAGGCCAGTATAAACACATCTTATGATAATTTGGGCAGTTATTTTTCACCTGCAAGCTAACACTGATGAAAACAAATTGTTGTGATACAGGAAAATGCACTAACCCATATGAAATTGACTGTTACAGATCAGCCCCATGATGTGCTTAGCCTGATTTCACAGAATGCTGTAACAGTGATCTTTAGCTTGTATTTACAGGCATGTACTGTCATCATTTATTGGCTGTTTCCAGGCTGTGGAGGTGAGGGGACTAATAAATTACTTTTTCTGGCAATACCTCTGGAGTACAATAACTAAACTGGAATGTGTTTGGCCTCCAAAATTTACGGTTTAGCTGGTTGCTAGTGTAGCTGAAATATCACTGTATCCCAGATCCTTAGCAGTCTTTAGAAACTGCTTAAAATTGAAATGCACTGTGCTCTTTATTAAGAGCAGCACCGAAACCCAAATCCAGTCATACTCTAGTATAAATACCACCACTGAAATAGCCTTGATACACACTTTAGCTAGAAGTAGGTTTGTCTTGGGCATGAGTATGCAGTCTACTAAGTGAATAGTGTGTACTACACTGAGCCATGTGGCTTAACTGAGATGCACTTGTTCAGGCTGGGAGAAGGAGAATCAATCCAGTAGAGACGCTGTCATTTTAAAAGGGAATTTGCACACACTCCATAACTGAAGCTAGAGGCAAAATTAAAATCCAAGCAAATATCTTGAAGCCCAGACAAATCGCTTTGAAGAAAAATCTTTCCTGAGTAGACCAGCTCTTAAAACTATCACGTTGGTAAGGTAAAGCAAATTGAGGAAAATCTCTATTAAAATTGTATTTAGTATCTGTAAAGTGAAATAACTTGTATCATTGCAAGTTCTGAGGTACGGCGAAGGTCCAGTATGTGATGTTCTATAGTTGTTTGTGTCTGTGTTATGTAGCATGTATGGCCACTTTTCTGATTTACCTTCCTCTTTCTCAAGGACCCAGGTTTGTAGGGTGGTCGCACTGTGGGCACTACTGTGCTTGGCAAAGGGCAAAACTGTACATCTGTCTACAATTACTCTTGTCTCCTGACAAAGCCTCTGTTTTGCTTTGATAAAAAGGAGGGGAGCAATGTGCTTATCCCAAATACATGGTCCAAGGAAAAAGCATCTTGTGTCATACTGCTAGGAAAGGTTATAATATATTTAATTGAGATTTGACATCCCCACCAGCTTCTTCTTGCCTGGGAAACTGAGAACTGTTTGTTAAAGGAATACCCATATCTCAGAGGCTGCAAGTTGATGTGGTATAACCTCTCCAATATGTCAGGATACTGACCTTCTTATTTGTAAAAAGCCTTCTCTGGCTAGGTGGTTGACTGTTAGCTGCTCTCAAAGGGTATTTAAACTGATGCTATTTTAAGCCCAGCCAACTATATGTGTGCACTAGAGTAAGCAAGGCTTTGCAGCAATTGTGTCCTGGTCCCTGTGATGATATCAGGGTTTTTTTCTGTTTTTAATAGGGTTGGGTTATGTTTGGTTTAGGGGGGTTTGTTGGGTTTTTTGATTTGTTGGTTTCTTTTAGTCAATATTTTTGCTGCCACTATGCCATAACTAGTTTTGTAATTCACCTAATAGACAATGTCACCCTCTCCCAAATTATGTCAGCTGGTCCTTTTTCCTCCAGTGTCCCTCCTGGAGCAATTAAAATTTAGGAATACTCTTAAGAATAACCTTTTTGTAGCTAAGAGGATTGCTTCATCCTTTGTGGTGAGATGTTTTCTGTAGATCAAGATCTTGATGCAGATGAAGATACAGGCAGAGGCTGGTGATAATCTCTTCTGAGTTTGTGATCTCAGTTGGCCTTCTTGACTGGCAAATCATTTGTGCCTTTCTCTTCACTAGTTAACTGATTTTAATCAAAATTCCAATTTAGCAGAAACCTATTTTCTTTTAAGTGCCCCAAGGACACCCATTAATAAAATCCTGACTGTATAGATAGAGCACATGGCTAACTGCTTGTGAGATTCCCATCTCTGGATTCTTTGGTATGTGAAGTTCAGAGATCCTCCCAGTAATAGAGACTACAAAAAAGAAAGTTCTTTGTCAACCTGTAATTGTTTTCTGAAGATAAGAACTTCACCCAGTTATAATTTTATGAGTAGAAAAAGCTACTCAGGTTGTGTTCAAACATGATGTGATATAGTTGTTGTCTCTGCTAGGCATGATGACCTGTGACCCAAAATACTGAAGTATTTCCAGTTTCCCTTAGCAGATGACCATTTATGACTCAAAGGAGGATGCAATTGAAACAATATTTCTGTAATTTGGTTTTCTTTTCCTTGGCTTACTCATGATCACAGGAAATCTGATTGCTTCTGTCCTCATGTGGCAGAGCTCAAATGCTATCTCACTGTCACTCCCAGCAGTGATCCGTTGTTTGTTGTTTTGTTACACATTCCCCCTAATTTCGTTACTGCTGAGAACTCTCAGAAAGTGTGAGCAGTAGTTAGCAATCCCAGCAATGACAGTGCTGATCTGGCTGAGGCACCTCTTAAGCTTTTCTGAAATCTTCCCAACAGCATCTGACATGCTTGGCTTAATGTGAAATTACAGTGCCTTAGAATGTCAGCTCAGTTCTGCACTTCTATATTTGTGCAGTGTCCCATCTCCTGATGCAGGTTTCAGTTGCATGATTTCCTTACAAAAACATTCAAGAGCTCAAAAGTTCCCCATCTACAATAGAAAATACTTTACCCAAAGGCACTTGTTAGCAGTTCATGAAAACTTTAGCTTATATATATGTGCATCAACTGCATTTAAATAATATTTTTAAAAATATGAGCATCTTCTGAACTGCTGAGCTGTTCAGGGCCCTGTCTCGGAGATTTATCTGTTGGCACTTTCAGTTCATTGCCTCCCTAGAATTCTCCCAATATTTATGTTCTGTCATATGACAATAGCTAACTACTGTTTTAAAAAGTCGATCAGGGTTAAAATCCCTACCTGTTCTTCCCCAACCCTGCTTCCCAAACATAATCTAATATTTTATTGCGAGGCTTGCTAGACTGTTATTTGACTTAATTCACAAATGCTCTGTTTTGCCATTCTCAATTGTGAGACTGTTGGCCAGGAAGGGAAAGATGACAGGTACTTAGGATACAGATAGCACTGAGTTCTGGGATCAGTGCCAAACTGTATAAACTCCTCAATGAAAGGCAGAGTAATAGTCTTTAAAGCAGACCTGTTTCTAAAATAAATGTCTGGAGATCCTGTTGAAAATACTAAGGATCCCCTAAGGCTCTTAGGAGGGACCAAGAAGAGTTGGATTGTAGGAGGTGGCACCAGAATCTCGTGCTGCTGTGTGCAGCAGTATGGTGTATTTCTGAACTTTCTACCTGTGGACATTGCCTTTGTGGGCATGTAACTAACACATGAGGAACTGAATGGCTGGATGACTCTGCCCCTCCTAGGAGTTGTGTTTTCTGTAAGTTAAAAAACACAAACAAGCAAACAAACCCAACCTTTATTGCCAGTTCTCATGTAAATTTCAAGATGAAGTTTTCTTTGACAAAAGTGGCAAATGTTTCTCATTGACCTTTTGCCTTCTATCCATTAAACTGAATTGCTAGACTTAACAGGGCCTGACCTTGACCTGAGCAAGAGAGAAGTGACAATTTCTTGTGCTTTAGCAATATAAATAGATAACCAAAGAAGTGGCGTTCTGCCTTTCTACAAAGAAAAAAGCAAGCATTTTAGATGTTTTGTCTTTTAAATGTATGATTCATGATCCCATAAATTAAAAACTTGATCTACATTTATGACTGAGAGCATTTGCATTTATTCAGAAAGCATGTCTGTACAGTCCAATCTGTTGCACTGCTGAACTGTAGCACTGTGAATAACATTTGAAATGTTGCACTATTCAAAGTTACTTCTGAAAGATTGAGGTTAACAGGTGATATGTCTGGGTTTTGTTATCAATAGTTTGTATTATATTGGCCATAATATTCTCTATCACGTTGAGTGACCAGTATTTTCAGTCTTTCTTCTTTAAACAATAATCCCATCCATACAATTTGTTTTGTGACATCTCCTGACTCTAATGTTGACATGAGATGTTAAGTGTCTTTACTTCTCATTAAAATGAGTGTATTGCATTAACTCTGAAGTGAGGAAACTACAGAGTATTCTGCTATGTGCAGTGCATGTTTTACTACATGAATTGTTCAGATCAGGATTTATTACTAGTTTGGTATAGTATGTTAGTGGGTTTTATTTTAACTAAGAGCTCTTCAGCTATGTAAGCAGGTAGTTTCTGCAGCAGAGAGTTCTTGCAATCAGTTATAGGGGAGGAGAGATTGTTCATTATAAATTGTTGTTATGCAGGTCTTTAGATCATTTTTTTAATGTATGTATTATAGTTGAAAAGGACTTACCACACCCACTATGCAGTGTTTGAAGCCATTTGTAGACCTAAATCCTCTTTTTCCTTGACTTTGTTTCTCAGACCACCAATTCTCCCTAGTCCTTCTCCTTCAAAATCCATTCCAATCCCACAGCCCCTCCGACCAGCAGATGAAGACCATCGGAATCAGTTTGGGCAACGTGACCGGTCCTCCTCAGCTCCCAACGTTCACATCAATACAATTGAGCCAGTCAATATTGATGTGAGTATTAATAATGCTTCTATCAGGAAATAGTAGATCTGATGTTTCCCTTCCCAATAACAGTGTACACAAGTGCAGTTTTTCTAAACCAATCCTTGGTTTTCTGTCAGAATCTTCCTAGATCCCCTGTAAGACATTTTTTATATTGAGGGCTGTAAGACCACAAATAACCCATTCTCCAAAAGCAAAACTGCCTTTTGACAGTCCTGTCATTTCTAAAGGAAGATTCTGCCAAAAAAATACTGCTCTTTGTTTTGTCATTAGTTCTAAAGCTCAAGTATTACAGCACTGAGAATATGAGAACCAGTAACCACTCTTGCAAACCATTATATCTGTTAAGCATATTTTTTACATGCAAGATAAAGGTGTTTAGAATGTTTGTCATTCAAGTAATATTGCTGACATTGAAGAAAAATAATTTATTATAGGAAGGTGAGTTAAGGTTTACTTTATGTTCCTTAGGATTTCAAGAGCTCAGTAAATATTATTTCCGCATCCTTAAATATTTCTGGCTGCTGAATCATAAATAATATTAATGGTTGCTGTAACTAGGGCCTTTCAAAATGTTGGTCACAAAAATCTTTACTTAATTTTTCTAATGTATATAGCTCATATTTTACACTTAAGCCTACCATCTAAAAATTAGTCATTTGTCAGGTGGGCAGTCTTGAATTCTGTGTGAACACTCAGGCACAAAATCTGGTTTGCACGTGAGCTGAGTGAAAGGTGAAATCTTGGCTAAGTATGAAGAGCATGGCCACAGAGGCACTTGCATCTAGTGTATGGCAGGGTTACAGCTCAGAGGCAGGACCAATGCTGTCAGGAGCAATACAGGTCTATAAAGGAACACAATAATTATGTAACCAAAATAAGACAAAAAGCTTGGTAATGGAAGTTAACATACAGAGGGGAAACTGCTAGAATTTTATCATTTTCTTCTCTTCAGAAAATCCATACTGTCATTTGCTTGTAGTCTGGAGGTATTGTAAAAGATACTCTCAGCTCAGTGAATTGCAAGTAAGGGAAATCTTCTGCAGTTAGTAATTTCTGAGAAGAACAGAGTGCACCTGGCTATGCACATGCAGTGCTTTGTTACAAGAAATAATGAAACAGAACTCCTTTGGCTGGTGTACCTCCATACGGGAAATTGGTGTCCCAGCTTCTGATACAGATGGTTCAAACAATTTGTGCCACAAACATTAGAACTACAATGTCTGGTTCAATAATTCTTCATGCATTTTGGCCAGCTGCATGTTTACATCAATGTTTTCATGTCAGCATCCATTTTAGATAGTGTACATTGTGCTTTACTGCTGAGAGATGCTATTATAAAGCAGCTTATTTTGAAAAGTCCAGTAGTTGTTATAAGTAGCTCTCTGGAGTTACTGCTATTAGTAAACCAGGGTAACAAAGAACTTTTCTTTCATGGTCAGCCTATCCAATGTTATGGTTTTTCAGTTTGTGACAGTTTGATCTATCTCACTTGATGCTTGCATGTAAATGATAATGCCTAAATTAAACACTTTTTAAATTATTTATTTACAGGAGTTGATTAGAGACCAGGGTTTACGAGGAGAGGGAGGTAAGTAGTGTTTAAACTAGCTACTCTGGTAGATTTAATTACACAACCTCTCTGTCCCTTCCCTTTGTTCTACTTCCTTCTACAAACACAGGCACAAAGGAAAATATGACTAGTACAAAAAAAACAGAGTTGCATTTGCTTGTCCATGAACTTAATATTTGTCTGACAAAGGTTTGAGTCATTTGCTGGTCATTTTGGGAGTGGGGGAGACAGAAGGAGAAAAAGCTTTGGTGTGGTATCTAGTGGTTTAGTTTTAAATTTTTCTTCTTTTGCTCTCACTTGCACACACTCCTTCACCACATAGATACACACAACTTCCCAATTCTCTCTCAAAGGTTTTTATGCCTGTTGTTACCTTTCCACCCATGGAAACAGGGGTTGAAAACTATCAACATGGTAGATGCTCCTTCCACACAAACTGCTGCATCCTAAGGCAGCATGAAATACTCCAGTTCTTCTCCCCCTCTACCTCTGCTGAAGATGCTGCTTTGCTGTACTGCATGCCTGTGCTACTCTTGGAACCAGGTCGTTGGGACCTTACGCTAAAGCTGGATCTTTTAGTTTCTTCCAGTAACACACAGCCCTAATTCACAGTTAAGTCAGAACTAATGCCAGATTTATTTTTCCTCGCATTATGCATGGGCCCGTTGTCAGTTCTCCTACTGGCTGTCAAGGTCCTGACAGGGCCTCCTCAGTGCTGTGTTTATTCTTATGAATATAATAACATGGAAGTAGCAGAAATAAAGAGATAGTAAGCAGAGCAGGCATATGGCAGTTTTTCCACCTCCAAAATCATTAATGCAGTCATCTCTTCCTAATTAAAATATACTTCAACAGTAAGTGAAGTCTGAGTTAACCTTAGTGTACTCTGTCCTGATCTCTAAGGGTTTTGTGCTGTGGGCTATCACTGAGTTTGTTTCTGCCATCCAAATCTGGTAGTCATTAGAATGGTACCTACCTGCTGCATTGTGTCTGATGGAGCAGTTTTTCCTTACACCAGCAATAGAACACTTTTTTTAAAGAAAATAAATTTCCTTTAATTCATCAAGCCTACTAATTCAAAGTAGCCCGTTTTAGCTATTTTTGTATGTGTTGATAGATGTGGCTCTCCACAGTTCTGCCCATTTTGTCCAGCATTTAAATGTTGTGCTATCATGTTGGTTTTAACTTTCAGTCATAAACTGTCTGCTTGGCATCTGAAAACAATTGGCTATTCCCAGTCCTGGAACAGTGTTATTAGTAATTGACTTTTTTTTTTCCCCCCTCCAAAGTACAGAAGCAATCAATGAATAGAAATCAAAGCATCCTAGTTATTTCCCATGACTTCTTTCATTTCTTCTGTGTGTCTGTCTTTCTGTCTCTGCCTGCCCGTCTCTTTCTCTCTAACAGCCCCTTTGAACCAGCTGATGCGCTGTCTTCGGAAATACCAATCCCGGACTCCCAGTCCCCTCCTTCATTCTGTCCCCAGTGAAATAGTGTTTGATTTTGAGCCTGGCCCAGTGTTCAGAGGTAGTTGGGCTCTTCTTTCTTGTTTTCACCCAAACAAAATAAGTAAAACCACAGATGCTGTTTGTGCCTCACCCTCACACCGTGTGTATGTAAGTGTGTGAGTTTATCAAAACACCTCTGTTTTTTGCTTGGCCTGGCTGGAATGCTTTGAATGTGCTTTTCACACATACTCACTTTCACCTTTACACGCTTGACAATGACTATAAATAAAGTCTGACTTAAATTTTAAGAATCAAGGAATTTCCTAGTTGAGGTTTTTTTTAAATGGTCCTTGGACTGCATTGCAGTGATATAAAAGACAGTCACAGCCTTGGCTTAGAATTTCCTTGACAGCTCAGTTTAAGTCAGTTCAGTGCTTTTAAGAGTTTTCTGAATTTATTCTTTGTTTTGAAAAGTAATCTAGGAAATTGAATGTGAATTACAAACATTTCCATTGGTATCTTGCTAGGTCTCAAGCTTTTCAAGGAATGTGGCATGTCTGCTTTCAACAAGTACTTCATTTTGAGAATGCTGTTGATAACACTTTGGGGCCCTGGATGGTTTAGACCATACAGTTTTTATTGAGATAGTGAATTTCCAGTGAAAGAGTATTTGTTTGTGTCCTGTATCATGTAAACTAAAACTTCCATTTTTATGTCATTGGCTCTGGGGTTAATTCAGGCCTAAAGCTGTCAATGGATCTGTTATATTGCTCAAAATCCCCAAAACTTTGTGGGATTCCATGTGCTGGAGAAACCAACTATTGAGTAATAGCATGGAATGTAACTACTTGTGTCTATACCTATACATGTAGAAATGGGTAGTTCAGTGCATGTAGCGTGGTCTTCAAATGCTACCATCTTGGCTGTTTCAAAGACTTTTGTTTCAGAATGTATCCAGCACAGTTCAGCTTATGAAATTGTAAAGCTCTTCCAGAAGTCTTTGTAAGAAGACAGGTGTTCCCAACCCAAGCAAACTGGCTGCAGCATGGAATACATTATGTACAGCTTCAGACTCCAAGCTACTGACTTAAGTCCAGCATTCTCTGAAATACTCTACTCAATAACTTGGAAAACAGGCCATCTGGTATTATTGTGAGCAGATTAATGTTCCACCACGTGCTGTAAGCAGTTTCGGTGAAGGGTGAATATTGTGCCAATGTTTCTATATTGCGATATCGGAGCAGGAGACTTCAGTTGTCTCTAAGGAAAATGAATTGTTGTTGAGCTTTGCTCTTGCAGAGAAAGCCTGTAAGCCAGTATGCTTTTGGAAAATTGGTCATATTCTGGGAATGTCATGATTTAATACCACATCTGTGTGATTTCAGACAAATAATATAATAAATATATGACAGGATAGTGATGATAACATGAATTTGAACAAAAGTCCATCCTTCAGGTCACTGGCTTTTATCTGATTATGAATGTAGTTAGGATGCCCCATATACATCATTGTTGTTGCTTTAACATGTGGGACAAAGTTTATGAATGCTGAGTCCCTTTTTTTTTTTTTTTTTATGTCATTCTGTGCTTTCACTTTTAAATTACAGATTTTGGCTCATTGAGGACAGGCTGTGATGGATGGATATATATAGTCTGATAACACATGCTGAGTGAGGGATTTGAGCAACAGTTTTAAAAGTCACAAAGTCAAATTTTGTAACTGAAGCTGGCATTATGAGACACTTTTTGGATAAGAAGAGGGCTTCTGAAGGAATATGCAGAGGAGTATGGTCTTCTGTCACTTCCCAGAGCACTGATGTGAGAGAATGCTTTGGAATGTTGGAAGACTTGTACAATGACATATATTGTTTAGCAAAGCAGCATGAATTTAATTAACAGTTGACCCTATTTTATGTCCTTTGTATTGAGAGGGTCAGCATAACCTTGTTATGAATAATTACAGTGTATTTTAGAAAGCAGTGCCTAGCTAAAGTGCTCTATTTGTGAAGAGCCATTGGGGCTCTGAAACACAGCTCTGTTAGTGACATTTTGCTGTACAGATTTGTTTAGGTAACATATAGGCTACTGACGTACTGATCTTTTTGTCATTAATAGCACATGCTTCCAATAGTCAACTACATATTCTTTTTTTAATTTTTTCTTCAGTATAATACTGACTTTTAAGTAAGAGCTCTCTGCTAACAGATAGCTTTAAAACAGCCAAATGGTTTTCAGGTGGCGCTTGGAGACTGAACTAGAAACCATTGCAGTGTATTACGTGTCTATTTTGAATCCAAAGTACAGTATTTCAACTATTCATTAGGTCCCTGAAAGGTTAGCTATAAGAAATCTGAGAGGTAGCTGCTGCTAACTCAAATGCCACTACTTTTCTTCTCAAAGAAACTGGTGGATTTTTTGTTTTATTTTGTCTTTAAAGAGACATTGTTCTTCTGGTAGCTCATGAACAAGAGACTGAGGACTATCTGACGTACAGGGATGTTTGTTACAGACTTTTCTCTTCTTGAAATCTAAACCCCAAGCACTAATATTTTATTAGAACAATATTCTTAGTATAGGTTTGTTTCCTCTTAACATTTACATTGATGTTTGGAGATACTGCATCTTAAACACAGTTCTTGCACCTAATATCATTACATTCTTGTAAGCTGGATTCTTATAAATAAAAGTATCCTGTTTCTAAAATTTAGGTTCAGCTGCAGGTTTGTCTGCAACACCTCCTGCCTCTTTGCCTGGATCACTTACCAATGTGAAAGCATTACAGAAATCACCAGGACCCCAACGGGAAAGGAAATCATCCTCATCCTCAGAAGACAGAAATCGAATGGTGAGTGCAAGATCAGCTACTTTCATTTGTAGTGTGGTATAGTCACAGAAAAACTACACAACCGTATTCCTCTCTTAGCTTTCATCAAAGCCTTCTGAACCATTTGGGAAGATGAGTATGGTAATGATAAAAGATTTTAAACCACTAAATAGTGGAATACTGAAATTGTGGGACTGACATATAAATCATTTAATTATTGACTATGCTCACTTTTACTCCATTGCACCCAAAGGTCTTGGTGTGCTTCATATCGTAATGCCAGTTTCCCATCAAATAATAGCTTGACTTTTCCCACTATGAATCATGAACTTTGAAAGTAACAAGATATAAATGTCTGGGGTTTGTTTTGTGTTTTTTTAAATATCCCAATAATTGGAATTGAAAAAAAAGATGCTTTATTTTCTGGTAAGAGTTCCTTAATGTTTATTGGATTGTACAGTGCCAGAGACCTGCGGCAATTACTCCATGCCAGGAAATAATTTAGTATACATTTGTGCTGCAGGTTTACATATGGCTCTCTGGAAAAGTCAAATGGAGTATCTGAAAAAGAAAGTTCTCCTAGGACTTTAATGGTATGATATATTCATACCAAATCTTTAACAAAGGAGCTGTTTTCCCAGACACTGATGAGTTTGCTGTCTTCCTTTTTATTGTTTATGCATATATATAAAGAAAACACTTGGTCGACGGGATTCAAGTGATGATTGGGAGATACCAGATGGACAGATCACAGTTGGGCAAAGGATAGGATCTGGATCATTTGGAACAGTCTACAAAGGAAAGTGGCATGGTACGTGGCTGTCATGGCAAATGGTTATTCTTAAGCGAGTAATGTGGCCCATAGGGAGGCACCCATCCAGGAAGCAGCTTCACATAGAGGCACCTGGGGAGCCAGGTGGACACCAAGTTGAAAATGAGCTATCAGTGCGCCCTTGCCACAAAGAAGGCTAATGTTATTCTGAGCTGCAATAGGCAAAGTGATCCTTCCCCTTAGTACTGGAATGAGGGGTTCAGCACTGGGCTCCTCAGTACAATACAGACATGGACACACTGGGGAGAGCCCAGTGGAGGGCCATAAGGATTATTTTTAATAAGTAATGTGCTAAATAGGGAATGTTAGAAATTCAGACATGTCAGAAAGTCAACTCTCCATAATAAAGTAGAAATAAAGTAGAAGCATCCATCTAGAAGAATGAAGATTTCAAATGTGTAATTTTTGCCTATGATTTGTCAGTAAAATAAGAATAGTGTTTATCCCTCTTACAGAATATTTACTTATTTTACTATTTGCTTATCTCACCAAAGTTAGAAAATAGAGTGTTTTCATCTCTCTGATGCTCTCTGTAGAGCATCTCAATAGAGGAGTATGTATCAATGGCACTTACAGAAATTTGCTATTTTAAAGGTGATGTGGCAGTGAAAATGTTGAATGTTACAGCACCCACACCTCAACAGTTACAGGCTTTCAAAAATGAAGTAGGAGTTCTCAGGTAAGAATATTTTTCATGACCTGAAATAATATCTGTAGACTTACGCTTCAGTAATCATTGCATTTTCCATTTCCATTAGGAAATGTTGATCTTGCTTCTCCATGATGATACTTTTGGGCAGGAAATAAAGTTTACCATTTCAAAATATTCCTGCTAGTCCTTCCCTTCCCTTTATGTTTTTGACTGTACACCTGTGTTGTGGATATATATATGTCCAAACACTCAAGACAGGGCTAATTTTTGCTGCTGCTCTACCCCCAGGGCACAGCCTAAGTATGAGCAGTAGGCCTTGCTTTCCTCTCATCCACATTTTGAAATTGAAGGAGAGCTACTGTCCATATTATGTCACCTGTTTCTGTTCAGTAACATTGACTTTCATTTGAAGATATTTTTTTTTAATGTATTTTTCCAAGTCATTTCTTGATTTCCTTTTTTCCTGTCTACTGCTTGTACTTTCTCAGAGGAAGTAATTGTTTTGGGCTCAGTTCCTAAAAAAAAGGATCCATCAACATGAAACAATGGGATATTTATTGGGGAAGACAATCTTGAGCAGTGTTGAACATAATTCTGTTTTAAGAAAGAAAATAGGAGGAAGGGGGCGTTTTTTGCCTCTGGAAAATTGCTGTGTTGAGCTGGGGCCCTACTCTGAAGGAGTTTTCCCAGTAAGCTACATGTTGAAAAGAGATCGATAGCCCTTTTTTTCCCCAGAAAATATCAGTTCTCTCTAAGCTTGTAGCTGTGGAAGTAGAGGCTTTCTGGGGTATGCTGCTTTGAATATCTCTGCATATTTGTGGCATAACTGCTCAGGAGAACCCAGTGAAATACAAAATATTATATTCCATACCTAGTCTAGATTTCTGATGGCAATCTGCTAGTATCTAGCCTTTCTCTGTTGTCAATTTTTTTCAGCACTTAAATAGTCAGTTGCCCTGTCCTTTGACCCAGGCAAGCCAAATTTACTGGTAGTTGTGTGCCTTTTCTATTACATTTCATCATCACTTTCTTAGCTTTGAGGTCTGCAAGAATCCTGCTTATTTCTTGTTCTCTCAGCAGTTGCTCTCAGCATCACTTGACAGATCCTTGAACCTGAAAAAGACACAGTCACACAGTGTAGAACTTTCCTTGACTGCATAGCTGCAGGGACAAAGGTTCACACTCTAGGCTTATGTGTTAGTTATTAATATAGCTCTGCCAGCAGCAGCATAGATATAAGAAGCTACCACTGATTTAAGAGTTGTTTGGATAGAAATTAGTAGTGTAACCTTACTGACATAGAGTTTTCATACCTCTTTCCACTTTTTTTGCATGCTGGTTCCATAAAGAGTACAAAATTCTTGTCAGATAAAATACTACGAGAACTGAATCCTTATTAAGGAAGTCTGTTGATGGTTTCTTGAGTGAAAGAATTTCTCTTGGAAGCCTCTGAGACTGGTATTTCATTTTGGATGTCCTCTTTGTAGGCAGCAGCATCTCATAACCGAACAGGGGTTGCATAAAAGCAGACCTGCCTGCAAAGTGTTGCTGTCCCTTGAGGACCTAGTGATAGCAGCATCTTCTGATCAGTCCCATGCTGAGTTCCTTGCAAAAGAAAGAGGAAGCAGTGCTTACCCCAGAGGTGCTGTTCCATGTCATTACAATAAGAAAGGTTAAGTAGTGGAAATCAGTTGAATCTAGCAACAAGTTATGTTATCTTACTAAATGTTGAGGTTGATCCAGCAACTTCTGTTTTGGAATATAAATGTAGACTGTGATGCAGCTGTCTGAATTTTTCCTGGATTCCTGATCCACCTGATTTATTTTTTTTTCTTCATTTTTTTTTTCCAACAGGAAAACAAGACATGTGAATATCCTGCTTTTCATGGGTTATTCAACAAAACCCCAGTTGGCTATTGTTACACAATGGTGTGAGGGGTCCAGCTTATATCACCATCTACACATCATTGAGACCAAATTTGAAATGATCAAATTAATTGATATTGCACGACAGACTGCACAAGGCATGGAGTGAGTATCATATTATTTGTTTGCCAGTGAGCACTGGGGCAGCATTTACTTATCCCCTTCATACACTGACATTAGCAACTCAGGCCAGCTATCTGCTCACATTGTCAAGCCCAGAATTTTGCTTGGATGCTCAAAGCATTTGGTGAAGTGTTTCTTGTTTTGGTTAGTAAATAGACTTTGTGTTCTTTTCTTTAAACATGGGGAATTACAAATCGTGGAGGAAATACAGGCTGCACAGTAGAAAAAGAATTATTACAGTGTAGTTAAATTTCTGATCTTGTGAGCAAAGATTGATGTTCCAGGCTTTATGATCTTCATAGTGCAAATAGTCTTATGGTAAGAGGTAAAACGTTTTAAAAAGAAATAGTTCGTGAACAAAAGAACAGAATCCTGTAAGATAATGTGGAAGGCAGACAGCCCTGTTCCCTGAAAGAATTGATATTTTCTTTTTCTTCTCCCTTTCTTATAAGTATTTTAGCTCTTTAGATAATAGATTTCAGCATCTGGAGAAAGCATACCTATTTCCTTCTAAGTAATTCTTACTCTCATAGAGAGCAATTGAGTTAGAATTTACAAAACCAGACCAATGTTGTGTGTCAAAATCAGAACACTGATGTGATATCAAAGAAATCGCCCTCCAGCTGGAAAACTCTAAGATGATTGCTGCTCGTTGTAACCTTTTTCTACTAAGTGCTCTATAGAATTTTCAGTCAAGAGGCAGGTATGTGTTTGCAGCAACCTGCCTCAGCTTTCTGCTAGCCTGCTCAACTCCCCAGGCTCCCTCTGTAGGTAGTGGAGCTGCAGAAGCTGTTTTGTGAACATGATTCAAAGCAGAAACACGAATGGGCTTTTCCAGCAGGTTTCTGCTGATCTCATTGACTAAGCAGAGCCATGGGAGACTAGTTGCCTAATTTAGGCTGTATCTTTGCTCTAGGGCAAACACTCTTCTTAGTGTTCCCTGCAATCTATTTATCCAGTCTGCAATACTAAAAGCAGTCAGTGTACCTGAGTACATACTGAGCCTGGGAAGCACATTTAGCTCCTGCAATTTAGAAACACCTTGCCTAAAGCTGCGACTAGCCCACAAAGTGTCTTCACAGTCATCATTAAGGCTGAAAGGCAGACCCTTCAGCACTGAGTGGCATCTCAAAAAATACTGAGGTACTTTTATTTTTTTTCCTGAACATTGAGTTAGAGCTGTAAATTAGAAGTTAGTGCATAATTATTCTTTAGTAGCATCAAGTTCCAGCTGGAGATCAGGCTTTCCTTCAATTTCTTTCCTGTGGCTGTTGCAGTAAATGTCATGGGTGACCAAAATTTTACTACCTTAATAATTATGTGCAGTTTGAGTATCTACAGCATTTGTGTTTCATTAATATACTGAATTCTGTGTTGTTGATACTTAACTCACCTAATCTATAACATTCCTTTTCAGTTATTTGCATGCCAAGTCAATCATCCACAGAGACCTCAAGAGTAATAGTATCCTTTCCCAGAGATGTGATTGTAGAATGTGACAGCGTTCCTGGTTTCTTTCTTCCAGAAATGAATTTACTGATGTGCAAAGCTGTTTGTGTGTGAATATTTGCTGAGTTGAAATTTTGAGCTGAGCAGGGACGATATCAGTGGCAGCGAAGTAAGGAATAATTACTGTATCTATTGATGGGATTTCAATAACATAGCAGATTTCCAGCTTTTGTCATAGTTGCCGTTTGAAGAAAGCCACCTGGGATGTGGTCTGTTTGGCGCTGGCCCACTCATTACTTGTGTACTCCTGAAGTACTGTAATTCGCTGCATAGAACCTGTATTCTATGAAAGCCTTTTTGGCGATGATGGATGGTTAAAACAGTTATGTCTGAAGTTGCAAGTTTATTCCTCTAGGACAGGACCTGTACCACTTGTTTGTTTTCCCTTAACATTTTCCCCTTAGATATTTTTCTTCATGAAGACCTCACAGTAAAAATAGGTGATTTTGGTCTAGCTACTGTGAAATCACGATGGAGCGGATCCCATCAGTTTGAACAGTTGTCTGGATCTATTCTATGGATGGTAAGCAAAGGGGAAGCGGTGTGTTTTCTTTCAACAACTTAAACTGCCTTTGGCCAAAGTTTCTAAGACTATAAAACCATCATACCAATATATACCAGGTGTCTTAATTTGGAAAAAATGAGCAGTAATATGAAGTACTAAGAGAATCCTTTTAAGTTCTTCTTTAAGAATATATTTTTCAATACTCAGCAAAAAACTTCAGTGTCTTTATCCCTTAATCTGAGGTTTAAACTGAAAAGAAAATGGTGGCTAAAGAAAAAGGATATGATTAATCCAGGGATGAGGAGAAGGTGAGAGAAGCCATGAAAAACGTCATGCAAAGGAGTGGAGGAACTATCTCTGCAAAAAACAAGATGCTCTTACATTTTAATGATTCAAGCATGATTACTTTCATGCAACTTATTGAAGTGTTGATAAGAATTACAGTTACAACCTGCTGTGCAGCTCTGCTTTTCTCCCTGAAAAAAATGAAGGCTATGTTAGTTGCCATTTTATTCAGTATTATTTTTAATGTCCAAACTGGCTTCTCAGCCTGCACAAAGTCATTTTCATAGAATCATTTTGGTTGGGAAAGACCTTTGTGATCATGCTGACATAGAATAATAAAAGGTTCACCAGGCTGAAACCAGCTAATGGGTTTGAGATTCATGTCAACATCCACTCTGTATTTGCATCTGGTAGCACTGGAAGGCGAGAGTAGGCCTTGCACCTATTGTACTTTGGACAAGTCTGTATTTTGTTCCTGATATATGAAGTGCAGCCTGATGTGGTGAAACAAAAACTAATTCTTCCATGTTATGTACAGGCACCAGAAGTTATTAGAATGCAAGATAAAAACCCATATAGCTTTCAGTCCGATGTGTATGCATTTGGGATTGTTCTTTATGAACTGATGACTGGACAGTTACCATACTCAAACATCAACAACAGGGACCAGGTAAGGGAAAGAATTGACTTCAGTCACCTGTGGCCTGAAAGAGAGATTGATCCTTGTGAGGTGCACATTCTGATGTTT
Organism: Dryobates pubescens; assembly: GCF_014839835.1. Classification (NCBI taxonomy): domain Eukaryota; kingdom Metazoa; phylum Chordata; class Aves; order Piciformes; family Picidae; genus Dryobates; species Dryobates pubescens. Next base: position 14,788,303 of record NC_071626.1, on the reverse strand, counting down.
TGTGTTTGGGTGTTTTTTTCTGATTCTTACAAGATGACATTTCTGCAATTTCTAGATCTGCCTCAGCCACACAGTGCCAATTTACTTAGTTCCCTTCAAGGATTTCTTTTTTGTTGTTCTTTTTTACTTCAAGTATAGATTTTCAGCTTCTGAGCTGGTTGCCATGATACTTATTATGGAGAGAGCAGGTTACTTAATAGTAATCTAGTTTAGAATAGTTCTGCAAAGGCGAAGTGATCCTCTGTGTGTTCAGTTAGTTCTCCTCCCCCCACCTTTGCATTGAACAATAGCTCAGCAACAGAACTGACAAAATGGAACAGCAATCATCTCGCTGTGTGTTTTATATTCATTTCAGTCTTGAGAAATTCATGTACCATCTAAATGAGTTTCAGGATATCAACATTTTTCAAACCCTGCTTGGTGGAGTATATGACTTCCTAGGGTGTGTGAGTCCTGCAAGCAGATGACTTAATTGTGAACAAATATATCCTGATGCCTGATGGTACCGCATGCCTGTAATATATCTCCACAGGATAGGCACATGTCATTGATTATTTCTCTGCCTAATCTGAGAATAGTGCCTATGCATCAAGATACATATACATAGAATACATAGAATAAACCAGGTTGGAAGAGACCTTCAAGATCATCACGTCCAACCCATCAACCAATCCAACACCACCCAAACAACTAACCCACGGCACCAAGCACCCCATCAAGTCTTCTCCTGAAAACCTCCAGTGATGGCGACTCCACCACCTCCCCAGGCAGCCCATTCCAATGTGCAATCACTCTTTCTGTATAGAACTTTTTCCTAACATCCAGCCTGAACCTCCCCGGGCGCAGCCTGAGACTGTGTCCTCTTGATCTTTGGTGTGAACTATTCCATGTCTAGGTGGTGATGTATTTATGTTGTTTCTGTGTCCGCATCTCTCGTGTTTTCACTGTCAGTACTTGAGAACTGCAACCATAGCAACGTTCATCCGTGAATGCCATTTTATAAGGCTGCTTCCATATTTGTCAGAACATTTCATCCCAGCTCATCAAATTTGGAGTTACTTCCTCCTTCTTAATAATCAAAATAGTCAGTTTTGCCTTTTGAAAGAAGGGAGATGTCCAGATTGCTGATCAGATGGATATGGCCTTCTAAAAGCCATGCTCAGGCACCGTTTTTACCTTTTGAAACTTGAACCCAGAGATGTGGGTGCTCAACTCAGTGCTGAAACAAATTTTAAAATGCAGAGGAGGCCAACATATGAAATGCTTCTAATGACTTGAGTTTTGTCACTTTCAATCTGTTGTCTGCAAAGACCTAAGTAGTGCTTACTCTTTGTGGTGCATTTACATCAGCTACTGTGATGCAACTGAGATTCTTAGTGAGCAAAGCATGGTTCTTGTTGCACCTCAGAGTATTTCATCTTAAGAGACTTTTCCAGACAGGCTGGGACTGTTGTTCTCTCTAGTTAAGATAGAGGTTTAATCCCTTTGTTATCTGTAAAGTGAGTATTGGAAACATAAATCATAATTTAAAATAATTTTAGTTTAATTAGTGTACTGATTTAGGAAAGAGTGACTTTTAGATGATGGTAAATCTCATGGCAGCAGAGGGAAGGGATATGGTAGACAAGACTTTACTATGAAATGCTACTCTGGCTCATTGGGATTTCTAAAGAAACGGCATGGGAGTTTTATACTCCTCCTTGATGCCAAAACAGATGTGACTGAATCAGAAAGTTGAAAAAGGATTGTATTAGTATAAATAATCTGCAGTGCTTGCTTGAGTTGGGGGTTATTTTCTGCAGTGGTTTTTTTGCCAGTGTCAAGATATGGAATAGTTACACTTCATTAAATGTAAGGTATGATAAACCCGCTGGGTCTGTCAGCGTATTCAGTAAAGGTAGTGATTATCTTCTGCAGCATGAACAGATCTTTGATTAGTTAGCTTGAAAGGGCTTTTTAGTGTCAGTGCAACTGCAGTACTGAAACCACGTTGCATTTGACCTTGGCTTGATGTGATGCTGTTTGATGGATTTATTTACTTATTTATTTATATCTATGAGAACATGAACCATATTTCCCACTTTCTATTAGTTTGCTTTGGTTTATGCTTAAGTTTTATCTTTAGGTGAAATATAAGCCTTCCACATTAAAGGAATTAGTGTAAAAATATAAAGCCTATCTGTCTCCTCTCCTGCAGAAGAAAGGCAGCTTCTTTTTGCTTACTTGTTTTCTTTTTGTTTTGGGGGGAAAGGGGGAGGAAGGAGGAGAGGTGTGAAGGAGGTGGAAAAGCTTTTGTGGTGGAAAAGTATGTGATGGAATTTTATTCTCAAAAGGTTAGGTGTTTTAATATCTGAAGTTCTCCTTTTTTGAAAATAGCTTTCAGTGTGAGCTTGCTGTTGACTTACAATATGAAACAGAATATTTATTTTTACAGAGTATTTATTTTTAGGCATTCTGTTCCTGCCGCGAAGTTGCTTGTTCTTGGTTTTGTAACAGTTTTTGACAGTTATTGCTATAAATGGTAACCATTTACTAGTGCTCAGGTTTCACAGAAATCTCTCTTAGGAGGAGGAGGGAAAAAAAAAAATATTTCTTTCTTATTTTTTTTTCTCTGTACTGAATAGGTTACAAGCGTTGCCGTAAAACGCTTGGCAGTTTTAATGACGCAGTGTTCTCTGGGAGCAGAAAACTTGCTGTTGGGACTAAAATGATTTAGCAAAATGTTCTTCTTCTATTACTGTTTGTTTTATGGACTCATCCGCTTCCCCTTTCATCTTTGTTCCCTTTAAATAAAGATAATTTTTATGGTGGGACGAGGATACCTATCCCCAGATCTCAGCAAAGTACGGAGCAACTGTCCAAAAGCTATGAAGAGGCTAATGGCAGAATGCCTAAAAAAGAAGAGAGATGAGAGACCCCTTTTTCCACAGGTGAGAATATTCCTCTTTAGTTCTCATAGACTTTATCATTCCAATATTAAAAATGAAGGTCAATTATGAATTCATTGGCCAGTTGAAATTTTTTTTAATGCTATAGCATGACTCATAAGAGTTCTGGCTCAGTACCTGATTGGTGCTATATAAATAGAAATGTTTATTTTCCACTCAAAAAGCAGGTGTTAGAATGAAAATGTAGTCAGCAAAGCATTTATGTGTTGGAGAAATTTTAACTGGGAGACAGTGAAATGGATAATCACAATCAGACACACGAATGGCATACGTACTCCCCTCCTTGCTTTCCCTCAAGCTTTAGGACGGGAAACAGTTTTGTCACAAAACTTGACTTGTTCTGCCTGCTGAGAAAGGTTTGGATTTCTACAAGCTTGCGGGGGACACCTTGTTTCTGTTTGCATCGTGACCAAGGCGGGTTTAAAAACTAGGGAGCTCCCTCTGCTGCCTGTACGGTAAATCGCATTAAGCAAACTGCTGCCAAAGCCGTGCTTACTGCCAGCGTGCTAGGCATAGGTACCGCTGCGCAAACAAGGAGGCAAATAAAAGGCAGCTGTATTCATTATGCTCACAGAGCAAATCAGTATGCCCTTTTAAAGGGGAAATGGATACAGTTTCTTCCCAAAATGTCCTTTTCAGTTTTTGAGGATGTGTACGTCAGAGTGTAATGCAGTAATCTGTTTGTTAAAGTTTCCATTTAAATTTGTGCATAAGTATTTTTCTGTCATTATTTCATGTTCTGCCTTTGGTCTGAAGAGAGTGGTGCAACTTTGGAACAACAGATTTTATTGCTTAATTTCTCCTTGTTTTAGATTCTTGCCTCCATTGAGCTTCTGGCCCGGTCATTGCCAAAAATTCACCGCAGTGCATCTGAGCCCTCATTAAACCGGGCTGGCTTCCAGACAGAGGATTTTAGTCTATATGCTTGTGCTTCTCCAAAAACACCCATCCAAGCAGGGGGATACGGTGGGTTTCCAGTACACTGAAAAGAAATGTGAAAGCATGTGCCTGTGCATCTGTGTGCTGGTGTGTTCCTGTGAGTGCAACACGTGTACGTTCTCAGTTCCTACCACCTACGGTTTTAAGGTTTACTGAGGGAATGAAGACTTAGCTTCCTAACACTGGGCATTGAATGTTCTGAGCACAAAGTCTGTGTTGGTAAGGAGTGCCCTGGGAACAGCCGGCACAAGAATTAGAAGGTCACATAAGAGAAATGGGAAAAGTTGCTTCCAAACAAGCAAAAGTCTTCTTAAGGTCATTGGCTGTCATTTTTGCCTGCCTTTGTCATTTTTGCCTGGTTTATTGATTGGAAATTAGTTACTCAAGAGTATTCTAGTCAAGCTGTGGTGGGTTGTTTTGTTTCATTTTTTACTTCAGTTGAGGTCATTTTACTTGAGCAATAGTCTTTAGATTCCTGAGTTGGTAATGCTACTCATGTGGGCAACAATTGGAAAAATAAACTGCTTCAAGGCTCAGCAGAGTGAAAACTTCTTATGGTCAGCAAAAGTGAGCAGATACAGCAGAAATCCAAATAAAGACCCTGGTGACCTGTGACTTACTTTGAAGGTTGAAGTTTAAAATAATGTTATTTAGAGAACATCTGATCCTGCAGAGGAGTGGTAGCACAGGGTTTAGGTCTTACATTTATTCTTTTTGTGCCTGAATGCTCTGACCTGCTACAGTTTAAACCATCTCAAAACGTAGAAGAAATTCTGAATCTGCCTCTGCTGAACTACAAGATTACTGATGATAATGGAATTGTGCCTGTATCCTTCAATTAGCATGTATTTCAATTAGAAAGAACAAAAAAAAAACCACTTTAAATCTTGAGTATAACCAAATACTTTGAGAGAAAGGCAGCTAACACCCATAACAGGAAAAGAGGATTTGAAAAAGCTGTTGTTTTCATGGAAATCAGTGTAATGCCATGAATGCTGTTAAGGTGAAAGGTTTTAGTTATTTTAATATTGTTAAGAATACCACTGAACATGCTCTTGTTGAACATGCTCTTGTTCAGTGACAGATTGGTCTTTTTCACTTCCATATAAAAGCTGCTAGTTTGGCTGGAAGTGAATCAGGCTAGGTATCTTAATTGAGAAAGCTAGACAGACACCTTACCAAGATCCTGCCAGCTCACTTGAAAGATTGTGTTTTCCCCTGAAACAGGTGAATCAGGATAGTAGCTCAGGTTCTACCAGTCTTTGATGTCAGATATTAAAACAACAGTGTTATTGACTGTGTTCTTGCATATCTTGAAATCAGTTGTGTGGCTTTGGTTGTTTTAAACTTCCGAGCTATTAATTTTCACAAACTATTGCTGTTCTTGTTAGGACCTCAAGGGCCAGGAGTCTCCTTAATGGCTTCTGATTTACATAATTACAGAGCCGTTTGCATGTTGCTGGCAAGAGGACTTTTTAAATAGATCAAGAATTCAAAAATGTTTTCTGCTGTCTGGCAACTGAGCCTTTTAAAACAGAAGGCAGAGCTTGAAGAGATGTAGGCAATTTCTGCATTTTCTGGCTGGATTCTGATGGTCTCTTTGGCTTCTACTGTTGGAACAATTTGGGAATTGACTTCTCATTTTGTCCAGAAAATTCAGCTGTTGAAATCTATCTCTATGGAACTAGTTATGGAGGACAAAAGTTGTTACTGATTTAGAACATCTTTCTGGTAGCTTCACATCCTTTTGGCAGGCTTATCTTGAAATGAAAGCAGGATTTAAGTGAGTTTTTATTTTTTTTCCCCTTCAGTTTTGTGTTTTGGGCAGTGAGGAGGAATGGGTGAGGCTTTGGGGTATGGTATTGAGTAGAGGCTACAGATGGGCACTCTTAGTAAGAGCAGAAGGATGCTGCTGGATCTCCTGCAGAATCTGGAAATGTGGCATTCCGCACCAAAGAGGCTAGACAACACAGGGAGTTACAGAGAGTGCAGAACCATCATCACTGTCTTGCCCAGGCTCACTCTTTTTTGGGTCTGCCAGATAATTCAAATGAGTTACTACCTGGAGTAGGGTTATACTCCTTCGTGTTAAGATTATTCTGTGCTATAGGGGTACAACGGGGAGTGATGCTGCATTTGGCCCCATTTTCTGCTCTATGGTCAATGCATTAGACTTCCTACTGTGTCACCTGTTCTTACACATCAAGCACTGTTTGGGACCCATAGCCTGAAGGAAGGCTGGGTTTGTGGATCATTAACTTTATCTGATATTAAGGCATTTAGGGGCTTCATTTCTGTAGTTTGTAATTGCTGCTTCAATGAGATTTGGTATCATATGCTGCCTATAATACTTAGGGATTTGAGTCAGTGTTCTCAAAGATTGAACTCAGATTCATTGTTTAGAAACAGATACCTATTGCTGCTGAGGACAGCTCTGTAGAATCCCAGGCTTTTCTGGAGGGGTGCTTTGTGCTACTTTGTGCTTTTCTTTACTTCTCTGCATCTCAGTATGGAAACAAAATCTGCCTCGGTGCCTTCTAGAATGTCCAAATCTTCACACACACTGGTGCATACTCTTCTGAGGGTAGTAAATATACAAATTCCTGCATGCTCCAGAATTTTATTTAGCTATTGGATGGTATTCATACTAGAAGATGAGAGCAAGATCCAACAGAAAACTTTGTCATATGCTTTTCTGTGTCTGTGAGTATAAGCCAGGCAAGGTGTTGGAATTTGTCATTTCCATATGATAAAGCAGTTGTTCTCTGCTTTCCTGGAAATAAACCATTTTTCTTATAATTATTCTGAGAAACATTTCATCTACCCCAGGATAAGGAGTACAGTTAAGCTGTTCTGTACATACCTTAGTAACCTCATGAGGCCAGATAACTTAGGCAATTTGTGAGAGTAGAGACGGGTAACTGCATCTTAAATCCTTCCAGGAATCAGAGGGAGTAGGTTTGCTCAGAACATGCCCTTATAATATATTGTTTGGATACCCATAAAAGAACTTGGTCATCTTTTTAGCACAGATTTTTTGTAAGTGTTCATTTTAAATAGTTTCCACTGGCTTTGCATGTGACAAGTGTGAAAAGACTGTAGCAGCTAACTTGAAAGGGCTCTGTAGGAAGTGTAGATTTTCAAATGCTATCCATCCTTTGGAAGGGAATTTTTTTGTTGCCAGTCAAAGCACATATCTGAAGTTCTGCTCAGTAAAAAGCACGTCAGATGTCTGGCTTGCAGTGAACAAAAATACCTGTTGGTTTTTTTACATCCCAAATTGCTAACCATGCTGCTTCATAGGCTCGTGGTAAGCTGATCTCATGTAGAGCAGCCATGGCCCAGCTCCTTAACCTTGCACTGGCAGATGCTCTCCAATTCCACAAGTCCCTTCTCTGCAGATGACTGATTCCTCCTGCCCCCTACCAACAGAGCAGCTCTTCAAAAACTTGTTAGAAAATTTTGCTTGTTCACCAGCCTGAGCTTGCATTTGCCAGGTCAGCTCCTTGAGCCATCTTGCATCAGGGCCAGGTAGTGCTGCTGTGGCACAACACTGAGGTCATTGCTCTGTGGCTCATGTCAGGAGGAAAAGGGGCTGCAGTAGTCCCAGTTTAGGTTAACACTGGCCATTACAGATCTGTGTCCAAAGAATTAGTAGGGTAGAATGAGGATGATCCTGTTCCTGCAGTACAGGGCATATTGCATCATGTTACTAAAGCTGTCTTCATCCATTCAGATCATGACAGCAAGACCTTCCTGTCCTGCAAGAAAACCGTGAATTCACAGCTCACGTTACTTCATTTATCTGTATGCACCTAAGTCTCAGGAGGAGGCTGCCTGTGTTCTCACTCCCTCTCCAACAGATGGGGTTTCTTTCAGAAAATAAAGGAACCAGCTAAAGCTATTTAACATTTTCAGAATAGAAGGGGTGTCATAAAGTAGTGCAGCTACTCCTCTGAACATCCTGTTGACAGCTGGCAGGATGGAAGCTGCCTGTATGTGGATAGGTATAGGAATCCACATTCCTCACCTAAGGAAAGATGTTAACTGGTAACTGAATTTTGTACACTTTCAGATGACTTAATCCCATCATTACATGAACGTGTAACCTATTTTGGTCTCCTCTTGATGTGAAATTGGCTTAGCACCTACATTTTGAAAGGGGAGATTTAGCATTAGCTTCTCAAAGAAAATGTCTTTGCTAAGGTTTTATTTAAATAGCAGAAAAGTCTAAAAATCACATTATTTTTATAGATAGCACTCTGCATGACACACTTCTTCACTTCAGCTCCTGTTTTCCATTGCCGTTTCCCAATTAATGGTTCGTCTTTTATCTTCTGAAATCCCTGTATGACTATTAAAAACTGAATTATTACCAGAAATGGGCAGAAGGACAAGATGAGTAATGAGGGAGCAGTCTCTATAAATTGATCTTTCATCAGCAGTTTAGGAAGGCAGACTGAGAAATAAATGAAGTAAACCATGTTTTGAAAATGTAGTTAGGCATGAATGTCAGTCTTAAAAATTAGCCTCACAGGCAGTACTCAATGACTTTTTTGTCCTTCTCTGAACAGTAGAAAAATTGAGGTGCTTCCAGAAGATACTCTGAGATTTGGGAGACTGTTGAACTGTCAAAGAGAAACAGGGAAGATTATTAAATATTTAGAGTATATCAGAGCTGTTGGTAGAGCTGGTAGGATAGACAGTTGGAGTCATCATGGAGGTTTTATTCTTAAGCTTAAACCTACAACCTATCAAGACACACAGAGCTTGAGGTGTGTCAGAGCCCTCTGTGTCATCCACCCTTACTTGAGATCTTGGGTATACTCCCTTCTCATTTCCTATGACACACAGAGCCCTCTTCCTGCTTGCTTTGTGTTCCTTTAGGTCAGCTGCTCCTGTCCAGCCCTTTAGATGCTTTTTCTTTGCCTCCTGCAGACTCCTGATCACTCCTCTTGGTTCTCATCTCATCATAGCAAGACATTCCATGGAATTAATGCTATCAGCCTAAAACTTGGTTTGCAGCTTCTGCTTTGTTTCCAGTATTCTGAATAAGAATCTTAAGGGAAAACAAAGCCAATGAAATGCTTGCCCTTGAAAGGATGGAAGGACAGCAAGATAGGGAGCAGTTGTTTGTACATAATGACATTCAACACAATTCTGTTGAACAGAACAAAAGGTCTATTAGGCATGCTTATCGCTCCTTTTTTCAGGAGAACTCTGAGGAGTGCTGTGAAGAAAGGGGCATAAACCAACCCAAAATTCATGTGAAACCCAACACAGGGAAGTTTTATGTATGTTTCTTTTCCTCTTGCCTCTGAGTCCTTTTGGTTTAGTTAGGCATTTCTCCTTAAAACCCCTGTAGAATACATGTTCTTTGTGAGTGGCAGGCAAATATTACAGCTAATACAGCCAAAGGGTAAGATTAAGGAGTATCTTAGTTTCAGCTTCTATTTAATGTTCTGGCAAACACCTCAAGACTTTGGGCAGCAATTTTACTCTGTGCCATACTTGTATCTCTGAAATGGGACCTCCCAGTCTATCGCACAGCGTGCTGACACTAAATCAACGTCTGTGCAGAACTTCAGGGGATCACTGCGTGTGGAAGTGCTGCATAGAATTAACTGTTCACTCAGTAATTCTGAAGGAAGCGCAGAGTTGCTTTATTTGTTGTGCTCCCTGTTAGCAAGGCCTAATTTCGGTCTCGCCATTCTTGTTTTTCTCCTAGTAGGGTGCTGTGTGGCCTCTAAATGAGATCCTAGCATTCTTTAATGCATATTTAATATTCAGGCACTTTACTGTATATAGTCTTTAAAGGTTAGCAGGTGTTTCAAAGAGTTCTTTGTTATTAAACCAGTTGTACACCAGAACAGACATCAGTTTGCGGTCTGATCCATTTATGGCAATTGTTGCTCTTCAGGAGGACATCATCTGTGCAATAAGGAGTTTAAGCAAAATTAAACCACCACATTTTATTTTCAAATGCATGATGAATTAGACTTTACCTGAACTTTCAAACCTCTCTCTTGGGAAGAATGGGTACAGCTTGCATTCAAGGAATTCTATTTTTGGTAAAATATGCTGAGTCTGTTTTCGATGCTCTCTCACTGTGTACTCCTTTGGGCTTTAATTTTAACAGTTTGCGGGTTTTTAACATCTTTTATATTCAACCTAATGTTCAACTAGTCTGGAGAAAATCTCTGTCTACCTAATAACTGAAATCACCTCCTTAAACCAAGCTCTTGTCCTCCCTCTACAGGAGAATTTGCAGCGTTCAAGTAGCCACAGCACCATGGCAGCACCCACTCTGTTATTTAAGTCTTGTGTTCCTACAGTTTCTTAACATCAAAACTCTATTCTGCTCCACAAAAACCTAAAGTTATTTAGAAAAGATATTCATAAGCTTAAAAGTGGAGCAGAATGGAACTGCCAGTCCAACACAATGGGGAAAAGTACCTTTTGGGGAACCAGAATCCTCTGCTGCCAGTGTTTCTCCTTCAACACAAACCACCACGTGCATTCGGAGACCCACAGTGGCTGCCTGTGCCGTTGGCATCATTCCCAGGAGAGGAGAGGGCGCTCGTGGTTTGACTGTGGTGCGCGGGCATGAGGGGATGGAACTGCTGCTGCAACTTATGAGACTTGCTTTGGATGGTCTGCAACTTATGAGACTTGCTTTGGATGGTCTGCTGGTCGGCTTTTCTCCTCTAACAACGTACCATCAGAGGCTGAGAGTCTGATGAGTGCTAGTTTAAAAGAATCATCCTCTGTTCTGATCTTTTTTTTTTCCTGGTGTACTCACTGGTTTATGGACAATGCAGTATCCCCTTTTCACTGTATCACAGTGTCAGATACCTAAATCTGTCTATATGATTGGTTTTACTCCAGTAAAATTAAGTGTGGGGTGATGGGAGATGGGGAAGACATTGCTCTAGAGGTGAAGAGGTTACTCTGAAGGAAAAGGGGATGCTGCTGCACCTGTTCTGAGATTTACTTTATCACTTCTTCAAGAAACAACCAACCTTAACCTTTTTCCTTTTCCAGCATTTTCTTGGTGTGTGCATATACAACATCTTTTAGAAGGATTAGGTAGATCCTTCTTGTGTTGGTCCAGCAAACTGAAGTTGGAAAAAAAAAAACCAAAAGATGTAGCGAGATTGTCCTCTGATTTTTGTTTCTTTTGTATCGTACGATACAAGGTATTTATCGAGGATGCTACCACGGCATCTGAAGTCTGTAGAACTCCTGATACAGACTGTGAATGGTGTATGTACCTACTTTAAAAGTTTTATTTTAAACGAGGGTGCAGGTTAATGCCAGGTACCTTACCAATATGTAATGTTTTCATAAATGGAGAAAAAAGTTCTCAGGTTGAATTGAATACAAATACAAACCCCCCTAGAATTAGACATTCCGGAAATTGTTTTGGTACTCTCAAGAGCTTTTTTTAAAGGATTTTTATCCTGTTAACTAACTGTCCTCTGATAAGTGTGTGTGTAAATGTGGAGCATCTTGTCCTAATGGCAAGCTGTTAGATCAAAACAAAATGGTACTTGCTGGATCCACGCTGACTACTTTCCCTCTCATTGCTCTCTTCCAGGTCATCCCTTCCCTTCCATTTGTCTTTCCCTTCTTAAGACTTTGCAAAATAGGACGAAGGTGGCGGTATCTCCATTAAAGTGCTTTGTTTTCCTGTCCTCCAATCCTGGTTTTCAAATGGTTGGTAGCTTTTTGACAAGTTACCCAGTCAGGGAAAAGACAGTTCATAAAGATCTGCACATCATTTACCTCTAGTAGAGTATCTCATGATGTGATCTGTTTGCAGAGTTCTCCGATATTACATGTAAATTATTTGTACCGAGGGAAGTCAGACCACATTAGGAAGAAATTTAAGCTCAGACTGAAGCTTTCAGAATTTGATTCGTATCTGCCCTGTACCACTCCAGGTGAGGCAGGAGAACCAACCCACCTCCAGTGGGGAGGTTCTTGCTGGGTAAAGGTGTGGGCTGTTAAAAGAAAATCATGACAAATAAATGAAGGAGTTAAATGTGTGTGAATATGGTGTCCATGCCAAACATGGATGTTTTGGTTGAGGATGCTAATCTTCCCTCCCTGTGAGAGCTGGACTGTTTCTGTCTGCAGAAGGTTGCTCCAAGGCAAAGGGGGGAAATGTACATCAGTAGCAGAACATGCTTTTAAAACCCTGGAGTTCTGCAGTGTTGCTGGTAGTCTGTTATGTTTGTCAGTAAATGTTTACTGGAGTTACAGGGACCAGACTAACCTGAAGTGGGAATTATAACTGAAATACTGTGTATTCATCTTAATTCCATAAATATTAGCAAGACAGCAATAGTGAATGACTTAATAGTCACTACAAGAATGAAGTGATTCATGTTGGTACATGAATAGAATTGATTTTGTGTACAGGATGCATTTTAAAAAAGAGGGGAAAAAAAAAGCACAAATTTTTTCTTGTCTGCTGTGGATCTTCAGATGCTGTAAGGTTTTTTCCTTATTGAGATTGGCAGGAATTTAAATAGTAGCAATAGCCACTTCCCAGTGTGGAGAAGCTAATGAGCAAGCAGTGGTTTGCAGACTAGTGAAGTCGGAGTGTTCCCTGGTGATCACCTGAGGCCAGCACCTCAGAGGTGGAAGGATCCTGAGGCCATGAGTCAGCAGGCAGTTGAGAGCATTTGCAGATACATAGTCCTAGACAGTAAGGTAGTCACTGCTCCTCCTTCTTCCACCCCATGCACTGCTCCAGCCCCTGTATGGGCTGTGGCCTAATTTGTACATGTTTCTGAATGTTAATTCAGAAATTAACATTCTCCTGAAAGAAACTGTTACTGGAGCAAGTATGTACAGGTGGTTTAACTGTCATTTGTTTCACAGAGCTTGTTGAAAGCCCTAGTTTCCTTCCACAAAGGTCATGCTGGCAGAAGATTGTCTGCTAAAATATAACTGTTAGGAATTTCATTCTATCTTTGCTGAAAATGAACTTACTTTCGTGAAGATTCCTTACCCATTAGTCTACAATATGCTTCTTGAGCCCATAGGAAAAGCACAAGGAAAATTGCTGTCCTTGTCCATGCAAAGCACTTTATAAGTAACAGATGATCTCTGGGGTTTGTTTATTGGGGTTTGTTTGCTTGTAATTTTGTTTTTCTTATTGTGTTTGGTTTGTTTTTTTGTTTTTCCTGAGGAATGTGCAAGTTGTATGGCTGCTGTTCAGAGAAGTCCTTTCAGGATGCATTTCTACTGGTTTTCATGTTTGTTTGTTTCCCTCCAGATAGCTGTAGTAATGTGTGTTTGTCTGTAAGAGGTCCCCTGTAATACTCATGCAAAATTGGGAAGAAATGTGGTTTGTAAATAACTAGGACTTTTTTTTCCTTTTCTTTTTTTTTTTTTTTCTTCAGGAGTTTTTCTGGATGTGTCACATGCCATTAGAACCAGTCTTAAAGGTGCCCTCTAGATACTTAGTGAATGGGGAGATTAAGAGCAGACCAGAACTGAGGGCCCTGTACAGAAGAGGGGTGAAGGAAGCAAGCTAAAATGACCTGTACATTCAATGTCTGTTAGACTAAATTTCTAAGCTTCTCTATGGTGTTCTGACCACAAGCACATGCCATAGTATGGAAGTACTACTCCAAATGTCATGTGTGCGTGTTGGGGTGGACACCAAGACAGTCATACTGCCTTTAGCTCTCCAGTATCTAATATATAGTAGTTATTTGCAAAGCAACCAGTATCCAGTCCCAGCTATTCATGTTTTCATTAACCACACATACACCTTCCCCTCTGCCTTTCCTTTTTTTTGCACACAGTTAAAAGAGGCCAGTTTCCTGTTGCATCTTCCCTGTCAGTACGTGATTGTTTCCTGCAGCCTATTTGCTGGAGCTGAAACATTGTAGTGGAGCTTAAAATCAAATGGTATGAGCATAGAGGCCTGGTTATTCTGCAACTCATTTCTGCATTAATGAAGTTCTAGGCAGCCTCAGATAACGATTAGCCCAGTCATGTCATTTCTTTTTTTTTTTTATAAGCTCATGCAGGTCATTAAATTACTCCACTTCTGCTTTTCACGTTTATCTAAAATCATTCTTTCTTGTGCTAGAATGCCTTAGCAGCTTATGATGATCCAGACTCTTTGAGGCCAAGTACTGCCATGTTACTACGTCCTCTCAATGTTACATGGATTAGTATGTGCTTGTGTGGGCCTTCAGGACATAAAATGAGTGACGTGCTGACTGTTGATGGAGACCATGTCTTTCCACAAATGCCCAAGTCAGGGGGACAATATACACTGAAGGTCACACTTAAGTAGGTTTGCCTCTGTGTTTGTCTGGTGATATAAATTCATTTGCAGAAGCCTGATCCCCAGAAATCTCACAAACCAGGACAAGCCGAAGTTTTGATAGCTGGAGGGGCTAAATGTAGGGAAGAAACATGTAGACATTTCACACTTTTGCAGCCTATAGATTTCATTCCCTTCTTGACTGTGAGTGTGCAGCATGTGTAGCACAAACTATTCATAGTACTGTAGACAACATGTCTTCTGTCTGTTGGGAAAAAAAGTATCACCGGTAGCACAATGCGACAGGCGAAGCTTCTAGGTACAGTTAAGCTCAGTTGAAAAGCAGTGGACTGTTGCAACATGGCATTGAAGGTGCTGGGTGTTCCTGTTCTCTCTTACATGTTTTACACAGAAGTTTATGAAACAAACTTTCTGTTTACTGCAGCCTTGTTAGTATGCATTTGCACTTCATATTTGTTTTGGCATGTATTTTAAATAGTCTTCTTCGTTGTTTCATTATTTCTTACCTAGTAAATTAAATTATCAGAAGAACAGAGCAAAGTCGTTTAAAACCTTATTTGCATTTAAGTTTTAAGGAAGCTAACACAGAAGCTATTAAGTCAGCACGATGACAGCAGGAGATGACTATGAAAATGCAGAAGGATGAAACTTAAACTGCAGAATATACAGTACACCAAGAGCGAACTCGGATCAAAACTGGCTTCTCTCTTTTTCTTTACAAAAGGGAGTTACCAAGACCCTCTGTTGAATGGTTTACATAGGGATCCCCAAAACAGTCTTTGCAGTTTGCCAAATGATCATGTGCCTTTGCAACCTTAAAAAGTACAACAGAATGTAAACCAGGTGCTTTGTAACTAGAGCAGTGGCTTTGGTTTACTTCTCATGCAGTAGTTTTGTATATAGCTATTACTATAGATAAGTAGTTTGGAGTTGGTAAACTTCTGTAAAGGAGCAAGAAGGGCAGAGAGTATTCCCCAAAATACCTATGATCATTTCAAAGCCAGGAATTGAAGGATATGTAATTCATTTACAGTGAATTTCAATCACAGTTTCAGGCTGCTGCTTGAAATCTGCTCTATTGGAAGTTAAATTAGGTTAATTTAGTTTAAAAACAAGTAAGTCCTCCTCACCTCCAAAGACACAAAGGTCTTGTTAAAGAAAGGTAATAGAAAGCTTTGAAGAGGCTCAAAGTTACACTGTCGCAGCATCTTGGAATGAGATGGTAGATGAAAAATGAGATCTAGATGACAAGTTGGTGGCTAATACTCATGTAATCCAAGTCCACATATATCAGACCATACAATTAATCTCCTGGCCTAGAAAGTGCAGTTTCATTTTCTGGAATATCATCAGATTTCCTTGGTTCTTCCTTGGGCCTCTTGCAATTACTCTTCAGTGATCACATACTGTTACTGCACATGAACCATAGGAAATGGTAGGTGTCTTGGTCAGCTGAGGGATGACCAGTGTGATTGACTTTGATTTGTTCAAGCTGGTTACACAGACTTCTGGCAGTTTCTGTATACCAGTGTCATGTTTAACCTTCCTGTCCATGAAGGTCAAAATAATGAGTTTTGGTATTTGTGCTTTTTCCGATCTTTTCCTTTCCTTCTTTGGGGCAAGACTTTAGGCATAATTGTGAATTAAAAAGTTATGTCTAAATGCACAGTTTATGCAAAATATCAGACCAGTTTCAATTTGGTTTTGTTCCTTTTAGAAAGCAAAGTATAAAAACATTTTACTTGTGTTCCAGGAACTATCTGGAATCCTTCTACCTACCCTAAATTCTGCACTAAAAGTATACGTGAGAAGATGGTATTTTGTCCTTTTTAAAAAACAAAATCATAAAGAAACTATTTTCCCAAGAGAAGGGAGCTGGTGGGAGGGTTTAGAAGCTTCTAAACTACCTAAGCATTTGCTTCACAGCCTCACAACAGCAGTGTGTTCAGCTCATCCAGCCTCCTTAAGAGCCAACCATGGCCTGTCCAGTCATTTTGTCTGGTTTGTCATGTTTGCAGCAGCTGTACTTTAGAGTAAGCCTTTTGTGACATTTACTTTAGAGTGACCAAACCATCAAAAAAATAACCTTTGTTTGTTTGTTTGGGTTGGGAAAATGATTGGGTTTTGTTTTGTTAAATGTCATTCTGTGTTGCATTTGTGTATTCACTCTAGCTGAAAATAAAATCTGTGTGTTTGGGAGTTCAGTGGAACAGTAGGAGAAAAAATGAAGCCCCACTATCTGGGCATGGATGTTGGGTCTAGAGGGAAAAATGAACCAAACTTGGGGGTTGGGTTATTTTGGGATAGTGGGGGGTTCTGAGGGCATAGTTTAAAGTAATTCTGTCTAAAATAAAATGTAAGTGCAATAGATGTGCTTTTTTTATTCAAAGCTGTGAACCTTTGGGGGGGGGAACACCAAAAAAAAAAAAATCAACAAAAAAATGCACATCATTCCTCCATGAACCTTGTGTCCTACCTGCCTTCCCTTCCTCCCCCTCTCCACGCTTCTCAACTGACAGGAACCTGACAGTGGCCAACTTGCATCTGTTGGCAACCCAAATTAATGTTGCTTTTCTTCTGATCTCATTTGTTGGGATTAGGGGAAGGTCCTGTTCTCTGCTTCTTCCAGCCTTGAAATGCCTTTGGGATCCAGTGCTAACCTGTGCTGCTAGAGCAAGGTCTGCCACTGTCTGGGACTTGAGCCAGCCCACTTGTGCTGTGGTCATCCTGACTGCAAGCACAAAACTCCTGGCCCTTCGTCCTCCAGGCATAACATCCCTCCCCACCTCATTTCAGTGTAGTGATGGTCTCCCAGGGCTGGGCAGGTGACATTTTTCTTACACAATTGCAAAAGCACCCAGTCATCAGCTGCTTAATTGGATTGCTGTTGCCCTTTGTCAAACCACACGTGCAGGCTGGCCACTGTTGCCTTCTGTGACTGCTTCGTTCTGAAGGAGCAGGTGTGTATGTGTGTCATCTGTGATGTGTTCCTTGTACTGTCTCTTTCTTACTTGAGCGCAGGCTGCTTTTCCTAGATTAGGAAAGGTGCACTGGGCTCTTGGGGGAGGGGAGTTCCACAAGGGGAACAACACTTATGTTTCATTTAGAAGTGATGGAAGCTGTAGCACTCAGTAGTTGGACCCTACAGGGGGAGTGAGAGAGGACTGGCTTGTTTAAAGTTTATAGATACATGGATCTATATCCTTTAAACTTGATTATTTTTATATATATAGTCAAGACAATGGCATTACCTCATCATACAGAGGCTTGTTTATGAGAGGCAAAGAATCTAGTAAGGAAAGGGAAATTTATATACAGATTTGATTTGTTTTGTTTGTTTGTTCCTTAGTGCAATGAAATAAATGTATGTCCCACCAATTTACACTCTGTGCTAACACAACATTCCTTTCAGCTGTATTTTTTTTGTTGTTGTTGTTGCTGTTGACCACCAGAGGTTTGTGAGGTTTATGACTGCAAAGTAGAAGGTCCAGTCTGGTTACTTAAATAAAAAACCCAATTGTGTTAGTAGATTCCCATAGCTGCTTTTAAAAATCTACAATGGAGTAATTGTTTTGAAACTTGTATTTATTTTTTAATTCACAATGTTTATTTTTGGTTTCCTGTTACATAGGTCATGGCAACTCCCCTTCTTTCCTTCTCAAGTTTCCCCTGTAATTGCCAATACAACTTATTTTTCTTGTTTGTTCCTGCCTCCTTCACTTTTGTTGTCCCTTCATTTGTACTTGGAGTTTTTCTCATGTAAATTTGTACAATGGGAAATATTGTCCAGTTTGGTTAGAGAGCATGGAGACTTAAGACATATTAAAATTTGATAGCTGAATTCAGATTGAAGAAAACTATTTCTGTGTAAAGTTATTTAAAGAACTCTCTGTATTATATAAAAGGCAAAAAGTTCTATGTACTTGATGTGAATATGAGAATACTGCTATAATAAAGATTGACTGCATGGAAAAGTCTGAAGGAGATTGTCCTCTAATTCACAACTCCTCCTCTCTGAAGTTCCAGAGGTGTAACTAATGTGGTTAACAGGAGTGAAAAGTTTACTGTGATGCTGTTGCATTAGAATGTTACTCTGGAAGGTAAGAACAAAATAGGAAGGGGGAAAAAAAAGGCAAACAAACCACACCAGGAAGAGCATAGGGACACCTAGTAGAGGGAGTAACCCATCTCCCTCCCTCTGCCAGACTGATGCTTCCTTGACCATGGTGCTTAACCCTGCAGCATTTTTACCTTTGCAGAGGGTTTTGCTTCATATGCATTATTCTGGGCTTTGGTAACACCCATGGCACTTACCCTTCACCTGGGGGGAAAGCTTGGCAGTAACTGGCCTGGGTTCTCCTTGAGGGTCACTCCCCCTGCTTCTATGGCAACTGGTATTCCAGCTGCTATTTGGTGACAACATTTCAGTAAAACGTTGTTAGAACTGCAAGAACCTAACAAGCTTCATTTTCCTCGTCCTTTTAGTGGTTATTTGGCAGAGCTTTCATGATGGAATTCCTGCCTGCTGTGCATGCATGGAAGTTTGAACCCATTCTCTGAACATGGCTGTATCACTTTTATTTCTTGGAGGCAGCACCTTATGTATTGAGCAAACATTACAGAAGCTCCAGCAGACTGCAATACCTCATCTCCAGAGCTGTAATCGTCATTGTCCAGAAATCCTACAGCACTCAAAAGTCAAGTACGGTTTATCTTGAGTTGGTTTACAGTTAACTTTTATTGAAATAAGGACCAAGGAGCCAAAGCTGGGTTCCAGGGCTCTCTATAGTTCCAAGAACCTGCAAGTAACAGAAGAGAATCTTTAGAACCCTTTTCCGTCACCCTCTTCCTACCACTGAGAAGAGGGGAAGGACCCCTTTGATAGTGCCCATGCTGCCTTCAGCAGTAGTTGAAACTTCTTTTTAGAGCCACGATGTGACACAGCAGCTTAAGAAATGGGATGACACAGAACTGGAAACAAACCAAAGCCTCAAACCATTAAGGGAACAACTTTACAGGTTTCTCTCCAGAAAGAGAGTATGTCCTTGAGATTACATAATGCTGGGTCTACGGAGTAGCTTAAGAAAATAATTTTCAACTGTTAGCAGTTAAACTACCACTCATAAAAATTTTAAGTATACACTGCAGTTTTACATTGCCAAAACTAGACTACCAGGACACCAGCATTCAAGTACCCAAAAGTGTGTGAAGGCAAGAAATAGTGCAAATACCTGTGTTCTGTACTACAGAAATTTGACACATTTGGCACAAGTAATGGCTGAAAACAGGGCACTTCCAGCAGTGCCACGACAAGACAGCCTCTAAACACAGCCCAGTACTGCAGCTCAGCCGGGAGCTTTGACGCAAAGCACAGTCCAGACCGTGTGTGGAGACTGGTGGCTGCGGTTATTACTGTCCAAAGCCAGACAGTACAGCCGCAGTGGCCGGCGGCAGGAAACGTACCGGTGTGTGCTGTCGGCAAGGCCGGAACCCGTGGCTGGAGGCGCCTATTCCGCGTCATCTGGAGGGATCCCGAGCTCCTCGTCCGTCCAGGCCGAAGGGTCGGGGTAAGGGAAGTGGCCCTGGGAGAGAGGCACAGTCAGAGTGCGGCCAAGGCCCCACTTCCCTCCCGCCCGCCCCTGCTACGCCGGCCTTACCAGCACCATGTCCGAGTTGTGCCAGAACTGCCAGAAGATCCAGAACCACATGAAGCCGCTGAGGAGCTCGGCCCGGATCACTTGTGTCCGCGTCAACTCCGGGAACTGCCGGTACCGCGGCTCAATGTGCACCCCACCGCCCGCACTGCAACAAAGCCACCACCTCCTCACTCCCGGCCCTGCCAGCAACCTGCGGCAACCGGCCTGGCCCGAGTCCCCCCGCCAGCCCCACTCACTGCCGCAGCCCGGTCGCGCCCGTCCCGATCCGCAACAGCCGCCCCGCCGACCGCCCCAGCGACGCCAGCATGAAGGCAACTCCGCCGGCCCGCCCCGCTCTCTCAATGTCACCCAGACACCTCCCAACAACAGCTGCAGCGATTGGGCCGGCCCGACGCCTACTCGAGAGGGGCAGAGAGGTCGTGGGCGGGAGCGACGCAAAACGCCACGCCCCGCCGGCGGGCCCGCTCTGCCTAAGAGGGCAGCCTCGTCCCCCAGGCCCGGCACTTGGGAGGGGCGGGACGGCGCCAACTCACCAGCGGAGGGGTGTTCCTCCTGTGTCCCAACAACGGGAGTCGCCCGCTGAGGATGCGGAGCGGGGAGCGGAATGATCTCCCTGGCCAAACCGCACAGAGCAGGGCAAGAAGGCCATGTCAGCTCCTTGTCTTTAAGAGTAAGGATCTAAAGAACTAACCCGGCGCTCTTTCCTCCCCTGGGCGACCCAGGTGGTCCAATCCATAGCGTCTAGTTGCGTCGCAACGGGGCACGCCGGAGGTGCCGCCAGCAGCCGCTGAGGTGGTTGTACGCAGCCGCCGCTGCGCCTCCGCACCATGGTCTCGCCTTCGTGGGTGGGATGCGGGTGGGAGCGGCCCCGCGGCGGGGCTTCTGAAGCAGCGCCTGGTGCGCTGCCTCTTTCTTCTGGCCAGCGGCTCCGTTAGCGCCCTTTTCAGCGTCGTGGTGTTCTGCAGCCAGGCGAGGCGGGCGAGAAGCGGGCAGGGCAGCGAACCGAACCGAGGCCCTCACTGTGGGCCTGCTGCTGTAGTGGGAATGCTGGGGCAAACTATAGGGTGCCCATGCATAGAAATAAGGAATTTCGGGCCTGTCCTGTACTAGCAAATACCTGCGTCTTTCTTTCTTCTTTAATAGGTGTTAAAATAGCGCAACGGCCTAGTCAGATGCTCAGTAGTGTCAATGAAGTAGCAGCTGGATTCGATCCCTGCAGTTTGGGAACGGCAGGAATGCTGTGCGTGGCTTGGCCGTGGAGTTTGAGGACCCAGCCTGCAGTCAGCCTATCTGTTCAGTGACCTGCTCCCAGAGCAAGAGTCAAAGGAGATCTGCTGTCTTGTTACAGAGAACAAGTTGCCTACAGTACATGTTGTATGCCTTCTGGGAGATTCAAATGATTGTGAAAGAAGCAAGTGAAAAATAATGGAGAAAGTGGCCAGACTGTCAGGGAGGTCCTTTCAAGCAATCAGATGCTGTCCTGCTGCTTCTGGAAAGGTACAGAATCATAAAATGCTTTAGGCTGGAAGGGACCTTTAAAGAGGTCAGTACATCCAACTCCCTCTGCAGTGAGTGGGGACACCTTTAACCAGACCAGGCTGCTCAGCTCCCTGTCCAATCTGACCTTGCATGTTTAAAGGGGTGAGGCTTCTACCTGTTCCAGTGTTGTGCCACCCTCAGTGTAAAACAAATTATTCCTTGAATCTAGTCTAGATCTACCCTCTTGCACTCTTAAGCCATTACCCTCTGTCCCATCAGTATTACAAGATTAGTGCATATTAATTAGTTCCTCCTGAATCTTTGTTGAGTGCCATTTCACAAAGTAAAACTGGTCAAGAGTTTCTGTGACCATCTGGGATGGTAACCTTGTTTTGCCTGGCAGCTTATGAACAAAGCAGTCCATGAATGAAGATTTAAAATAGGTTTGGTATCTCTGTGACAATCTGTACCTGACATCCCGAGCTGGCATGTCCACCCTTCTAATATACATTACTTGTACCTTAAACCTCTGCTTGTGAGGAAAGAGCTCTTCTCATAGACCGGGAGCAAAAGGCGTCATTGCCAAGACTTGGAATCAAATTCATGTATATCTTAGTCTAGCTCCATCCAGGGGAAGACTCACTCTGTGAAGTGATTTCACTGAACTTCACAGACCAGCACTTGAGGTGTTTCTCACAGGTGAACATCCCAAAGAAAAGAACAAGTGCCTTGCTTTGATTTTACTTTTTCTTTGGTCAGTGACTGTACATCTTTGTATACAGCTAGTGTGTCCTGATCCACGGACTCTTAGGCAGGGGTAGTCCAATACTGTCTTTTAAATTAATAACAGTGTATAAATAAATAACAGTATGTTCTAAATCTGCTAACATCCCAAACAGCTGTCATCCTCAGCTGAACTAGTATAGGCTTTGCTTGTCTACCCTGTGGGCATCCTTCTAGTTAAGAGAGTTTCAGTTTCCCGCTCTTCTGAGTCTTGTAACTATCTGAGTGCATTTTCAACATCAGTTCACACAGAACAGTGACAAACTGTTCAATCATTGGTTTTAATTAACATGAGATTAATGCAACACAAGTTCCTCTTTTTCCATAAAAGCTGAACACATTAGTAGAAGGTTCATAGTTTCGTCATCAACTCCGCTTCCCAGCTCCCTTGCATTTTGTCTTTCTCCCTTCTCGTAGTTCCTGGCATGTTGTTCCCTGTGTCATTGCTCTTAAACATTTCATATTGTCCATCCTGCTCCACTGCTGGCTTTAACCTAAAGGCAACTTTGTCTTCCTAGATTCAACCCCTACCTTCTTCATTCTTCCTTGACTTCAGCTTCTTTCACAGACCTTGCAGCTCTTGCTTGCTTAGGGAGTATGGACAGCTGTGTAAGAAGCAGGGTAGAAGAGGAGGCAATGCATACCTGTCCACTGGCTGCCCCATGAGAGCTGGGGCACATGGACTGGGAAGAAGTCATCAGGGCTGGTATGCCTGCATTGCTCCTGGACATGGGAAAGACAGCTCCAGAACCCACCCCACCCTGCTGCCTCCATTCTGCCCCCTTTCTCCCAGCTGTGCCTCGTGCTGAGAAATTGGTGTGTTTCCCAGGTTCAAAGCTCTTTACTAAAATGAAGTAACTAAAAGACCAAGAATTGGTGAGAAAAGTGTTCTGATTTAAAACCTGCACACTTAGTGCTTTCTTCACACTAGAATAAAGTCATGATAGGATCCAAGATGAGTATCTGCTATATTTGTGTATTTGTAAGGCATGTCTGTTCTCTGAAGAACACATATCATCATGATTGAAGAAATGGTGATACACCTGCTAGATACATGTCTAGCATCTGGTTGGAAGGCAGGTGAAACACAAGGGGCTTTTTACAATGTAGTTCCTTTTTTAAATATTTCTTCTTTCAAAGATTCTTTTAAATCAGGCCCATCTGTGATGAGCTTGCAGATGAACAGCATAGTATCACAGGGCACAATGGAAGAATCCAAACAGAGAACTAGTATACTGGAAAGTACATTTCAATTGTATAAGCAATATTTCTGTTTAAGGACTTAAGTATTCAAAAATCATGCTCATGTTCTGCTTCTTTTCTCCTCCTTCCCCTCTCCAGGTAAGCTCTATGTCCATCTCACATGCCCAGTGTTGTCACACAGCTAATAAAGATCCCTGTAGCTCTCTACTGCCAAGATGTCCAGTAACACAGTAAGTTCAATATCCATAGATAGGTCACTGGAAGCACAAAGAAAAAAGTTAGGAAACAGTTATTGGAGGGTGGGGTGGGTGTCCCATGTAGATTTAGTTTGCATTTCAGCAGGCTGTGGAAGTTCTGTTGCCAAGGTCTTCTTTACTTGTACTTTTCTACAGCTGCCCCATTTGTCCTTGGAATCCAGATTCCACTTGTATGCCCTTTATATCCTCAGCAAAAAGGAATTTTATTGATTCATCATCAGAGGCTTCCAGCGTTGTGAGGGGGGCTCGTGTGTTGGCAAGGAATGAAGCTGATGGCTATTACTACCTGGGACACATTGCCCAAGAGGTGAAGGTAGGTATTTATTGGGAATTAGGCTTACAAAAGGCTCTCCCTAGGATCCATGTGTCTTCTTCCTGTTCTTCCCATGTCTCACCAGGCCCATAGCCTTGCTGTATGGTGGCTGTGCTTCTATTCTCTCCCCACATCTTGTTTTTATCTGTTTCCTGATGATGAATGGCTGTTTACTGTGAGGAGTCCTGCAAGTAGAAGCAGCCTGGAAATCAGTCCATTTTAGTAATTATAATAACTTGCTATTCAGAAGCTATCAAAGAAACCAGGCTTACTTCTGCCCAGTCTATCAGCAAAGTGAATTAGCTAAACAGCATTAATAATAGTAATCCAAAATGTCTGTCTCCTCCTTACTGAACTGAGAGCTTTCCTTGTTCTCTTCTTTCTGTGCTCGTGGAATCTCTGGGATGATTTTGGATGCTCTAGAAAGAAAATCCTTTCTTCAAAAATCCAGTTCATTTTGCAGTTCACAGGTTAGTTGAATAAAAGGTGATGCTAGACAAGGTGGAGGATGACTTTATTCTCCAGTGGGATAGACAAACACAGCTAAAAGCACAAGTGACATTTGCTGGAATAGGAGCCAACAGCATTATTTGTGTGAGTGCACTCACAGACATGCAGAGAAGGCTGAGCTTTTGGTAACAGATCTTCCCCACACCCATTGCAGAAGGCTTGAATTAAAACATTTAAGTTTATGCCAGTTATAGCATTTTACTGATTTGTTCTCCTTTGGATCAGTATGCAACAAACTGCATCATACACAGCAGGTTTTTTTGGCTACTCTTTCTGATGGGAGATTTTCCTGGTAAACTTCTGCCTTAGCATGCTAATTGTGCTCTACTAAAACCTGAATTCTAAACTGAAAGGTGAAGAAAGGCTGCCAGTCCCTTGGACCCCAGGTTTTAATTGCATCTAAAGTCCAATGTGGACACAGTGCTGTGAAAAATCTGTTAGAAGAGGAAAGCTGCATTCCCAGATCACGTTCTGCTTCCTGGGATTTCTGCCACCTCCCTCTTAGCACTTACGTTTGGCCCTTAATTGGACCCAGATGTCTGTCTTACAAACCACCTGTTTCACTCTTGTAGGGCTCCAGGGAACGCTTTTTAATTGAGTTTGACAAAAGCCATGCTCTGAAAGGCAAGGTACAGCTTCGCCTGCAGGAAACGCCTCTCTACGACATTCTCCACTACGAAGATGCCAGGCAACGGCCTCTTGCTCCAGGAGACAGGGTCTTGGCACCATGGGAGGCCAGAGCTGAACGTTTTGGCCCAGGCACTGTGCTAAAGGTTGTGGAGAACAAGGAGGCACATTTAGGTATGGGATGTTGGCTTCCTTAATAGTGTTTGACCTGCCACAGTTGCTGGTCACTATACAGAAGTCTCAACCACAGAGAATTCACCACCTGCTGCTTGAGCTTTTTCCATAATCTTTTTTGTTGTTATTGGCAGTGAGCATCCTGTTCTTTTTCTGGTGCCAGCATTAATGCAGCTCTCAGAATTAGCCCTTGCTTTGTCCTGTGAGTGGAAACCTGCTGCAGTTTGGGGAAGTGGGGTGTACATTCTCCCAAAACAAGGAGAAGAACATTCCTGACCCTAATGAGTATTCATCTGATAATGTGTTACTCTAGTTCCAGCTTTTGTAGCATAAAGTCCTGGCTCACTGTGATGAGTGAGACATTTACTATCTGCTCTCTCTTCATAGGAAGTTCAAAAGAAGGTCAAATTTTAAACCTATAAGAAAAAAATTGTGGAAGTTGTTACAGAATTGAAACCCAAGCTGTGACTTTTATCCCCTGCTTTCTAAGGGATAAATCACACAGCTTGACAAGATTCTAATTCACTCTTTGCTTTTTTTTTT
The DNA here is from genome assembly GCF_014839835.1 of Dryobates pubescens. NCBI lineage: Eukaryota > Metazoa > Chordata > Aves > Piciformes > Picidae > Dryobates > Dryobates pubescens. The sequence continues at coordinate 14,762,555 of NC_071626.1, read as the reverse complement.
CTCTCATATGCACAGCACACAACAGAAGAGTGATTGTGAATTTCTGGAATGGACAGACTAAGGACCTGTCTGCTGACCAAGCTCTGTGGATCCCTCTGCCCTTAAGCGAACGCATCATCCTAGAACTGCAGATGCCTTTAGCAGCCAGGCAGATGGTGGTAGATTCAAGCTTGGATTACCCATACATCGTGACCCCAGGCTATAGAGCCTCAGGCCATCACAGATGGGGTCACTCACACCTGGAACATTGTCCAAGGGGTCTATATTTGAGTGAGCCATGCACTAAATGCAGCTGTAGGTGTACCTCTCTTCCCCATTGCTGCCTTTCAGCTGGGGAACCCACATGGCCTGCAGGATGCAAAGCACAGCAGGAAGATGCTTTTGTCCCTGGAACAGACTTGACAAAACAAGAGCTTAGCAAGAAAATAGAAGAGCAGCTGTCTGAAATGATACTTTCATCTACAGAAAGTGTTTCCAGAGAGGAAGAAAAAAAGGAAGAGAAGAAACCGGAGACAGAAAATGTTCCAAGAGATACTCAGTCTTGTTTGGAAGAAGACAATGAGCTTATAGAACCTAAGAAGGTAAGAAGTGCTTCACTGTGACTCTGGGCTTTTTTAACATATGGTCTGCTATTTGTGTAATGTCTGCTATGTTACCTATAATTTTCTAGAAATCACTAGAAGTTTTAGGTCTGGCCCTTAGGTACGTCTGCTGAAGGCCAGAGATTCTCTGCTCTGCACTGTCTTCCTGATCCTTTGATCCAAAAGAATCATAGAATAGAATCATTAAGGTTGAAAAAGACCTTCAAGATGATCAAATTCAACCACAACCCAACTACCATGACCACTAAACTGTATCCTGAAGCACCGTATCTATGCTCTTCTTGAACTCTTCCAGGGGTCGCAATTCCACCACCTCCTTTGGCAGCCTGTTCCAGTGCCTCACCACTCTCTCAGGTCTGGATTATGATTGTATTTCTTGTTATTTCTAGAGTCCTCAGAGGGAGATGGCTGATGCTTTGGTTGATACTGCTGTCAACACAGACAGGTGGTTAATTGTGACACGTCACAAGGAAGAAGCAGCCAACCAGCAGGATGCTAAAACTGAGGGTAATGTTAAACACAACCATGGTGTTGAAAATGTAGCTGTTTTATCCAAAAATAAGACTTGCCACACAATGTCAGTGCAGCAGGCCATCATGTCTAAGATCTGTTGCCATAGTTCCTGATGTTTCAAAAGAAAATGCCATAATGCCAAGCTGAATGTAGCCACCATAATGTAGGATCATTATATGTAGGTGTTAACAGTAGTGTGGCTTGAGAAGTTGTTCATCTTGGAATCACAGAATTGTTCTGGTTGGAAAAAGACCTCTAAGATCATCAAGTCCAAATGTTGGCCTAGCACCACCATGGCCATTAAACAGTGTGCCAAAGGGCGATATCTACACATTTTCTGAACACCTCCAGGAACTCCATGACCTCCCTGGGCAGCCTGTTCCAATGCCTGACTACCCTTTCATCCTGCTATCCAATCTAAACCTCCCCTGGCATGATTTCAGGTCATTTTCTCCCATTCTGTCACTTGATATGAGGGAGAAGAGAACAACCTCCACCTCACTACAACCTCCTTTCATGTAGTTTTAGAGAGCAATGAGGTCTCCACAGAGCCTCCTTTCCTCAACTCCTCATAAAATTTGTTCTCTAGACCCTTCACCAGCTTTGTTGCCCTTCTCCAGACACACTCCAGCACCTCAAACTCCTTCTTGTAGTGAGGGCCCCAAACAGAACACAGAATTTGAGGCACAGCCTCACCAGTGCTGAGTACAGGGGCAGAATCTCTTCCCTACTCCTGCTGGCCACACTTCTCAAGGCGAAAGTATTTTGAGATGGAAGTCAGGGAGGTTTGCCTTTCACAGCTACTGCAGTAGCAGCTCTTAAGTGTTCTTAACCTTTATCATGATACTCACTGTAATAACATTTATTATAAATTCCCTTGCTTTAAAAATTAATCTGTAATCTTAATTATGGGACTTGTTTTGTGGACACTGAAAAATGACCCACTTGCTCAGAGGAAGTTCTTGGTACCAAGTTATGAAAGTCTTGCTTGCATATAGATTATCTGAAAAGACCTGTTCCCTATGAGGAGAGGCTGAGGGAGCTGGGGTTGCTTAGCCTGGAGAAGAGGAGGCTCAGGGGAGACCTTATTGTCGTCTACAACTACCTGAAGTGAGGTTGCAGCCAGGTGGGGGTTGGTCTCTTCTCCCAGGCAACCAGCACCAGAACAAGAGGACACAGTCTCAAGCTGCAGCAGGGGAGGTTTAGGCTGGATGTTAGGAAGAAGTTCTTCATAGAAAGAGTTATTGGCCATTGGAATGGGCTGCCCAGGGATGGGTTACCTCACTGGAGGTGTTTAGGGAGAGATGGGACGCTTGGTGTCATGATTTAGTTGATTAGATAGTGTTGGATGATAGGTTGGACTTGATGATTTCATAGGTCTCTTCCAACCTGGTCTGGTCTGGTCTGGTCTGGTCTGGTCTGGTCTGGTCTGGTCTGGTCTGGTCTATTCTATTCTATTCTATTCTATTCTATTCTATTCTATTCTATTCTATTCTATTCTATTCTAAATTTGTTTTCTTTTTATAAGCTGTCTATAACATCTGATGTCCCTGCCCTAATTTTTTGAAAGGTCCTTTTGAGTCTGGAGTGGCAGAAGCTCCAATCCAGCCTTCACAAAGGAACCCTTCTCTGGGAATCAGTGCTTTGGTTCCTTTCAGGCGCCAAAGCTTCTTTGAGCGTGTGAATCAGTCACTACAGAAAGACAGCCTGACCATTGAATCAGCTCTCCGTGTACAGAGACCACACAGTACCTCCACTGTGCAGGCCAGGACATCCACCAGCCTTCTGAATCGTCTAAAAGAGAAAAGCATTACAGTGAGTATTTGGTCCAAAACAGACTTAGCTATTAGGATCAAGTGATTTGTTTGTCATGTGAGAATATACTCTCCTTTGATCTCTTTCTCAAAGGTTTTTGCTTCAGCGAAAGTGTTGCCTGTGTAGAATAATGGCTATGCATAAACAGAAACATAAGGTTTCCACCTAGGAATCAGAGTTGCACAGGAACAGAGCACTTCTGATATTTTTGCTTGGCACTTTTGATAGAGTCTCTCTTCTAAGTCAAACTCTCTGCCAGCTCTGCTAGATAGCAAAAAAATTATTATTTACAGAAACTGAAAGCAAAGAAGAGGAAGGCTAGGTAGTCTCATAGCAGAGACTGCTTGTCAGGGCTGGAACTTCAAATCTCCTAATCCTTAGGCTAGTCCTTTACCATCTGGAAAACACCATTTGTTAACCTCCCGCCTATAAAACACCTTTGCTTCTTTCTTTGGTCTCTCCCTCTGTATGTCCTTAAACAAGAACCACTCACAAGGTACAGTTTTTGCAAATAATAGCAATGCCCAAAGGTGTTTAGTACCCCTAGGAAGCCAGACAGATCAAGGCAGTGACAAAAATCAGTCAAAATGTTTTGTGACTGGACTTGGCAGTGTTAAGATAATGTCTGGACTTCATGATCCTGAAGGCTTTTTCCAAACCTTAATGATTCTACAATTCTGTGAGACTGGCAGGGACATTACTTGAAGGTCCTATTCAGGAGCCAGTGTGGCTTCCAGAGCTCAGGATCAGCTTTGGAAGACTAAGCTGTTCTAGTTTTGTAGCTTTACAGTTTGCATGAGGACAATATACCAATGACATTAAGGGTTTGGTTTGGAATTTTTTCTCCTAGAAATCAATCCTTAATGGTAGAGCTCAGAAGAGCTGGAAAGAAATGGCCTTCAACAAAGCCAAGATTGAGCACAAAAGGCGGCAGGAGGAGCAGAGACAGCTGAAGAGGGAGCAGCAGCAGGAGGCAGACAGTATCCGACGCCAGCTGTGCAGGGACAACCAGAGGTGGTATCTAGGAGCTAACTGGTTTCAGTAGTAAATGTTGGACAGTGGGTGATGTCTACTCCCTGATGCTCTCAGTTAGTCTCTGAGCATCACACATGCTAGTCTCTGCAGAGTGGTCAAGGTGGTGTACTAATGGGAATAATATGGATGCTTGAGGTTAAGAGCAAGTGAGTACAGCATGAACCCATCACCTTCAGCATTACCTCCAAGGGCAAATTCCCTTCAATCTTGTCATCAGACCCAAAGTCCTTTTGTCTCCTAAATCCCTGTTCCTTGCCCCTGGCCCCACAGTCCACTTAAGCTTATTATGTTCTTACCCAATGGCCCACATCCTGCCATCTCTTCTGTTGCCCCTGTAGCTCTACCACCAATACACAAAGCCACCCAGTTTGTCTGGACTGGCCTTACAGCCCCATTCACACAGTTAGTTTCCTTGGTTCCTGGCCTTCAGGGCCAAGACCACACAGCCACACCAGGTTATGTAGTCAGATGAACAGCTGATCAGTTAGCTGACATCAGGCACTAGCCCATTTTGGGGGTTTACCTCCTCTGTTTAGGATACAGGTTTAACTCTCATAAGCTAACAAAGAGTCCTGGAATATCAACTGAGCACAGACTGGCAGAATATCTGCTTTGTGTCTTGTGCACTCTTCTTTTGTTGTTGCTCTTTCTTTCTGAAAAGTTTGAGAAATTTTGTTTTGGAAACAGGCAGCAATTGCATCAGAGAAGATTGCAAGAGCTGGAGAAACAGCTGGAGCACAGAGACAGAGCTTTGCAGCACATGGCACTGCTCCAGGCTGCAAGGGCAGAGAAGAGCAGGAAGGAATCCTCCTTGACAGAGGAGGAGAAGAGGAAGGCAAGTCAGAGGCTGCAGTTTTTAAAGACACAGTATTTGCAGAGGGAGGAGTTGCAGGCAGAACGCAATGAAAGGAGCTTTGAACAAGAGAAAGAAAGGCTGGTAAGGACAATTTCAGAAATGGTTTTCCTGGGCTACTGTCTTTGTGTCAATGGCACCATCCAGAATGTTTGCCTTTCAGCTGGTTTATATCCAATGTATCATTCAGGGATACATAAATCGTAGAGTGCACTGGTTGGAAGGGGCCTCTAGAGGTCATCTAGTCCAACCCTACTGCAGTATGCAGGGAACATCCCTAACTAAATCAGGTTGCTCAGAGGCCCATCAAGCCTGACCTTGAACTTCTCCAGGGATGGAACCTCCACCACTTCCCTGGATAACCTGTTCCATTGTTCCACCAAATGAAGAGTAATATCTTTTGACACATGTATAAAGATAATAGAGGGGAAGTAAAATTCCCTGTCTTTCTGGTAGAGATTTTCTGCATGCAAGGAATGAATGTCCACAGATCATGCTCATTTGTGACTCCTGCCAGTGGTAACTGTGGATGAAATTCAGCACAGAAGCTGGCTGTACAACTGCAGGTGTCTTTATCTAGGATTTTCTGCGGAGCAGAATGCAGTCACGGCAGGAAGCACTGGAACAAGAGTTACACAAGCAGGCCAGGCAACAAAAACAGCACCAGGCTGCCAAAGGGAGAGTGTTCCAGAGCAGAGACCGTTCGCACCAGAAGATGGAAAAAGAAGGCCAAAAGCTCTGTGAACTCCAGCAGTACCTCAGAGAACAGAATCTTTTGATGCTCCGTGCATCACTGCTAGCATAAGGAAGCAGCAGAGTAGGTGAGCAAGCCCTTAAGCAGTTCTGTGTCTTGTAGGTGTGAGTCCAGTGTGCTGGAGCTTGTGCACTTGTGTGCAGTTGCAACGAGTGAAATTGATTCCTGGAGATGTCTCTAATTTATTTTTCATTGCAGTTAGAGTGCATTTTCACTGCTCTAACCTTTACATGCCTGCCTTTCTGGAGTCCCTGTTCTAGTTCACCTGCTAAACTTCTGTGACCCTGCTGACAGACACAACTGCAGCTGAGAGCTACCTTGGGTTTTAATATGTAACACAACCATCCTGATGATTTTCTGCCCCAAAGGCATCTGAAGGAACCCAGCTCTTTTCATATTCCTCCTACACAAGAGTATGTAGGCAATTCCCATAAAGGAGAAATGACTTATAGAAGCCCAAAAAGGAATATGTGTATTTTTGCTGATGAGCCAGCTTTTCTAGGCATTGTGATGAGAAAAATGCCTGCTCTCTGAAATACTTGGTTTTGGAGAATCACCAAATTCAGTGGTGGGCTTGGAGGTCTGTTTTGCCTACAACCTCACTGTTAGGCTGGTGGTGTCCAAAAGTAGGTAAGCTCATGTCAGAAAGATACTCAGAGATTTTTGCAGGTAGGGTGCCTGGTCAGAATAAAAATGTTTTGTTCACCATGAATAAATGAGGAGAACAGTATAAAAACAAATTAATTGGTAAGATGACAGTTAAGAAATTGTGTAAGAATTTGAGGCAGCCAGCAGTGCTGCAGGAAGAGAGGAGTTCCCCCTTCAGGCTCTAGGGTAGCACAGAGGTACCACCTGGCATTCACAGTGCAACTTGCTCACCCCTCCCTTGGTTTTCCAAGTGCCTCTCTGACTTCCCCTATGGTGTCAGTCGCTGACACAGACAAGGTTACTGTTTCCTTTCCTGCTGAAACAGTAACACACATCCAGAGGCAGTTTTCTGCAACATCAAAGGACAGAAAAGGGGATTTAATACATTGTACTGTGATGAGTGCAAGTGCTTTTATTCACAAAGGGGAGGAGGAGGCTATGCTTTGTCACATCCTGAAGTACAGTCCCTGCTATCATCAAAGGTACAAAATACAGCAGTTGGTTCCAGAGAATGCTATTACCAGCTTTGGGTAGTAGGAATTGCAACTCTTCTTTTCATGTGGGTATTTAGGAATGGAGAATGGACATGACAATTTATTTGCTGGAGCACTCAATGCTGTATCAAAGGATGTTCTTATTTCACACAAAACTATGCTGAAATAGGTATGAGACCTGCAATACCTTGCATTATGCAGTACCTAAAATCAACTTAGACACGTAATTTAAATGTGCAGTTAGAAGCATCTTGCATAGTTAAACAGTTAGAAAACTTGTGCAAGGGAGGTCCTTTGAAATTCTGCCAGGTCTTTTTGAATGGTCAGCAGTTCCTTAGGAGTAAGTCTCAGACTGCATTCCTCCAGAGATGACTGAGAGGCCATGCCTTCAGCTTTCAAAGTTTCTCATCCATCTATTTACCAACTATTCTAATGGCTTCATAGCTGAAAAGGGTATTTTTAACTTTAGGATCCCTCATGTGCATGAACCATCCTGAGATTTGTTGTTTGAAAATCAAGGGAAAGAAAGGTGAACCTATTGTATAAGGTAAATGCTTTGACATTAAGTTAAGGTCCAAAAAAATCACTTGCTGTATATATGGAAGCTACATGTGAAGCACCATTTTGCATTTTAGACATGGAATTCTGTCATTTGTTTTAACCTCTTGGGGAAACTATGTGAAATTTGCTTAGCCAGCAGAACATGGGTGGTTGTGCCCAAGACATGCCTAACTGATGGACTTGGCCCAGGCTGCACACTACAAAGTGCTGTGCCTGGCACCTCTAACTCCCAGGTGGGTGAAAATGAGAAGGGGCATGCACACTAGTGAAGTGGGTGCTAGCAGCACATGAAGATTTTCTTTCATGTAAAGCTCAAAGGCTACTTACTTTTTGTCCTTTTTTTGAGTTCTTTTCATAGAATCAATAAGGTTGGAAGAGACCTCAAAGATATCAAGTCCAACCTGTCACCCAAGACCTCATGACTCCTAAACCATGTCTCCAAGTGCCATGTCCAATCCCCTCTTGAACACCTCCAGGGATGGTGACTCCACCCCCTCCCTGGGCAGCACATTCCAATGCTAACGACTCTGTGAAGAACTTTCTCCTCACCTTGAGCCTAAACTTCCCCTGGCACAGCTTGAGACTGTGTCCTCTTATTCTGGTGCTGGTTGCCTGGGAGAAGAGACCAACCCCCTCCTGGCTACAACCACCTTTCAGGTAGTTGCAGAGAGCAATAATGTCTCCCCTGAGCCTCCTCTTCTCCAGGCTAAACCTCAGTCTCTCCTCATAGGGCTTGTGCTTGAGGCCTCTCCCCAGCCTCGTTGCCCTTCTCTGGACACATTCAAGAGTCTCAGAGAAATCATACACTCAGCTAGAAGCATGCACTTCGTTATGAGTTTAAGTGTAACTTACAGCCTAAAACTTAGACAATTGAATACATAGCAGTTAAAGTACACAAAATATATTGAACAGAATTTTTTTTAACTTAATTTTTATGTCATGAATCATTTTATGATCATCATAAACCAGCAGATTGTCTGCTTCTCTACTTTGTCTTCACTGCTTAACTATCTGAAAACAGACCGCTGCAGACACCCTATGCTGCTGCACTTCCACATACTGAATATATTCCCAGCTATAGTGTATTACAGTATTCCCAATCATTCACAGACTGCTTCCTACTAAAATACAGCCATAAAATAATTTTAATACTATTAAAATGACTGACTGTAAATGCCATGTATGATCTAGCTCTTTTGCTTCATTTACGTTTAAAACTTTCACCATGTTATTTCTGTCCACAAGGAAAATGCTTGGACTCTGTGTCTTACAAACTACTGGAAACAAAACCCAAGTATTTGGATATTAATTAAGGTTGGGAGTTGATTAGGGTGAGAGTAGAGGAGCAGGAAAAAGCTTTTAAGGTTTAAAAAAAACAAACCAACACCCAAAACTCACACACACATACAACAACAAACAACTCACCCCCAAACACAAACAGCCTAAGTCCCAGTACAAATATTTCCAGAGGTTGCTTTTATTATGGAATTAGCTTTTCTGCCTAGGCACATTTTTTCTTTTGCTGTTTATAATGCAAACTCCTATACCACTGTGCTAAAGTACAGAAGTTTGGAGGAGCGAGTAAAATCGACTGGTCTGTTTTTATCATCCAAAATGACTACGAACAGACCACACCATGCAGGATCTCAGGACAGTTCTACAGTGAAAGCAGAAGTTAAAAATGCAAAAGATAAAAAGGTTTATTAGCTTTTTCCAGCCTGAATTAGTTGCTTGGGTGATGTTAGAAGATCATTTCTTGTAGCACGGTGAGACATAAAAGTCAGTAAGTTAAAAAGATGTTAATTCATCAAGTCTGTTTCGACATAAATATATCAGGTTAAATATTTAAAGACTTTCAGACAAGTAAAACTGCTTTTCTCATCAGGCTGCAGTGATCTTGAGCACCTCAGCTACACAGTAAGTCAGTTTAAAAACTACCAGAGCAACTGTATTAACAAGTCAGAACTCTCCAGTTGTGCAAAGTCTTCCTGGTTTCTGGAACAGACCTTCCAATCATCCCATGTCTGGTACCTGGCTGAAATGACTGAAGGCAACGTCAATGCAGAGCAACACTGCACAGCATTTCTCCCAAGATGCTCCTGACTTTCCACCTTCAGCTTCTGTCAGATGGCATGGATAATCCTGCACAGCAAGAGGGCAGCAGCCACAGTCTATTTAAGGACAGAAGCTGCATTTTTGATGAGCAGTGGTCTAGCTGCCTCTAGGATGTCCAGTTCAGGGTCCAGTGAACGACCAAGACCTTCCAGAACCATGATGGCAAAGATGATGGAAGCAAAATTGCTCTCAAGCTTCACCTAGAACCACAAGTAACTTAATGAACTCAGTGGACCCATTATTTTCCTGAGCCCATTCCACTGAGGTACCAGCTCTGGCTATGCTGAGGGGAAAGCATACACCCATCTGAAACTATACTTTTTTGCTTGGAGTTTTAGAGCACAACCAAATCCAGGAGCAGGCCCCAGAATAAGAGCATTTCAGGTTAAGTGCCTTAAGGAAAGCCAAGAGTTTGTTTTTCAGTTCCAAGAGAAGGAATGAGATAACTTTTTTTCTTCCACACTGAAACAGCAGGATCTTAGGAGTGCTCACCATTGGTAGTGTAGTTACCTACTTTGTGAACACATGCACTTGTGTAACCTCCTGAATAGCCACAAAAGACCCGCACACATCAGAGGACACTACTCCTCAATTCACGGCCAGGCACCAGTATTGTTTCAAAGCATACTAGGGCATTGAGAATTCCTGGAGTTGGGAGGACTTGCTTTGTAATGGTCTAAATTATATTTAATGTTCTTAGAAATCAGCTTAATGAGGTTTAATGACCAAAACCTCTAAGGAATGTTCATGGAGACACTCTGCAGACTGGATAGTCCTGTGGAACCTCTCATCTCTAGTTCAGGCCACCATAGCTCTGTTGCTGGTTACAACCATGGAAACTCATCCCCCAAATACTAACAGCTGCAAGAAGCAATCTCTGTTCTGTAAGCAAGTCTTCACTTTTGAAGCCTTTAACAAATAACTAAACACTTATTTTACTAGTGCTGTTACATAACTTTGTATCAAGAAAGAGGTCCACAAAAGAAAGCATGCAATGATATACAAGTGGAATATATATTATATTTGCTTTTTGCCTCTAAGACTATTAAACAAAATAGGAAAATGGTGTTAGAGTAACATTCCTTTTAGAAAATACCAACTGGTAAATCCAGTATTAAGACAAAACCCATCAAAACAGAAATTGGTCTTTGCAGATTGTATACCAAGGCCTGAGAAAGAGCATTCCTGCAGTCCCTGCCCTAGCAGTTAATTTCAAAAGTCACTCCCTCATCAGCCCTTCCTGTTCCCAGTAGTTCTCATTCCCCAAATGAACTTCTACCTATTGAAGTCAAACAGCAATAGGACCTCACCTTATGTGTCATCAATAGTTTAAAGACATTGGAGAGGAGATTTGCCACTTGAAGCTGGAATGCAAAAGGAGAAGTTAACAACAAATGAAAAAAAACCACCATGTTCAAGAAGCCCAAGGTAAGTGAGTGACAAGCAGGATTGCTTGCTAGCATTTGGTTCGGGGTAGTGGAACAAGATTCCCCAACTGACAACAGCCAACATCAAGTATGATCCCCCCCTATCCTGCCAAGGATAAGGAATTCACCTGTGACCTATGGTTCTGCTTACATGCAAGCCCAGGAAGCCTGAGAACATCTGACTACACAGCAGTGTGCATCATGCACCAATTTGCTCAGTACTACCATATGATACTTTCTGAAGTGCCCTGGCTGGCCTTAGCTAATGGGATGCAAGCTGTAACATTAGGCTCAGTAACTCCCCACAAGGAACTACAGATGTTAAAAGATTTTAAAAGAAAACAAACAGAAACAAGAAAGAAAGAATAAAAAAGGGACGCACAAAAACTCCCACACCCCACCCACACACACTTACAGGAGTTTTAATTCTAAGAAAATAAAGGATTTTATGGACTTTTGCTGCACCTGAGAGTCTAAAAAAAGCACACAGTACTCACTGGTGATGCTGATGAGATCAGAGTTGGCCTTCCCACATGGATCATTCTAAAAGCCAGGTTGCATGGAATTACACAAGGGTGGGAGACTGTACTTGCCTTTCCCAGGGCAACGGTGTTCCCTCGGACCTTGGTCACTAGTTCTGCCATCTCGGCTTTGAACCGCTCTATGTCCTGGCACTGGTTGGCACGGGCGTGATGCAGGATTAGTTCTGCCACTCTCTCCCCCTGTGAAGCAAGCCAAAAAGGAGAATCAGAACGTGGATCATGAGTGCCAGCAGACCTACAGGGAACTGCACATTGTCATCCCTGGAAGGCTTCTGCTGCATAGGAGGAGACGTACAGCAGGGAGAACTCCCAGGGCCATGCTTTCCTATTACATAGAATAAACCAGGTTGGAAGAGACCTTCAAGATCATTGCGTCCAACCCATCAACCAATCAAACACCACCCAAACAACTAACCCACGGCATCAAGCACCCCATCAAGTCTTCTCCTGAAAACCTCCAGTGATGGTGACTCCACCACCTCCCCAGGCAGCCCATTCCAATGTGCAATCACTCTTTCTGTATAGAACTTTTTCCTAACATCTAGCCTGAACCTCCCCTGGCGCAGTGAAGACCAAATGAATCATAAGAAGGGGGTACAGAAAGAGGAGAACTGGTCAAAAACTCTTAGCTGGAATCTGGCATAACCCCAGCTATTTCTCTCACAGGCCTTATAGGGTAGAACACAACAAAGATAGAAGTTTCAGGGAGGAAATAAAACTCACAGGGCTGGCATTTCTTCTCAGCAGAGAAGTAAAGAAGAGCACATATTAACCTCCCTTATGGGCCAAGTCCAACTTTCCATTTGCAAACTGCAGAGTAAAAGCAAGCTGATACTTGGTGAGAAAGAAGAGGAGCCCCAAGCTTCACTTGTAAAAGGCTTTATAGCTCTGCTTGGAAAATGTGTCTGACAGTCACGTACAGAGCTACAGGCCCCAGGTTTGGCAATGTGACTTGGTGTAAGAGTTACATATACAGATATAAAGCATCTATCACCTTATTGATAAACATTCTTTGGAACCACTCTGATCTGTAGATCATGAATGACACCCATCCCAAGCCATGAAAGACTTGCAAACAAATGTTTGCTGGTTTTGCTTAGTAGCTGAGAAGTCCGTCTGGCAGCACAGGATGTGTACAGTTAAAACATGTCCCTCTTGAGATACAGTGAGCCTTCCAAGTCACAGGTGAGAAATAGGAACATGCAAGTATGAGCACTGATGCCTGTTCTCAGAATGAACAGATGTTAGTGCTGGATTCCATAATCCATATGGGAGTGTATTTTAGATAAGTGGAAAGAAGCATAAAGTAGTTCCTCTTATACAGAGGAGCCTGGCAGAGGCCAGACCCACCTCGTCTCTTTTGCTTCCCCTTCTTTACAGACACTGACATCACATGGCCTTTCCAGCAGCAGGGCTGCAGAAGGGAACATATATGGAAGATCAAGATGTTAATCCACTCCCTCCACTTCTCTGGCAAAACCTGGCAGATTCTGCAAGTCTCTGAAATGCAAGAAGCTCCCAGGCAGGCCTAACTTGCAGCAGAAGCACTCCTGACCAGGGAGTGGCTGCCAGTGTTTCCTGTTTGACACCTTCTGTTCCCTCAATTCTGGCAGCCGCCTTGCTGTAGCTGTGTTGGGTATAGCTCCCACAACAGCAAAGCTCTCCCCTCTTAGGAAGGTTCATAAGGGGAAATAGAGAGAAAGCTGTCATTTCATCCATCAGACTCTCCAGTTGTCTCCCTTCCCCAGCCTCAGCTTCCCAGCCAGATGAGAGACCTCACCTGGCCCTGGACCACAGCTGTGAAAACAGCCCGGAAGTTCTGCAGGTCAGCGTGTTGCAGCTCTGCCACAATCCCCGCATCCAGCAGCACCAGGCAGAGACCTCTGACAGGTGGCTGCACTTCCACCACAAGTGTGTCACACAGGTCCACAATGGCTGTCTGCTCCTTGCAGCCAGTGCTGACAAAAGCAGAGCCTTGAACCAGGATGTTCCCAGGGTGCAGGTCAGCATGGACAAAGTTGTCAACAAAGATCTAGAGGACAGGAAAGTCAGAGCAGTTCATTCAACCAAACCTGTCCATGGCAAAACTCACAGGCAAACAGAGTTTTGTTTCTGATCTGTCCAGTGTCATGCATGGCTAACGTGCACCACCATATGCAAACAGCTTCTGCTGGAGAACAGCTGTGCTGAGCTGGTACAGAGTCAGCAGAGCTGTGAGGCAATGCTGTGTGTTTGCTAGCAGTCAGGTAGGACCCCCAGGAGTCCTAGCAGGGAAGAGTAGTGCTCTTTGAAAATTTACACTAAAATGGGGGCACACTGGCAGGCCTTGGCAAAGAGTAATACAGCAAGAATAGGCCATTTGCCATTCAGTGGAACAGGTTATAATGAATGGTTAAGTTTGGCTAGTCTGGGACACCAACCCACATTACAACTGTGTTGAAACATAAGAACAAGTTAACAGGAAACAAAATGCACGTAGCAGTGAGCACCAGAAAGGACTAGCAAGAAGGCAAGCACTTCCCCACTAACCCTTCTGGCCACCTGGGACTACAGGACTTCCTATGCCAAGGAGGTCATCTTGTATTTCATGGATTTCACCTACAAATCTGTAATTGCCACATAAATAATTTGAGCTGTGTGGGAAAAGGAAAATTTTTAGGTGTTGCCTGCAAACATTACCCCTGATGATTTCATATCATATCATCTTTGGAGAAACCACACAGAATAGACCCATATTCAACTCTAGTTCTCTTGGAGCCCTTGAAATGAAGGGTCCTGGACAGCAAGGGATTAGAACTGCAGACTATTCAAGACACAGCTTTGCTTTACTCTTTTTAATTCTTTTCTACTCCTAAAATTTGGGGGGTTTGCTCTCCTCTTAACCATTGAATCCAATGTTAGCATAACACTGCTCTAGTTCCACCATAGCTTTTACCATTCAGAAAAGCAATTTCAGAGTCTGCCTTACACTATGGAGTCATAATTGCAGGTCTCACCATCACCCTAGCATGGTAATGCAGTTATCAACTGAATCTCATCTGACACTTACTGCCCATGCACTCAGTACTGTGAGGTTCTTTTGCAATCTCCCCTGCTGCTTCTCACAGCTTCTCCTGAGACAATTGTGTCACTCTCAGCACTGCTTTCCAGATCATTTGTGGTTATTTCAACCACAGAAATGGACAGCTAGAAGCCAAATTGTAAGCTGAGTCTGGTCAGGGTTGTTTTCTTCACTCCATGTTTAGTTCTCCCTTTAAAAAGGCAGTTTTGGAGGAAGAGTCAGTAAATGAAGAAATTAGCTGTTTTCCCTGGGAGTCACATCCTTAGTCTCTACAGAGCACAGTAGTTGCTAATTACATGGCGCTTTATAGTATGTGGGCACTATGACAATGCACTGGTCAAGTTGCATAGGACAGCTCTACAGCATGCAAGCAGATTGTCCTCCTGTGTTAAAGCTCTGTAACAGTCCACAGCAGTGGTGTATTTAGCCCAGGCTTTACCCAGACCGTGTGTCACACTGCACATGAAACACAGACCCTCCCTCCACCGCTTCAAGGGCCGCACAGTACTTGAGCAGCCCCAGTCATAGGTTACTGTGAGATACCTGGCATCCATGGGCTGACTCCAAATGGTACACTTATCTTTGAGTTTGTGAGAAGAAGGGTAGGAGACATGGGAGGCAAACAAGTTTTCTTTTTAACCATATCATCTAAATACCCAATTGAATAGCTTCTGCAGGAAGACAACCTTCCCTTCCAGCCTCAGCCAAGTGCCTACCATCTTTAGGAGCATGTCCATGCCCATCTTTGCAAGTCTCTGCCTCAGCTCTGTGGCAGTCTCCTCCTGCAGGTAGTGTGAAATAGGCTCACTCTCCTGAAACAAAGATATAGAGTTGGAGTCAAACACACCCAATGTCCTGCCTTAACCTAGGTGCCCAGAGTTGAGGGAACATAGAGTTGATAAGAAAACCCTGAGAACCTGCCCAGTAGAAGCTGTACCTACTGTGACAGAGAACACGAGAGAAGCAAATGTTTGTTCTTCAGAAAAGGGATGATATAGCCTGGAGCAGAAATACTCTTGCGGGGATCACATCCACAAAAGCTAAAGTTGAGAGGCTTTGGTCTGTGACCCAAACATCCACAAGGGAAGCGAGGCAAGCATCAGAAAGTGTCAGACTGATGAGCTCCTTGCTTTAACACACCACAAAGGAGAGCTGAAGCATGGTATTGGTTTGCAAAGCACAGGCAAGCATATGGTGGCTGGACACACTGCTGGTCTGCTTGGCTTCAGACCCAACTTCTACATGGAGTTGTCTGCCACCTGTCTTCTGGGATGAACAGCTTACAAACAAAGGAGACACGAAGGAAGGACAGCAATCTTTTTAAGCAAATAAGAACAGCATCCTTCTGCCTCTGACAACTCCTTCTCAAAAATAAACCACCTTATTGGCATGTTCTAAGGACCTTATCACTGCTGCCACCGCTCCCAACCCTGCAGTTCTTACCTCAAAGGTTTCCACGAGAACTTCTCTCGTCACCAAAGGCCGAAGGGGAGTTGGAAACTTCACAAAGTCGACATCTAGGAAATTCTGTCGGAAGCGCTCCAGATTTCTGGCTTCATAGCGTAAATCAATCTCAAGGGAGAGAAAGGAAAAGCAGATTGGAAATTAGGTGCAATTAAAATTAGATGTTACCCTGTGTAAGGGTATGCCTGTACCACGCAATACTCAATAGCAATAAAACTAGTCAAAGCCAGAACAAAAGCAAAAAATAGCAGCACTTCTTATATGCTTACAGCTCTTCTGGTGGAGAAGCAGAGTAACAGACTGGGAAATGGATGGCTTGCAACCTTCAAAATGGGTGGTGCTTACTATAGGCATGGTGTCTCAAAAAAACAGCATTATTTTCAAGGGCAGAGAGAGCCTGAACCAAAGCTTACTGTCCAAATACCGAGGCAGGCAGATAGGGTAGAAAAATCACAGCCCTAGCCTCACTTTACAGGTAGGCAGCCATCCCAGGAAGAAATTTAATGTAGCCTATGCAAAACAACCCACTGTGCAAAGTCCTGGCCCCACCTCCTCAGTGACACAAGAACATCTATTCTGCACACTGCTACTGCTCAAGGAGGCAGGATAATCTTGCCTCATCTCCCTCATGTGGCAGTGGGAAGTATCCCAAGATTATTTCTTGTTCTTCCAGAAAGAAACACAAGAAAATTGCACTAAGCCTATCGGTTGCTCTCCTAATCCAGTCTTCAGCACCACCAAAGCTCTTCCAGACTAAACTAGTACTCATGACCTCAAGTCACATTTGAATACAGTCAAGAGTTTACAACATGGATTTGACGTGCAGATTTCTTTTCAATAGCAGAAAATAATTAAGGCTTTCAAAAGGCTTCAGGCAACCTAGACAAAAATGAAATTAGCAGATCACAGTTCATTTTAATAGACCCATAAGCCTAATTAAGCCTGCAGTGATACCTTTTAAAGTTTGGTAATAAGGAAATTGCACGACTGCATCTTTAGAAGACACTGATGAATCAGAACATTTTCAGATCTATTTGCAAAGCTTAACTTTAGACTGTATTATTTACTTAGGTAAAAGTATACTAGTTATGCAAATATATATGCTTCTGTGATAACAAACACAACCAATGAGTACAGACTGCAAACATGTAGGACTGAAGAGTAAACACACATCTGAGGACCTGTTTGGAGAGATTCTTTTCCTCACCTCAGTATTTGTCTTTCACAACACTGCAAAGTAGGTCTAGTGAGCTGTTCAGGCCATTCGCTAGAAAACATGCTCAAATTTAGATTTTTAAATCTAAGTGAGCATATAAACTTTCACTTCAGTAACATTATGTGACTGATGAAAATAAAGACCATAACCAAAGAACATGCAAGCCTTCCTCTAACCCTTTAAAAAGTAGCAGTATGAAGTTACAGCCTGCCAGTAGCAAGTCTAAGGGAACTTTTATTTCAATGCATGCAGACCGCAGCATAGCACACACCTGCTGAATCATAAGCTTCTCAAACTCCTCCACAATCTCTGTCAAACTGAGCCACTTAAATCCAGGGAGAAGTCCAATGATGTGGCTACCCAGCTTCATAAGGAAGAGATCCATCTGGACTTGATGGACCAGCCCAGGATGCAGGACCTGTGCAAGAATGTACAGTGACAAAATTAGCCCCCAAAACACTGTGAAAGACAGTCCATTTCTATCAGCTGAAGTGATATATTCCACAAAGAGAGAGCCCAGTTTATAAAACTGGGAACTAAGAAGGCTTCCCCAGCTAGGAATTCACATTTTGCCATGGATTAAACTGTAAACAAACAATCTTCAAATGGAAGGTTAGACTGGAGCTTATAGTCTCACCCAATACCATTTTCCACTGCTTTTGCATTCCAGCCCTCTCCATGCCATGCAGCACCGACCAGTATTTGGAACAGCTTAAATGTAAGAAAAGAACTTCTCTGCTCCAGATTTTTCCATGTGAGAAGGGGTTTAATTTTCTGGAAGGTGAAACCAAACTTAACATTCATTATGTTCATATAAACTGGGCCCTTGCAAGCATTTCTAGTAGCCACCTGCACATCAGAGGTGCCATGGGCTGTATGTGTACTTGAACTCTGGCCTCAGAAAAGCTGGGACCACTAGAAGCCTGGATTGGAGTTGTTTGGAATCAAAGCATTGACAAAAGGTACTATGGGAGACAAGTACCACTCCTCTTGCTCTACCCGGCCCTAGCCAACTACTGAGCTTGATTGGCTTTGTCCAGCACGCTCCATTTTCACACATCTACCAGTCAAATGTATGACTTACTTTAATGGCTACAGGCGTGAGATGTCTGGCTGATGAGGGATTTGCATTCAGGAGTGGCTGGGCCGTTTGTTCCATAAGGGACATCCCACTCACAGGATTTCCTCGGGAGCAGTTTGATGGGCTCAGGTGCTCCCTGCTCCTCTCCTCCCACATCTCTTGGCTCTTCCTCCTCCTTAGCCAGCTGAGGAGGCCTCTAAAGCCTGACACTTCCCATGCTTCAAAAGCAGACCGTAATTCCGAGCGTTGTGCTACCTCCTTGACCTGGCAGCCAGCGATGGCTGTGAGATCGGCATAGGCTTTATATACCTGGGCGACGCAGCCTGAGCCGACTGGCTCCTGGCTTTGGAACTTGAGGATGCCTCTCCAGTCCTCACCGAAGGCCTTCCTCAGGAGCTCATCAGTGTGGCTCCAAGGGTGCGGGCTCACCTCAATGTGCAGCTTAGAAAACTCATCACAGAAGGCCTCGGAAAAGAGGTCCCTACGAGTACTGGCCCACTGGCCCAGCTTAATACAGGTGGGACCGGCAGCCTCAGCTGCCCTCCGCAGCAGCCGCAGCCACAGCGCTCCCAAGGCGGGCCACAAACGGCTCAGAGGGTAGAGCAGCAGCAAGGGGCCGAAGCGCAGCAGCAGCCCGCAGGCCCGCAGACCCAGCTGGAGCACCAGACCCAAGCGATGCAGCAGCCCCTGGGGTGGCCGCTCCGAGCCGCGTTCCCCTACCCACACCGGTCCCCAGTGGCCCGGCCTCCCCTTCCAGCCGGTCCCAGCGGGTACCGCCGTGGGCACCGCCAAGGCCACCGCAACCCAGCGGCCGGCACGCAGCCCTCCGCGCCCCGGGGCCGTCCAGCCGTGCCATGTCCCCCTCGCCCCAGCAGCCCGCCCGAGAAGGGGGCGCGCGAGCAGCAGCAGCCGCACGGCCCCGCCCGCCACCATCGCCCGCCCGCACCGCTCACAGCCACTAACGGCCGCCGGGGAAGGGCAGAGGGAGGTGGGCAGGGACAGCCAATCAGCGCCGGCAGGCGGGGGCGGCCCACCCCTTAAAGGGGCAGGAGCAGCTGCCGGTGAGGGGCTTCTTCCTGCCTTGTGGATGGCACCTGAACCCTGTGAGGGGAAGAGCTTCTCTGAGCTGTCTCCTGAGTGGGAGCGTTCTCTCAGGTTTGGGCTACAACGCAAGAGGACAAGAGGCCTCACCTCTCTTGTCCACTGGGTGCCCCCTGAGGTGCATCCACATTTCAGCAGGCAGCTGATGACAAGAGGAAAAGGACCCATACTTACAGCAGGGGCCTCCACAATCCCGTCGCTTCTGACAGATGAGGTAGGCTCTTACCATCTTGGTTTTGAGCCTACCTTGGTATGGACTGCTGTGGTGGACTGAGCTACAGGTGAAATAAGGGGGCTGGCACATGCAAGAGTACTTCAAGTATTTCAGGTATTGCAAGGTGGCAGTTGCCTTTTTTGATTTTTCTTTTTCTCCTGTGATGAGAGAAGCCAGCCATGACTTTTTTATTGAAGTAAAAACTAGGGCTTTGTAGTAGTAGCCTCATGTCAGCAGGTGAAATGTTGAGACTTCCTTAGCAGGGTATTAATGAAGCAGTCAATGTTTTGAATAAGAGGAATATCTGAGGGCACATGACATCACATGAGTACTAGGAACAGAAGTGAAAATTAAAAGTAGAAGCCTGCTGAGGTGATGATGGTAGCTCAGCAGAAACAGAGAACTGTTGAATCTTTCAGGCTTGCTCTGTGTCTTGGGCTTTCTGCTCCCCAGAAGCACTGCTGACAGCACGGCTGGGTCTCCTGCTTATTCCTGAGTCCGCTGACAATGTATTAACCTTGCCAGCAATCAGACAGCTCACACAGGATTGCCCACATCTTTTGCAAAGGACACCTGCCTTTCATAAATTGAAATGAGTGCACCTGCTGCTGAGGATGCAGCTGAAGACCACATCATCCATCTCTCCCTTTTGGGAGCTCTTGTGTATGTGACTGCAACACTGTAGACAGTGAAAGGTGATGCTACAGCTCATGCTGATGTCACAGCTGTTTAGCAAAGCTACTATCTTGTGGAGGGAGGCTTTGGGCTGAGAGCTGTAGCATTTCACACTGGGAGTTTGACTGGTACCCAGCTTTGGAAGTACGTTAGTGACTGAATACTTCTGCTCAGAGAACACCCCCTTTCTGATGTGCAATGTACCCTCAGAAACAAAAGCTTGTGAAATGGATTAATTCACTTTCTGACACCGATCCCTCACTCACTTTAACAGATAGCTCAAATGTGATGGAGCTGCATTATGGCCCCGTGCAGATGAGCTGATTCAAAAGTTTTCCAGGCTGGAGGCTTTCCTGCCCTCCCGTGAAGCGGCTGTGACCTGATCAGATGCCGCGATAGGTTCCTTCAGCGGCGGGAAGCTGCGGAGGAACTGGTGCCGTTTTGATAGCAAGCAGGGACTCCTTTGCTTTCCTTCGGATGTTTCTCTTTACAACCAGAAAAATGCCTTGTGCACCGCCTCTTTTAATTCCTGCCTTAGGACCAGCATATCACCGTCACCTCCGCGCACCTCCCCGACGGACAGCCTGCACCGGACGCGGTATTCCCGCGGGGGGGCGGAGGAGTGGCCGCGGTTGCTAAGGCAGTGGGGCGGGCCGGGGGCGGTGCTCCCGCCGGAGGACGGCCGGGACCGGGGCCGGGGCCGGGGCTGGCGGGGGGCGGTGGTAGGGGCGCGGCGCTGCATGGCGCGGCGGGCGGGGAGCCCCCAGCCGCGCGTCCGCACGCCGCCAGCCCGGCGCCGGGCGCCGCCGCCGCCATGCCGGGGCACGGCCCCTCGCTGAGGAAGGTAGGGAGGCACGGAGGATTCCCTGGCGGGGCCGGGGCAGCGGCGAGCGTTGTCGGGGGAGAGCGAGCAGAGGTGCCAGGAGGCTGCCCGCCGCCGCCTGAAGACCGCCCGTCTCCTGTGGCGGCGGTCGGGGCGCGGGGGATCGGTGTCGTTCCAAAACCATTTTTCGCTCCTTTTTCCCTTCAACCTTCAAATTGGCTTTTCTCTCCCCCGGGTACTGCGTTCGGCTGCAGAGACGGAAACTGGGGGTCGTGAGCCGAACTCCCCACACCCGCCCGGACGCTGAGGCCACCGCCACTTTCCCGCCGGGACCGGAGGGCTTTGGCTCCCTCCGTCCCCGACGGACGTGAGTGGGATGCATCGGCTGACGAAGCGGCTCTCGGCCGCAGGCGGGTGGGAAAGGGCCGAGGGGGCATGGGGACCGCTGAAAAGGCAGCCCAATGGTTCGGGAGCGATGGGGCGGAGGAGCGGAGGCAGCCCCAGTCACCCAGCATGGGGCCCCTGAGTGTACTCAGCCCTGCCTCAGTCTTCAGCAACAAAAACCACAAGAAATGCTAAACAGATTTTTTGGGGAAACCCGGGCCCTACCGGAGCAGCAGCAGAATACTGCATGGTTTCAGCAAAGTCCCGAATCCCTGCGTGATGGTAGCTCTGCATTCTCTCTGCTCTTACTTTACCTTCGACAGGAGGACATGTCTGCACTTGGGTGCAGCTTTATAGGGTGGCATTTTTGACTCCTGCTTGGGAGTCAAAATTCTCATGATCCATGAGAATTCTCCCTCTGGGACAGGTGAATAACGCCAGCCTGACTTCCCATATGTGCACCCAGGGATGATCAGTGATTGTGGAGTTGATGTAAGGGAACGGTGGCTAGGAAGGGAACAGAAGCTTGGCACTTGATGCTTGGCACTGGAAGAGGGATGATCTAGGAGTGAGGGGGTTGAGGCTTTTTGAATGCTTGAGGCTGCACTGGAACCTCGCAGGAGCAGATAGTGCTAATAAGTGCTAGTAAGCACAGGGTTCTTACTACCTGCGCTTTACAAAAGCACAGTTTATTGCCTGGTTAGGTCAGTTACATGGAGGCTTTCCAGCCTGAGCTCAGTTGGGAGGATAAAGAGAGAGGCAGAGGGGTTTCCATGGGGCTATCATTTGCTACTGGGAGGGGAGCTGCTGATGTTGCTGGTGGATTAAAAAGATGTTTTCTGTGTTGGCTGCCACCTTACTGACCACTCATTCTTCGTGTGGTATGTCAAAGTGCGGTAAACGGTACCGAACCACCAAAAGGGAGTTGTTAGTGCGTGCTGCCAGAGGAAAGGAATGAATTTCCTTGACCCTTGTGTTGTGTTCTGAATTGTTGTCTTTGGGAAAATGTTTGTGGGGTATGGTGGTTGTTGATTTTTCAAGATTTTGGTGGTGGTTGTTTGGATTTGTTAAAAACAATCCAGTGTTTCAGCATTTGGGAACAGATATCTACCATGTTGGGACAGATTTGGAAACGACTGAGAACACTTTGGAAATGAGAGGAAAGCCACAGGATATCCCAGCATAATACAGCACCTCTTTGAGAAACAGGAGAGAAAGCTCTAAAAACAAAGGGTGCTGGAGCCACCCAGGATGTAAAAAACAGGCTAAAGATTTATGGCATAGATGGGACCTCTCTTTAGCTGTGGGTGAGAAGGTTGCGTGCTGAAGCCTGGGTTGTGCTTTGGTATGTCCCTGTCTTGACAGTCCATCAGAAGTTGCTCCCTGTTTGTCAGCTCAGAACCCCAAGCATAACAATCCTTGTAGACCACAAGTGCACATGGAGTGTCCCAAAGTGCTTTTGATAGTGTCCCCAGCTTGCTGTCCTGGGAACTCTTTCAGGACATTTTGTCTGCAGAGGCAACCACGTGATACTTTCAGTTCTCCAGAAACAAGGAGGACATTTAGATCTTTTGTCGTGTGTTTAAAATATACTTGTCTGTCTTCTATGGTTGGCATATCTGCATGTAAGAACTGTTCATTTGGACAAGGTGATGATAAATAAAGACCATGTAAGCTGCAGGGGTACGGTTCCAGAGGTGATCTTAATTCAGTAGGAACTTTTCCACTGAGTTGCTCTAAATATCAGCCACAATAACTAAGTCATATGGGCAGGAATTAAAATCAGTTTTGCTAGTTGCTCTGGAGGCCCAGAGGCAAATGCAATCCTTGCCCCAGGCTTAAGGAATCTGCCAGTGAGAACTTCATGCAGCAGAGCAAGACTCTTTAAGCATGGAGAGATGCTGGGCATTTCATAAGTCCCCATAAGTGTCATACTCTTTTGGATCCCTCTGAATGTATCACAGCTGCAGCTGGTTCTCCGTTTTGTAGCACCTGACATTTATTTGCTGACTGGAACTGTCCTGAGGCTGCCTCTTCCTAAGTGGAGGCCACTCCAAGGGGAGAAAAGGCTCTGTAGTGCACCATTAAGTCATAAGAGTGGAGAAGAACCTCTCTTAAGCTCTTATTGAGGCTGCTTAATTGTGATGATCATCTCTCATAGGCATCCAGAACTGGAGTATAAGCTCTTTAGGGAAGCATTTTTTAGCGGAAGGATTTAAGTACTAGCGGCTGATATGTCTGTTGGCAGGATCCCAAGACCTGGGTGGAAGAGGCCTCTACTATGAAGGAAATGCTGAAATAGAACTTTCAATGAACTTGCATAGCAGTTCCTTAAGGACTGAGAAGACTCCACAGGGAAGAAGGGAGTGGGATGTAGCTAGAAAGAAATTCCTTGTTGCTTTCAAGTTCTGACAGTAAACAAGTGAGCCACATTTTGCCTCTTTTTGCTCAAATTGCATCTGAAGGGTACTGATCTGTAAGCACTGTTTTACCCAGACAAGGCTCGAGAAGAGACAATATTTTCTTGATTGTAGCTCTGAAGTACAACAGAAGGGACAACAGCACGCTTCTCTTACTTAGGTTTTTTCCTCTTTTTTCACCTCTAAGTGGCTTTACCAGCTACTGGAAGTGAAAGCAAAGGCTGAAATGGGTGAATATGTATGCCATTTGGTGGTGGTTTCATCCCATGTTTTGTTCCCAGTGTCCCTGGTCAGCCTTGTGTACACCATGTGATTGAGCTCCAGGCTCCTGGGTACACAAATGCTGTGCTTTTGAAACGTAGGCTTCCGCAGGGACCTTGGCTTGATGTTGGTGCCTAAAACAAAGAAGTTAGAGTCCCTGGAGCCACTGAAGCTCTACAATCTTGGTTTTCAAACAAGGGCTGTGTCTTTAGGTGGAAGCCTGGCACAGAACAGCCTGGGGACAAGTTCAAGGTCTCAGGTTTTGTTATAGCACTAAAAGGCATCATCACTGTCTTACATTAGTAAATACATAAGGTGCTATAGGTCAGTCTAATTCAAGATTAGTCCTACCCTTTACACAGTTCACCCCCTAACTGGGTTAAGGTACTCTCTATCTGTAGACCAGGACTGATGAGATGAAAGTCATTAGTCCCCAGTCCAGTTCCTGAGCAGAGCAATGGCTACTAAACCAACACTCATGCAAGTCTTCACCAGTTTGTGTCTTTTAGTGAGCCAAGAGCTCAGAGGGAACTTGGGGCAGAGACCTGCAGTGAAATGCTATTGGATGCTCTGCCATCATGATGGTCCTATACTTCCTGTGCCAAGACAGCTCTGAGCATTTCTGAACTGTATCATGTGATGTGGTTCTAGCCCACGACGGTTGCGGTTGCTAGCAGAGGTTGTGCTCTTGGGAGAATCCTGGTGCAATGGCCAAGGTAATCCTGTGCTGAAACCCCTGGGTTTGTACTGGTTTGCTGATCAAATGTGGGGTGCCATGTGTGTTCAGCAAAGACCCCAAAAGGGGGTTTACAAAAAACCTGCCTTGCAAGGAGCTTGAAACACTAGGGCTCATTTCTTTAATGGAGATAACATGTATTGAGAACCTTATTTCTGTCTTTTCTGTCTCTCCACTGTAAAGCTGAGGGGAAGTCAAGCATAGTTTGAAAGAGAGAAGCTCAAAAAAGTAATGTCCTGCTGGAATGAATGCCATGAGTGCTGGTACAATCCTCATCCTTTGTTTCAGAGCTTCTTCACCTTCATAGGCTAGGGAAACCAGCTGCAGCTGGCATACTGATTCAATACTTAGAGTGGTAGTTAAATGTCAGTTTTTACTTATTAATCTTATTAGGAATTAGTACTGAGGCTTGCTTGTACATTTTGGGTGAGGTCTTCATGCCAGCTCTGGGATGCTGCGAGCCAGGTTTGCTTGGGGCCTTTTGGTTTTCTCTTCTTAATCACCCCTGCAAATGAGAATTTGGCTTGAACATTACCTGTTATCTTCACATGCTGTTACAAGCGTCCTTTGAGCATAAGCTATACCTCTGTCAGCCATCTGAAGAACAGCTCATGGGTGGTTGGGGTAAAGCCTTGGGTTGCTCACTGAGAGCAGGGGAACCAGGAGAGGAGGTGGTTTCCCTCCAACTAGACTGCTGTGTTCAGCCCAGGCAGAAGTTGCTGATTCTCAGTTCCCCTGAGCTGCAGCCAAAGCTCTCGCTCAGCCCTGTGCTCCCGGGCTGGGAACCAGCAGTATTTATGCGATGAAAGGGAGCAGAAGATAGCTTTTCCTGAGCACTGCCTTTGCCCATACATGTGCTGGCCCCAAGCCAGGATGGAAACTCTCTCCTCATGAGCAGAGAAGCAGATGGGAGGGGCGAGAGACAGAGGGGCCCAGAAGCAGAGGGAGTTAAAATCACCAATCCACACAGAGAAAAGCTTCTAACAGATGGGCCTGGCCATCCCCATTCTTCACAGTTGGCTTCACATGCAGTACTGATGAGGGTTCGTCTAGGAGCATGGGACATGGGGCATTTTGAGATGTGTGATAAAAGATCAGAGTAAAAGGCAAAAGGAAGGAAGCTGGTTGGGTAAGTTAGCTGTTTGGCTCTATCTTTGCTGCCTGAAATGAGGTTTGTGAGTTGTGGCTGATGCTGAGCCATGAGGCACATGCTGCTCCGTGAGCTATTGGAAGGGCATTAATACTGCTTTCAAATTCATCTGCAGCAAGCCTTGTCTTCTCCGTAAAGTAGTATTGCCGATGGAGCCTTGTCTCACTGGTCTTGTTCCATCTAGCACACATACAGCAGAGAGCTATTGATCTAGATTGAGACTAAAGATAAGTTCTGCAAGCAGATGCTGACAAGTATATTTTCCTGTGTCCAGCTTCTCATTAGGCATCATGGCAAGTGGTCAGATCTGCTGAACAATTCAGCATGTCAGGTGCCAGCCTTGCTTGAAAGTGCCTTGCCTTGGTTATATACCTGTGCAGGGAACACTGCCTGACAGAAAAGCTGGTCTTGAAGATGCAGTCAGAAAAGCTTGGCTCTGAGCATGTTTGAAAATCTGGCCCAGACACTTAAAATATTGAGAGCTGATGATGGTTGGGGCAGTTTGAGTGGGGAAAGGTGTCACTTCACTTGGAAGTGGACAAAAGACTTCTGAGTAGGACCCTGCCAGGCAGTGAGACTCCTGATCTTGCAGATCCCTGAAAGCAGATGGCTCCTGACCAAGTTCAGGCACATAAATTGTGTTTCCAGAAAGTTGGTGGGGACTCTGGCAGTCCACCACAGAGACTGTTTCAAGGGACAAGGACTTACTGCTGTTTGTAACTGGAATAATTTCTAAAGCCTAGATGCTCTGTGTTTTAATTAAATTTCCCTTTGGGGATAAAAGTGGTGAAGTGTCTGTGATCCTGCTACACTTCAATGTTCTGTACAGTGCCCCCAGTTTGGCAAATGGTTTGAGCAGATGTGTAGGTCCAAGTGCATGTTTAAATTCACCCAGAAGAGCACTTTGGCTCCTGGTGCAGTACTTCTGCTCTGGGAAGTTTGAACTGGACTTCATGCAGTCTAATTGAAGATAGTGGGCTTTGAGCATAGGCTTAAAATTAAACACCTGCCTAGGTGTTTTCCTCATCACAAGTGATCTCTCCTACCCCCAGTTTTATTCTGTAGAAGCATTTTCTGTTAGTGGTGTTCTTGCACATCACTTTCCTCTTAATATCCTGCAGGATTTCTTGCCAAGTGCCTGCTGACAAGCTGTGTTACTGTGAGCAATTCAGGTGAGATGCTGTCGCAGCCCTGGTATTTTGCTAGCATTGTGAACAGGCATATGTGAGTGATTAAATCAACCCATCAGGGTGTCATCTGGAGAGGAACAAATGCTGAGCTTGCTTTGCAGGCAGGGGAGGATGAAATTCCCCTCTGTATTTTTTGCTGAAAGCTCTTCCTCTCTGCAGATGTGCAGCTGCTGGAGTTCTTCGCCAAAAGTCAGCCGTGACTTTCAGAGCTGGGGAACATGCACACATCTGTTTGCAGAGGAGAGCAGTGAGGGGGCTTAGGTCTCCTGTCCTAGGGGATTATGTTCTCGTGATAGATAGTGCTGACTGTCGTGGAGGGAAATGGCGAATTTCACAGGGCACCATGAGGGCACTTCATAAACACGAGTTTGCTTGGCAGTGTCAACCAAACAGCACCTTGCTCTAAATGAAAAGGAAGGAGCTCCCAGGGACTTTGAATTCAGGCTATTTGAACATTTGCTTTTTAAAAACCCTAAGCCTCTCCCCAAGGTTGGGTATATTTTACACATACAAAAGTACAATGTGTTTCAGTTGCAGTGTGCTGTGGATATAGGCTTCTCTTCCTTTTTCTTAAGAGTCAAGTTATCCAGATCTCAAGCGTGGCATAGTCGCAGAGGGAAATAAATGCTTCTTACTAAAAATCAAGAAGTCTTTTCCTCAGCACAGGCAACACTTCAGAAGGAAGCATCTGGCCCAAACCAGACCCTGAAGCATCCTTCATAGTCTACCAAAGTCCATGGGAGCTTTTCCATGAATGCAGGGAGCTTGAGATGAGGCTGTAACTGAGAATCAACCCTGGTATAGCTTTGAGCCATTGCCAACTATCACTGGGTACAAGGGAGAAGAGCACAGCACCTTCCTCTCTGCTTTCTCTCCTCAGGAAGCTGTAGAAAGTGATGAAGTTGCCCCACAGCCTCTCTTTCCCCAAACTAGATGAGCCCAGAGTCCTCAACTGATTCTCATGGGACATTCCAGCCCTTACACCAGCTCTGTTGCCTTCCTCTGGATGCACTCAGTAGTAGTGTTATGTTTTTACTTCAGGCTCCTGGTGAAGATCTGCTTTTTGAAAAATCAAGCCTGACCTTGTGTTCCATTGTTTTTTCTTCCTTTCTGTTTTTAAGTAACAAGCAAATTTTATCGAAGTATGGATACAGATAATCACCAACTCATTCTTTTTGTCCTGAAGGAGTTAGGAAGTTCAGCCATCTCACTGTCTCTGTTAGGCATAGAACTCTTTTTCTTTCTTTTTTTTAAACATGAACAATATTTTGCAATAGAGGAGATTTTGGTATGCCTTGTCATTAAATCCTTGAATGCAGCACTAAGCAGCAGATTGTATAATTCAACTTGTCTTAAGAAGCTGTTTCACTGCGTTGGTATAGGCTGGTGATGCACTGAAGCAGCACAGTGTGGGTGAGATCACACTGGGAAAACAAGGTAGTGTCAGGTGTCAACTGTCATTGCTCCATTAGAATAGCTGAGCAATGACATGGAAGTGACATTCAGGGCTTTGTAGTGCTTTGGAGGAAATGTATCACAGTATAACTAAGGTTGGAAGAGACCCCAAGGATCATTGAGTCCAACCTGTCTCCACAGACCTCATGACTAGACCATGGCACCAAGTGCCACGTCCAATCTCCTCTTGAACACCTCCAGGGACGGCAACTCCACCACCTCCCTGGGCAGCACATTCCAATGACGAACGACTCGCTCGGTGAAGAACTTTCTCCTCACTTCGAGTCTAGTATTTCTTTCGAAGTTTTGTGGCTTAATACTAAAAAAATCCCCATAAATAATGATTTGGAGAAACTTGGCCCCATTGCTTCCCCTCCCTCTTCTGCTTTAACAAAAAAATAAAGTGGGAAGGAGGGGAAACCCAAAGTGCTCCAGCTCCTTGTGAAGGGAAAGTTTAAGAGACACACACAATCTAGCTAACTTTTGGTAGGTAATACTATTGTGCAATAAAGAGTCTGACTCTTGTAAGTTTCCTGCAGTTTACCTCAAACATTTTCTTGAGCGTTTCTCTCTCTGTTTTGTTGGGGGTTTTTTTAGCATACTGAATTTAGACCAAGTTTGGCCAAAATTTTTTTAGCTGATCAGAAACTGTAAGTAATTTACTCATCCAGCAACACTCAAAGCTATTTGTGATTTATGCAGATTGAATTGCTGAGACCATGCAGCTCTATTTCAGGTGTATTGTGCATTTTGCCCCAGATAAGTTAGTTTCTGAGACACTTTGTAATGAAGAGACAGGCACTGGTACAGTACAGAGTTTGTGAGATGGCTGCCTCAGGAAGAGACAGTACTTCTAGAGAGACAGATTACTTCTTGCAGGCATTAAAAATGCTGAAAGAGCTCATGTGTGGATATCAAGAGCTGGCTGAGGTGGATCAGCCTGTTGCTCCAGTTTAGTGCCTGTATAGAAAATTATGTTCACCTGAGGCATCTGGGAGTGTGTTTGCCATATAAACTACTACCATCTCAGTGTACAATACTTTGAAAAGTCAGTCTTGCCAAACATAAGACCCAAGGTAAGACTGATTCCTAATTCATCATCCTGTTTACCTGCCATCAAGTCAGATTCAAGTGAAGAACATCTAAAGAAAGTGATTTCTTAGTTTCATGTGTTAACTGTATTTATAAACAGTATGTATCTCTCATTCTTTTTGCTTGAAAAGGCATATGAGCAAGGTAACTTCTTGCTAACCTACTTCTAGTGCCAAAATTTCTCCTCTGTCTTATTTTTCTTTTTAATATGGATGTGGTGAACCCCCTTGGAGAAGTGAATGACAGATTTTTATTAAGCAAGCGCTATCCACTCTGAATGTTTGCATTATTACACGTGGAAGAGATGGGAAGAAGAATGCCTACTTGAATGCCAAACATTTTTCTTACCAGCCAAGAAGTATATAAAGTATAGGTTTACATAAGCTCTTCCTGCACCTCCTCCAATTGAGGAAAATGTTTGGGGCATTTCCTCTAAAAGATCAAGTGTAAGGTTTAATTTGCCAGTAATTCTGTAGATAGTACCTCTTCAATAAAGAAAATCTAGTTGCTATCAAAAGATCCATTGTGTTCAGCCATGGGTAACATGCAGCTTCTCTCTTTGCATAAAGAAAGTGGTTCTGGTGGTGAGGAGTATCTAACTGGCCAATCAAGAGAACATGTGCATTTGTTTCTTTGCAGGGAGAAAACCGTTTATGGACAGCCTCTTTTCTGAGCCACACCTTTATAGCTGAGTGTGTCATGCTGATGTTTCTGGGGCAAGAGGGTGGGAACTTCAGGGAGGACCCTGCATATCATCAGGATATTGTACTGTCACCTGTCTGCTAGTGCTGGTCATCTACTTTGAGAGACCTCATCTCTCAGTCTGCAGGAAATCTTTGTATTCTTCTAACATCATATGTGAACTTGTAAGACTTGGCCCATCCAGAGAAGCTTTATGCAATCTGAGGGAGGTCTGCATGGCTTTCTTTAGGTGGGCCTGTCTTGGCGAAGAGCAGAAATTAGTTGAATATGTCAGGTTTGGTGAGTGAAATGCAAGCCACACCACAATCACTGGAGTCAGTACCTTCAGTACAGCTAGGATTTTGCCTTGCATTAGGCTGGAAGTGAGATGTTTATGTGCATTTAAGATGAAAGGGGATGATGTTTATTAAATAGTTCAGGGGACAGGGGCTTACGCAGAGGGTTTGACTCCAGAAGACTCCTTTGATAGCTTGTGCTGGGTCCTGTAAAATGCGCCCTTGTGAAATGCATTCGGTGCTGGCTGCTTTGTAGTAATGAGCTTTTCCTGTGCACAATAAACAGTATCGGGGCCCAGTCCAGGACAATATTCAAACGTTTTGGGTGGAGTATGCCCTTGTGGTTACCCTGGAATACAAAACTTGGATGAGTGTTCTCTGGGTTGGAAGCTTCTGTAAGAATAGCTCCGCTTTGGTTGTGAGATAAGGGCTTGATGAAGGAAATTGTATGTGAGTGCTCTGCTTCTGCTCCATTATCAGACATGTTGATGTATATAAAGAAAGTAAACAATGGAAATTAGAGTCCTCTAGAGTACACATTGCCTTTAAGACATCCCTTGGAAGAGAGTAGTGAACAATATGTACTTATTTGACAACTCTCGAGTTTCTAGGTTTTCTGCCATGAGAACCCTAAAGAAATGCTTCAGCAGCTTGGAAAAAAAACAACCACCAAACCGAAAAACCACCACCCAAACAAACCACCCCCCCAAATCTCCCAAATAAATGCTTTCAGTATTTCTCAGGTTTTGTTGATTTTGTTGTTCGGGCTTTCTTTTGTTGGTTTGTTTGAATTTACATATGCAGTAACTAAGCTTTGCAAAAAAATGTACCTTGATCTTTCTGGAAGTGGAATAGTTTGGGAAGGAAATAGTTTCTTTTCATAGTAGTGAGAATTTACAGCGCTCGTCAGTATTTGTCAAGGTTTCTTTACTGGCTTCCCTAACGACTTCCACTCAACTATGAGAGTTTGTTAGGCACTTCAGAATTGCTTGGGACAAAAGACTGGAAATGTGTTAAGCCTAACATAATTGCGTATCTTGTTTTAGCAGCCATTTTTTTACTGCTTCCTTGCTGGTCAGTTGGAGAAAGGCAAAGATACTTCTCTTGGGGAGAAAAAGGCACCTAGTAATATTGTTTTGAAAGGAATTTTCTTCCTTTTCTGCTGCTCCTTTGGGTGCTTTGGGTTGTTTTCCACAGAGAAAATTCTTTCATTTGCAGTAATTAGTGGCAGGTTATGCATTGGATAATCGAGGCTGGAAGGGATTGCAGGAGGTCTCTGCTCCAGCCTCCTGCTCAGATTGGTTCAGGTCTCAGATCAGGTTCCTGAGGGCTTCGTCTGGATGGGTCTTGAAAACCTCCAGTGATGGAGACAGCAGGGCTGTTCCAGAGCTGTATTATCCTCGTGGTGAAATTTTTTTTTCCTTACATCAAGTCTCTATGTTGTTTCCACTTGTTCCCATTGTCTCTCATCCAACCAAGAGAAAAGCAGCCAAGGAATTTGCTTCAGGTCACACTCTGTGCTACACTGAGGCTTTTGTTTTCACAAGAAGTAAAATGTTTAAAAAGTCATGACAGAGTGTGGAAACCTAAGTCTTGTTTCTGAAGGGATCTGGAGTGCATGGATGGCATTTCAGATCTGACTTGGACACACTTAGGTGCAGAGTATCACTGGATCAGTCTGTCTATCTTCTGAGCTGCCAGGACATGAGGAAACTCTTTTTAGACCATGTCTGGACTGATGGGTTCTTCTGGACGTACCTTTTTCAGGACCGTGACCTGTCATCTGTGACATCTTCCACATTAGCAATTCTGCTGGCTCTGTGGAGCTGGATCTGCCAGCTGGAGTTTGCAGGTGCATGGAGATGCAGATAGGTGTTCTCTCAATTTTCCCAGCAATACCTCAACAACATCTCTTGCTGTCATCAGTGAAAAAGGAATGTGTGCTTACAGTTCTTTGAAAATGTTACCCACTTTACAATCTTTAAGACAAATCAGACCCTCAGTTGGTTTTGGAAATGAGTCATAGACCTCAAAGTTGTGCAGTCGCTTCTGAAAATTTTATCTTTATTTATTTCCTTTATTTAGATATTGCCATCGGACTTTTCTGCCACAAAGCTAGCAGAAGGATTTGCTACCAAGCCATCCTGTGCCTTCCCATCATTTTTGCCTGCCAGTACTAGAAATTCAGATATTTTTTCCCTTCTGTCACACAGTTCTATAGCCGGAAGCTGTACCAAAGCCCATGAATGAGAATGTATGGATGGTTATATACAATAGAGTTGCTCCCTAGACTTTACCTTTGTCCCTTGGGGAGCCAAAGAGCAAAGGGTCCTTCCTCAGGCTGTTTTGTGCTTGTGTTGCTAAATCCCTGCTTACTGGGAGGGTGTAGGCAAGCGACCAACACGGTGATGTGAATTGACTTTTTGTTAACTTTCTTGTTCTGAGATGCTAGTGTCAGTGAAGGGGGAAAACCTGATGTTTCCCCAGGCCATTGCCCTCTGCTGAGCCCTTTAAACAGTTCCTGTGCTCAGCCGCGCTCTGGGAGAGTGAGGATATTGAACCGCGTGTGAGAGTGAAAAGGCAGAGGAGGAAGAGTGATTTTCCCTAGGGTTTGGGGTTTTGGTTAGGGTTCCTCCCCCCGCAACTTTTATTGGCCGTGAGTGCAATGACCGCTTAACCACATGGAGCAGGCTCGCTCCTTCCCCCATGCTTCCTTTCCCTGGCAGAGCACAGGCTCTCAGATTTCCTCCCAGCGCGGGCGGATGGCGGCTCTCAGCTACATTCCTCTTTGTACAAAAGGAAAGGAAAAACTGCTCTCCTCACGGGCAGATGGCCGACTGTTTCCTGGCAGCCCCGCTCCAGTGTCCTTTTTCCTATTGTCGTGACAAGCACGCACGCAGGCACACACCCACAGCGAGCAGCTTTCCTCCTGGAAAAAGAATAATAAATGCAAACCTTCTTTGCAGAGGTTTTTATTCTTTGGAGCTATTCAGGTTTCCTCCTCTTGATGCATAAGGATTCAGCAGCTCGTGTGCTGCCTGGACCTGTGGGAGGTTGAACTAGGAGATGGTGTGCAGCCTGGAGTTGAAAGATACCAGTAAGATCTGCAATGAGCAGGTTCTGCATTTGTGATGGCCAAGAAAGGTGGGAAAGTGAGGGTGGCAGGAAGTGAGATGTCCAGGTGATTTTTCACTTGAGCTCAGAAAGTGATACTTAATAGAGACAGACTGAAGTGACTGGCCGTGGTCTCAAAGATGGTACAGGAATGTCTCGTGGAGCAAGCTACCAAGCTCTGCGGGTGGTGCCCCAGAGGTGTGGTGATGGACACTTCAGGAAACTGCTAAATTTGCATCGAGAGGGCCGAGAGTCAGCATCCTGCAGGCTGAAGGCCACTGAAGGAGAAATTTGCTGAGACTTGGTTTGTCTTCCTCTATGATAACTTATTCTGGAAGAAGTTGAGGTTCTTCATTTTAATGCTCTCATTTCCTTTCTGAATATGAGACAATTTGTCTTCCTGCCAGGAAACATTTTGCAGAGTTGCTCCTCAAAGGGACTTCTTAAGATCCCGTTTATGCTAGAATAGCAGAGGTTATCTCACCACACTGAAAATTAATTTCAGTGCTGCTCCTGAGCTGAATACTATATTTTAGTTGTGTGTTGTTTCCTATGCTGTCAACTGTTTGGGTTTCTTGTAAGCATAACAATAAGCCTTTTCAATTTCTTTTACACTAGAAGTGATTTATTGTTATAGTAAGACTGGCATATTTGTAACACCGCGTTCCTATCAAAGGCCATACTGGTAGAAATGCTTATTTGCCAATGTAGTTGTGCCTTTGTTGGGGACTGCAGCCAGTTCCACTGAATCTGCTTGGAATCCTGCCTTCCATGTGGCTGATAGATGGTTCTGCTGGCAAGAGTGTGCTTGTGTAAATCTGGTCCATATTTATTATCTTCTCCCCCCCCCCCCATATTGACTGCAGTCATCTTGTATGTGGATAGTTTTAAAGCCAAAGAAAATAGGTATGAAACACCCAGTCCACTGATGTCATCAGCAAGCTTGTGTTTGCTTCAGTAACACAGGTTTTACCACTAATGTCTTCTTCAGCCTTGACTTAAAGTAACTGAATTATCATTTATTAGGTTGAAAAGCATAAGTAAATGTTTTCTCACTTGGAAAGGAGCTGAGCAACCCCACTGTGTGAACACATGTGATAATACAAGATCTAAACCACAACAATCATCACAGAAGAGGTGTCTTAGACTCCTGCCTTCACTTCCCAGGGTCTTGTGTTATTTAGGGGCTGGTATTACGTAATTTTGTAAATCTTTTGTTCATGACTTCCTTTTAGAAAGCTTAACCTGAAACATGTCATTCTACTAAACATTGTAATTAGACTTCATTTTAACAGCCAGATTGGGAAATGCTGAATCTTTCTTCTCATGTGTTTGGTTTTGTTGGGCTTTTTTAGTGCTTATTAACCTACCTGCATGGAGTGAAGGCTCATCGTGTCTCTGAGCAGTAGTACAAACTACACTTGCCACCACAAAGAAGAACAGTATTTACTTTCTATACATGCAGGACTTATTCTGTACTTGTGAGCAATGAATTAGAATAAGAGTGTTACTATTTCGTTTGACATGGTCGTGTAAACCCCACCACTAACCCTGGAAAAGCTGTATTTTCAGCTGAGGGTGTGGTTGCCTGAAGGAAACTGGAGGGACTTCGAATACCCTTTGAGTTGTTGAGTAGGTTTTTTGTTTGCTTGTTTGGTTTTTTTTTCCTGTTTGTTGTGTTTAGATGGAGGAACAAAGGGGAAATAAGACAATGGGAAATAGTGGGTGCAAGGAGCCCCACCTTCAGCAGAGGACAATTCATATTGTAAGACCCTGGTTTCTCTTTCTGTCTTCAGGTTAATTTTTTTTCTTTGTGTTTTACTCTGCAATTTTCCATGCTGAGCATTGCCTCTGGCTGAATTACTTTTGAAAGCCTTTAGCCAAAATGCTTCAGCTGTTTCAAAGAATGAAGCTAAGGGAGAAAAATGTGCTGTTTCCCCTGCATTAGAAAGTACATCGAGTTTTTCCTTTGCTAAAACTAATTTTATGCTTTGGAACAGAAGTGTTACATGCTGTTTGGAGCAGGAATTTTGTCTGTTGCCACTCCTGTGTCTTCTCTGCTTTAACTTTTCTAAGGGTCTGTGAGAAGAAAATTTCAACTGGCTCATGGTCAGTGGAGGTTTTTATTTTTAATAGCTAAAATCTGCTTTAGTTCCAAAATGTGCTGTCCTTCCAGCTCCCTGTGCCAGGCAGGTGATGCTGGTGCTACCTCTCTGGAAAGGTAAACCTCAGCTGTCTGGGCACTGGAAGATCTGGGAAGCATGGACTGGTGTTGAGAAGGTAAGGAAGATGATAGGTAATGAGGCTCTAGCATGGGGAGGTGAGAGAACAGAGGCAGGGGCAGATCAGAGGAGTTTTTCACAAGGTGAGGTCAAATAAAAACTAATTGTCAGGCTTGATTGCGTGGTCCTAGCTATCTGTTTGGTTCATCTGTAATCTCCTTCAGTGCAACAGAGGGTACCTACTCTGGAGGTGAATCTGGGTAATGTATCAAGTGAAGTGGGTGTTTGCAGGGGTTCGTTGCCTAATTAGGCAGGTTTTACAAGCGTTGGAGCTCATGCAAAGGAAACGTGAGCAAAGAAAGGAGGAAAAAAGTAGACAAACTCTTAGTCAATGGCAACTATCAGATCTGAGCAGGCACGTTCTTTACCAAGGACAGGGATGAGACCATGTTGCTAGCAGCCAAGGGAGGAGCAGGGGCCCAGGGAGAGGCAGGCAATCCTTCAACCATGGTAATCCTTCCCTTTAACCACAGTAATTGTTTAAATCAGTGTGGGACATATAAGAGGGTAGAGTTTGTTCTGTGGGCTTAGAGGAGGAGAGGGTCAGTAGAATGAATTGCATCATAAAATTAAAGCCATAGCATAACACACAGCACAGCTTTGCTGCACACCACACTGTCAGTTTCTGCATTCCTTGCATGGCAGCATTGTTCCTCTGACATGGGGGTGCATCCACAGAGAGGTTGCAGTATGTCAGTTCCACTAGGGGTTTTTGAAAAATACAGTTTGTTTTGACACATGGGATTCTACTGACTGTAAGATACCATAGATCAAAGGGAAGACTCAGGACAGAGTCGGATAAGGGGCGTAGGAAGCTCTGCAGTCTGGCTCTAAAAGATACTGTAGGAGCATGTAGCTTCCTAGTCATTGGTCCTTCATGTATTTGTTTGCATAAGTTTATCCTGCTTTTTTTTTTTCTTCAATAAATGACTTGGGCCTGACTTTCTCCAATTAGGTCCTCATTACAAGTGTGGTGAATTGAACAATCCTGGTTGTATTGTGGAAGCCCAGAGGAGACTCCACAATCTCTCTGGTTCTCAGTCATCCGCTAATTTTTAACTTTTTTTCCCATGCTTAAGCTGAATTGTCCTTTCACAGGATGCCACTGAGAAATCCTGCTGTTGCAGGGGTGGCCCATGCTCCCAGACCCTGAGGTATGCTCATCTGCAGAGCTGATGGAAAAGAGAAAAGTGGACCACCTGATAGTCTGTCAATGGGAAACAGTTGCTGTGGTGAGCTAGGGAAGGCTCACGGTGCACGTAGCAGAGGTTTGGGTCAAAATCCTGAGCTCAAGTTCCAGAATACCTTTGCCTTTCTGCTGGGTCAGTGTTGGGCGCCTCAAGTCAGTGACTACCCCGCTGCTAGCGTCTTGTTTCACCAGGGAAACCTGTTGCCCTTCTTGGCTCTAGCTGTGTCTCTGCTCAGCCGATGTTCTCCCTGCTCAGCAGGGTCTCGCCCCGCTGGGTCATGCTGCTGCCAGAGGCCTTGGGAAGTACCGGGACTGCACACGGACCCACACACAGCCTGCATGTGTTTGTGTGTGCACAAGCACGCATCCTCATGCCTACTTCTCCCAAAGGGAAACAAGCTCCAGAGCAAGGGCTGGGGGAGGGAGACTTGAAGGCTGTAACTGTTGGCTTCCCCTTACTCATGATTTTCCTGTTAGTGTTTTGTCCTCTTGGCATCCTTCCTGTTCTTTATATATTTATGGTATATATTGTTGTTTTGTTGTTGCCTTCTGTTCATTACATCCTTTGTTCTGTAAAGCATTGGAACAGAGAGGTGTTTCTTGCAGGCTTTGTCTGGCTGCTCAGGGTTACTCGTGACAATAACTGGAGAAACTGCTTCTGTGAGCATCAAGAAATGCAGTGTGTCTTTTTTCTTCATGGAGAAGAGTTTGTCCAGCTGGGGGTTGCTCCTTGTGCTGTGAAGCCTTACTGTTTATATGCACCAATGATGTGGCTAGTATCCAGTTATGGACTTGGATCCAGTTTTTGTGTGAAGTGCAAAGTAAACAGAAGAAAGAAAATCTTGAGACATGGCTTCCAGCACACAACAATGATAATACCCATCCCCAAACCACAAGACCCTTTGAGATATGCATGGCTTATTCTCCACAGATGAAAGGGCAAAGAAGGGAAGCCTGGGAGGCTTGCTGCCATCGCTGCAAGAGGCAAGACTCCACACTGGCAACTTGGGTGCAGGCTGCAGGGCATTTGATGCTCCTCTGGCTTTTGTCATCTGGTGGCTGCACCAAGCACAGCGGGTAGAGCTGGTTTCTTCCTCTCCCTGAAGGAGTTCAGCTCATATTCCACTTGGAAGACTTTGTCCTTTGGAGGTGGGATCGTGCCTGCTGTCAGTGCCTCTTTTTTATTCACCAGTTGGTTTGGAAACATCACACAATATCTAATACCCTGAACCAGAAGTGCACACTCCAAGAGCATTTTGATCAGAAGTGGAGAAGAGGGCATTGAGGAAGAGGGGGGTGGGAGGAAAACTTAAATTAGAAGAAAGCCAAACAGCTACTGCTGGAGACAGATGATTACAGCTCATTTCAAGGCTGTTTCCTGCATGCCAATGCTAGATCAGTAAACAAACGCCTCTTTACAAATACAAAGCAGGCAGGAACTCTGTTTGGAAGAGAGAGGTCGGGGTAGGTCTTGCTTCACTTGGTAGCAGGAAGCCCCTATCACATGGCCCTGGGAATTGTGAGGCCGGGTGCGTGTGGGAGATAGGCCGAGAAGCTTCTGCTGGGAGACTTCACATCCTTCCCAGGGTCTGGCCAACAGGTTTGAGAGCTCCCTCATCTCTTTCTTTCCTCCTGCCTCCTCCCCTGTCCTTCCTTTCCTAGTTTAATTTTGAAACAATGTCAGATTACTGCTTTGTTCCCCCAAACAATGGCAAGGATTACTGAATAAATCACAGTGTCAAAGCGCTCCAAATGGGGCTCATCAATTTCTTTCCCCTTTTGTGGCCTTGCTGCCCTAGGATATACATGCCAGGAGCTCAGGTTGCTGTGGAGCTATGCCACTCATTGCTGGTAGAAAGTTCTTGTGTGGTTTCTACAGAAAGCAGTAATCAAACAAGAAGTACCAGCTGGATGTATGTATGTCCTCCTTGGATTGACTGCAAACTAAATTGACCCCTGCTTGTTTCTTCTCAGCAGTTTGTAGGGCCCTGGTCACATTGCACATGAGGCAGGAAAGCTGAGTGTTTTGGATAATGCTTCTGAGCTGCTGACAGGTATCCCTTCCCCATCCCTGCATGCACACACTCTTGTGCTCTCTCTTCCCACTTCCCTCCCTCTTTCCCTTCTGTCCACACAGTCTCATCACCTCCCTTGTACCAGACATGAGAGCATGTTGGACCCTTTCCATGAACTGCTTTGTCTAAAACTCTTCACCAACTCTAGCAGGTCACAGAAGTGCTCCAGAATGAGCCTGAGCTAGCACAAAATCAGGGTCAGGGTAGTGTGTGGTCAATCGAAGCAGAGATGTGGGGAAATAGGAGGAATGGGAGCTCCTCTTGGCCTTCGTGGTGAACTTGTGGAACCAAACCTCAGTAAAGAAGATAAAACTTTTGTTTTCCTACTGGAGAAAATTTTCCATCACTGCCAAGCTGGCTTTCTCTTGTCAGGTGTTGGCAATGCCTGTGTGTCAAGCCTGCAAGTCATTTCTGGTGACCTTATTAATGGAAGAGATTATCCCATCACCTTGAAGTTCTTTGGGTTTGGGATTGGCTCCAAGCAAATTATCTGGCTTTTGGGCTTATTGTGAGATACCTTGTTATTTTCTTCTGTTTTATTCCAGAGGTGACCCTTTTTTCCCCTCATGTCTTCCAATGTGTTTGGGTAAATGTTTACTCTTTTGGGGCAGGACCAATTAATGTGCTGCAGTAATCCCCTAGGTGATGCTGAGGATACTGTCAGTGAAGGCACAGCACTCTTATCTCCTAGGGATGGCTTTAGTCCCCTCAGCAGCATGTGTTGTCAGTGGGTGTGTTGTTGTAGCATCTGATGTGTTGCTACTTTGCAAGCTCCTGGTCTGCACTTTAATGTGCCTAGCATGAATGCATTGCTTTGGTTACTTCTGCCACACGTAATGTCTGGGGAAGACAGCCTTGGTCTTGGCTCCAAGTCATGTTGATAGCAGCAGTGCTCCTTTTGTGAGAGAGACTTCCTTACAGCACCCAGTAACTGCTTTGTGCCTTGCTTCTGAGGGTGATGTGGTCTGTCCTGTCCACTACAGATGAACAAACATGTGCACTTCTATATTATCTCCTTTTTGGCCTCTCCTACAAGAGGTCTGTCAGGCACATGACTGTGCTGAGCACCAGCACATGTTTGCTCATATCCAGATGTTTGTTTCCTAGGCAATGTCTGTTAGGGGATTGTTGGAAGAGGCTGAGAGATGGTGTATTGTGATGGGGAAGCTCTGTAATCTTACCAGAACAGAGCTCATCCCAAGTGAACATTGGATGTGGCAGCAGAGCCACAGTGGGTTCACATACACTGATTTCTGCTGCTGTTAATATTTCTTACTGCTAAAGTCAGTGCCAAGTTGCTGTGGACACTCATCCTGCTGTGTGGGGCAGCAGATGAGTGGTGAATGAAGTGACCATCGCTGCTCTGGGGGTGTTGTAAGCCGAGCACATAGCAGCCTCCTTTGCAGCTTTGCAGGGATCTGCTTTGGCTGCCTGAGTGAGTCATTCTTTGGCCGGGGGTGGAAGCGATCGTTAGATTTTCATTATCCTCAATCCATAACAGTTAATGGGTGGATGAATAGATTTTGTTCTTTGGGATGGTAAATTTTCTTGACAGTATTGCAAGGCTGCTGTGTGTCTAGAAGTGAAGTGAGTGTTTGTTCCAGTTACTAACGAGGAAGAGAAGCCAAGGGGGTTTATTGTCTGGGGAAAGAGAGTCTGCTAAGTGATTAGCAATGAGCTGCCCCAAGTGTGTACACATTGAGTTGACCCAGAGTTCACTCTTTGCCTCAGGAGCATTGCCAGTGTGGGATAAAGGGAGGGAGAGAAAACTGCGAACAAACACAACTGATATTTTTTTTTCTTCTTCTTTCTGCCCAAAATATTTGAACAGTGAAAGAAAGGGATCACTCCATTATTTACTGTTTCTGGTATGGTGGGGTTTATTGTTTTAATGACAAGAACCTACGAAATTTCCTGAGGCACTTGGTCTAGTTGCCAAATTCTAGTCATGGCAGGGTGGCATCTAGCAGACCAGCCAGTGGGCAGATTTGAGAGGCTTCAGTTTTTCCAGGTATTGCCTACAAGATGGTGATGCTGCAGAGCAGGATAAAAAAACTGTAAGCCTTCATAAAATGTGCTCCATATTCAAGTCATGGTACAGCAGTTGATGCTGAATCGAAGATAATACTTGCCCTCAAAACCTGCTGTCTCCACCCTGGGCTTCTGTGAGGGGTAATGCTGTCGCACCTCTAACCGTTTCACAGAGGAGGAAACCAAGGCTGTCCTCAGAAACCTGTCATGTCTTGCTTCTTGGGGAGTCTCCTTCTCTGGAGACCTGGAGACTTCAAAAACCTGTCTGGATGCGTTCCTGTGTGGACTACCCTAGGTGATCCTGCTTTTGGCAGGGGGTTGGACTCGATGATCTCTGGAGGTCCTTTCCAACCTGTAACATTTTTTGATTCTGTGATTCTGCTTTTTTCCTAATTTGAAAGATAAATGCATGCATATGTGTAGAAGGAAGACAGAAGGATGCTAAGCAATAACTCTTTCTTGTGTCTTCCTGCAGGTAACCTGCTACCCTGCTGTATGCTGACATGATGACAGCTAGCAAAGTGGACAATGTGAGCAGCAAGTCTGAAACCAGTGTCTGCAAGTCTGTTGAGAGGTGAGAGCTTTCCATGTCTCAATGCCAGGGTGCTTTGCTTGTATTTATTATCCCCAACAGAAAGAAAACCAAAGGAAGGAAACATTTCCTCTGCTCTGCTCTCTCCCTCTCTCCTCACATCCCTGTAAATCTCATTGCCATCTCAGAACTGTGATGCTATGCACTTCAACATCAAGTCAGACTGATAATGTGCTAAACTCACACAGCTAGGACTGTCCCAAGGCAAAACCATTTGTGCTGGTAGTATCTGTCATGTCAGCCCCATCTGCACGTCAAATCTTCAGTACTGGGGAATGGACAGACTCCTCAGATAAGTCCTAATGTCCCCAGGCATTGCAGGTTCCAGTGTCCAACCTTAGTTTCTACTGTGCAGCCTAACCACCAGCAGCACTGCGGCGCCCTGATCCTCCCCCAGACTCAAATTGTGCTATAACCGAGTCTATGATGGCTGCCAGCTTTGCTCAGCTCCAGGGGAAAGCTCAAGGCCTGCCAGCACACAGGGTCTCCACACAGATGCTGAATTCTGGAAGAGGCACACTGGATACATTTAAGTTAGTGGAGCAATTTCCTGAGTTGAGTGTCATTGTTGAGATTGTGGTTTAATTGGGCTAATGATTGGGGTTTGCATCCCAGTAACTACCTAGTGCTCCCTGCCAAGCCCAGGCAAACCCCAGAGGTATGCCTAACTGCTTTAGTTCAGGACCCTCTTTTGTTAGACTATCTCTGTTCAGCTGAAACTTTACTATATTGGAAAACTCTTGGAAAACTCTGGTCTAAATATATTAGATTTTTTTGGTGCAGTTTGGACTCCAAACAGTGAAGGCAGTTCATTGTTTGCTGTGGGAATGTGGAGTCTGATGTCTGGGTGCCATGTCACATGCTCCAGGCCAAGGGAGTGTGGCTGGGTGCATGGGAGCTCAAGCCCATGTGTGACATGGGATTGTAGGGCTGAAGAACTGTAATAATGAAAGTGCCTTCTTTTACATTTGTGGAAAACTTGGATGCCCTGAAGGAGATCCTTTGAGCAGGCACTAAAGGAGTGGCAAGTGTATGGTATATTTTCTCCTCTGTTTAACAGCAGCAGCTTTGCTCTTGTTTGCAAATGGTCCACTGTACATTTATCTGCAGTGGGCCTGCTTAATGCCCTGACAGTGTCCAAAACTGTACTGCATTTCTGAACAGACAAAGACACATACCCAGTGCTGGGGTACCTCTCATTGGTATTGGCATGTCTGATGTACAAAAAATAGCCTTCTGACTTCCTGCCTCCTCCTGCCACAGAGGAAGGTGTCATCTCAAACTGTGCTTTAGTTGTCAAGGACAGCATTGCGTTCTGGCTAAAAGAACCTTTCCCTGAGTGTCCTCTCCTATGAGCCCATCTCTCAAGTGCTTGATTTGAGCATCCTCTGCTGTTACCTGCTTTACAAGTGGAACTTGGACTAAACCAAGGGTGAGCAATGTTTCTTCTTTTTGTCTTTGATGTACAGGATCAAGCTTGCAGATAAAAACAATACAGAAGCTGTGAAGGAGTTAGAAAGACCATTGTGTGGATTTTTGAGTGAGAGATGTTCTGAAGGTGCCTCTGTCACCCTGGGTTTAACATCTGAAGCTGAACCACTTTCTTCTCTGCTGAAGAGCCCACTGGGAGCCTTGGAGAACTTGATGCTGGATCCAAGGCTAGATTGCTTTCAGCAGAACATGCTTAGTCCCAAAATGATCATCAGTG
Organism: Dryobates pubescens; assembly: GCF_014839835.1. Classification (NCBI taxonomy): domain Eukaryota; kingdom Metazoa; phylum Chordata; class Aves; order Piciformes; family Picidae; genus Dryobates; species Dryobates pubescens. The sequence goes on along the minus strand of NC_071626.1, from coordinate 14,718,905 downwards.
ACCCATCTGTGGATCTGAATGTTAAAGAAAACAGTAAAATCATCAAGAGACAGATAGGAAGCACTCAGAACATACAGTCACCTGCCAAAACTGGCTTAAGAAATAAGTCTTTCAGCATCAGGGACAAAATTTCAGAATGGGAGGGGAAAAAAGAAACACAGTCTGCTCCTCACAGAGAGGAAGAGCAGGGAGCTAAGGAGGAGCACAGGGTGCCATGCATGGCTGAGAAAACAACTGGGGAAGCACTGGTGACTCGGAAAGTAGAGACCAAGAGGCTTTTGAACTGGGAACTGGAGTGCAAAGGGGCAGGCAAAGAGAATGAGTGGAAAGCAGGAACTCAGAAAGGCACAGGGCAGGCAGCAGAGCGAAAGGGGGAAGCGCAGAGGAACGAGGAAGTGGAGTCCAGTCTTGGCAAATGCAAGGAGGTGAAAGGTGGGAAGTGGGAGATCCAGAAGGAGAACCTTTCAGTGCTTAGTCAAGTCAAGAAGCTAGAACAGGCTTTGAAAGATGGCTCAGCAGAGCTGCAGCCACAGTTGCCTGGTACTTACTATTCCCCACAGTGCTTGCAGGAGAAGGCAGCACAAGGAAATGCTGCTCCCGAGGGCTACGAAAGCATATGTGGGGCTGAGCTGAGCAAAAGGCTTGGACTTGGCTTGGACTCTGAAATCAGTGAGCCAATTTTTGGGACTCTAGAAGAGGTAAGAACTTCTCGTGCAAAGTCCAAGGATGGCACAGTGGAGAATGTGTACACAGAGCCAGGGGTGCCAGAGAAGAAACCTTTCATCAACCCCCTGCCAAAGCCCCGTCGGACTTTCAAACACGAGGGGGAAGAGGACTGGATGCCAGCAGCTAGGAATAAAAGAAACTTACCCCCTCTGCCATCCGTTCCTCCCCCTCCACTACCTTCCTCTCCTCCCCCATCAGCCGTCAGCAGGAGGCTCTGGAGTGGGAAGCACAAGAACAACACTGACCACAGGTATTTAGGCTCTCTTTTACAAAGTTCTTGGTCTTCATGATGGAGTCTTGCCTTCTCCTGTCTCTCTGGGAGAGATGGTTCTTCCCTGGTCAGGCATACTCCCCAGAGAACCTTGCTGGTCATAACTAGCACTTGGTCATCTCTCTAAGAATGTGTGAATGGCCAGCACAACTTCAGAGAATAACTATGAAGGGATAAGTTACAGCAGGTTTGGGATTTAAGGTCACTATTGCATGGCTTAACCTGCAAACCCAAGATAGAAGGGTTTGGGCTTGGGTTTTTTTTATCAGAAAACCTGTTCAATTACAAAATTACTGCATCTAGTCTGGAACAGAGCCTGGAATGATAATCTCTGGATTCTACAGCACTATTTTCACTGTTCATAGTAAACCTATTTTTTTAGCTGAATCTGCTGTATATATATTCTTCTGGAGTGCTTTCTTGCCTTTTCTCCCACATGATTGTCACACATTTTTGGGGTGGGAAGTGTACAATGCACAGCTATTTCTAATGCCTTCTGCATAAATTCTCATCTAAAAATCCCTGCCTTGGGTGCAGAAAGGACATCAAAACTCTCCACATTTGTTAGTGGAGGACACATTGGTTTTACCCTTCTTGCCATCCTGCATGCAAGTATTACTGTCTTGTACTGCTCAGAGAGCGATAATTTTGGGGCTCCTGTTCCTGCCAAGGGTGTAACCTCTCTTGGCCTATGGTTCTGTGCAGCGTTGGCAGGATGTGCCAGTTAACACTCGAATCTTCACACTGTGCTATTGCCATGACAATCTGGATAACCCATAGCATCCCCAAAATGCCTTTATTTATGTGGCTGATAAGTATAACTGATCTCAGTGTGAACTGCTTTACATGGGATGAAGCTGTGAAATGTTCTTAGTAACTCATTCTGCCAGCTGTGTGGCATGTGTGGCGCTCAGGGACATGGTTTCATGGTGGACTTGGCAATGTTAGGTTTATGGTGGGATTTGATCTCAAAGATCTTTCCAACCTAAGTGGTTCTATGATTCTGTGTTGAAGTCAGTTAACCATGGCTTGGTTATAAATCCTGGTTAACACAATCACTCTCCTCTTTGCTCCTTCTCCCCTCCCTTCCTGGTTCAGGAAGTCTTATGAGTTCGAAGACTTGCTGCAGTCATCATCTGAGAACGGCCGAGTGGATTGGTACGCGCAGACCAAGCTGGCCCTCACACGCACTTTATCTGAGGAGAACGTCTATGAAGACATCTTGGGTAGGAGCTATGGACAGGGGAGGGATTTGATGCTGAATAACTGAGGAGATTCATGGTCAACAGACACTCGCTGGAGGTGCTGAATAAAGTATATTTATGCTTCAAATGCAGACCAAGATATATTTTACACAGAGTATTGGCAAGTAGTAAGGAAAAATGACAGGCTCTTTTAAAACTCATCGGCTTCAGGGATGAACCTGAGGCATGTGAGAACCAGCTTTTGGGTTTTGCTGGCATCTTTCCTTTGTCTTCTATTTGTCCTGCAGACTAATTCTCATGGTTTTGGTCTGTCCGTTGTAGTGAGCTTGTCACCACTGAGATAATGTGGACAGGCTGAAAACAGCCTTGAAACAGTTCCTCATTCCAGAAATAAGCTTGTGTGTGGCTTCAGGTACCACTGAAATTAAGAAGCTAGGTCCCACAATCTTTGAGTTTTATTTCATTCTATAACTTTAATGGCAGACCAATGCCCTTTTAAAGATTCTTTCCTGCAACACTCTCAGTTTATATAGTGACTGTGAGTTAAATGGCCATTTATGGAACACAGAATAGAGGCATCCCTCTTGGAAAAGCTTTGATTGTAGGCTGGTGCTGTGTAAAGCTCTTGGCAGAGTTTAGCAGACTAGGAAGAGAATAGCTGTGTCAGCTCTCACCATGCAGCTGTAATCCTACAAAGGTGGCCTGTGTTTGGCGTGGGAGGAGCTGCACTTTCTCAAAAGCAGGCCAGGCATTATTGTTTTGGTATGAATAAACTCTGATCATAGTTGATGAGAAAGAACTCTCAAAAGACTCTCATCCCTTTGGGAGTAAAGCAGACAAGGTGATGCCAGTCCATGCTTTTTTACATTTTGGAAGCTGCCAGCCTTGTTTGTGGAGCTAGGGGCCTCATGTTTGCTTTCTTCTGCACTTTACTTGGGGGGCCAAAGGAACAGGGAGTGCCTGAGCAGCTGGGGGTTTTTTGTGTTGGGGCATGATGGGAGGTCTTGGAAACCACTGAGTAAGGGTCACCTCGTCAGCTGGAATAACATGGATAGCATTACAGGGTGGCTGTATAGGCAAATCCTTGCATTCAAACACAAGCACAACCCTGCGTCCCAAGCTTGCAAGGAACTCAAATACCAGGTTCTAATCCCACTCCCCTCCAGCTTTTAGTTGCAAAGATTAGAAGAAAGCAAAGTTACAGGTAATGGAACATGTTTGGCTTTTGTTTTCTTGCTGCATGGTCAGGCTTTGCCTGGAGTCAGTGATCTTTAATTAATTCCTGCAGTCCTGCTGTTGTTACCATAGAAGCTTTGGAAAAGGGTTGAACAGGGAGATCTCAAAAGAAACTGCAGTTCTGTTTTTCACAAAATCACAGGCAGCTATAGTCCACAAAACAAACAATGTGTGAAAACCACACCAATGAAGGGAGAACTGAGACTGCAGCCACAGGACACTAGTACTGCCCACAGATAATCCTGTGTGCCCTTCAGAGCATGCCAATACACACGTGTCATATTCATATGTCAGGGGCACTCAGCTGTTGGTGGGACAAGCATTCCCTTTCCCAACAAGTCACACAGATTCCCTTTGTTGTGACCCAACCTTATGAGGAAGGATTTGCAGGAGGTTCTGTAGTGATACCCGAGGAGTGAGGTGAGGCAAACTGACACTGAAATAGCCAGAATGATTGGCAATTTATTGATTACAAGCTCATGTAGATCACTTCAATCATACAGTGGTTCTCAAGGCAGCGAGGAGATTAGCTAGTGTGTGCCACAGGGAGAGTAAGTGAGAAAGAAGAGTGTGGTAAGATCAGAGGTAAGAGAAAAATCACCACTCCGGATTCCAGCGATGTCCAGTGCGTTTGGTGTTGTCTTGATGGTGGGTGCACACCGACAGTTCATGGTGCTGCCTTTCATTCCTGAATTGCCCTTCAATTCCTCACCTAGGGGCAGTTGGCAGAGATGTTCCCATAGCAGGGGATGGCACAGGCACATTGGGACTCCAGTTTAGCTGAGTTATTCATGGGGTGCCTGCACACGGCCTTGTGCTGGTCACGAAACAGTGAGTGCTCCCAGTAGTGATGCACGTGAGATCGAGGCATGCATGATTGGTAGATGTGTCTACCATGCCTAGAATGTTGTGTGACAGATGTCCATGGCCAGAGAGTGGATTAAATCTTTCTGCCCCAATTAAATGATGACCAGAGGTCCCCCTAAACAAGTGATTTAAGCAGAGGAGAGAAGACCCTTATGCTGGCCTTCTGCTGATGGTTTCATGTGGAGACAAATCTAAGCTAAAGACCAGAAAGAAACAAATATAATTGTTGACTGATGTGCATGAGAACAGCTCTTCTGAAGACACAGAAATGACCTTGAGGACTCACTGCATCTTTCCATCTGTGGTATCTGTGATCCGTTCCTATGGCTAAGCATGTCAGTGTCAGAGTTTGGACACTGTCCAGTGAGCAGCTGGGCTTCTAGGGCTGTGGAGAGAATGAAGCAATTGCAGGAATGCTTGAGAGCAGGTCTTTATGTTTGATGTGGGGGGTGGGAAGAGGCCAGCAGATCCCCAAGCTGATTTTTATGGCAAACCTCAAGGATTTTGTGCACTTACAATCTCTTACTTGTGGCTTTATGCTGCAGATCCACCATCAAAGGAAAACCCTTATGAAGACATTGAGACCAACAGCCGCTGTTTGGGGAAGAAATGTGTCCTGACTTTCCCAGCATCCCCCACCTCTTCTGTACCTGGGACTCCCACTAAGGTGCTTTGATTCATGTGGCCACTTCTCCAGAAAGTTTTGGGGTGAAATCCAAGTTCTGTGTGGGAAAAGTGGAATTTTGCTGATTTGACTTTCATCATGTCAGAGTTTTTTCCACTGAGTCTTTTACCACTGGTCAGAGTACAGTGTATGATAAGAGAGTATTTATTTCCCTTTAGCAGAGTAACAAACAGCATTCCCTTATGCAAATGGTTTGTTGGCTTTCACTGTTTTTCACACCAAGGCTACCTTGCCCTGGTAAGAGGGAAGACCTTTCACTAATGTGATGCAAGAAAACTCTTCTACCTCGAAGAGGGCATTGAAGTGCTTGGGCGATCAAGCCTTGCAGTCTTCTTGGCTCAGTGTTAGTGGGCAGTACACAGTCTGCCTGTGCTGATGCTAGGATGCCTCTTTTGCTCTTTCCTGGATGAGGCTGGTTGCTAATGCAGTGTCAGTACAGCTCATAGTTTGCTGACATTTTCCTCCCTGGCAGTGAATCCAAAACAAGAGGTAAAACATTGCCTTGTACCTCTTGCTTAGAGCTCAGGGCTTACCAAAGCCAGCCCTGCTCTCAGCTTCCTGAGCTGTTCTGGTTGGTTTCTGTTGCCTGTTCATATAGTTCAAGCCTGGAACAGGAAGGGCAATGTGACAGCAAAAGTCTTCTTGGTAACAGACGGGTTTCAGAGTGCGTTCAGGAGATCTACACACCCTTTTCCTGACCAAAGGGGGTTCCCATGTTCTCCAAATTGTAGCTGTTATTAGAGCAGTTACCAAACATGTTCAGAAGCTTGGCATGCAGTGTTCCTTGATGTGTTGCTGTTTTCCAAGCAGCTTAATCAGCAGCTGAGGTTTCTTTGGATAATTCAACACTTAAAAGTGAATTTTTTTTCTGTGGTTCTCAGTCTGTTCTCCTTGTTCCTAGTTAGGTCTAGAGCAGCAAGGGTCTACATATGAGTGGTGGGATATAGTTGGATTCCTCAGAGGGCTTTGCTGTCAGCTATATGCCCTGATTTCCCACCTCTGCTGTCAAAAGGGGGCTGCAGTGTTATACACAAATGCCTTTCACTATCAATAGGGTTCCATGCAGGAGACACTTTAGTAAAGAACTAAGTAGGAGTAATTATGTTACCCTACTGTGGTGGCTGTATCACTAGTGCAGGATGAGGTTCTTCAGTGTGAAAGCACTTCCCAGACTCATTTTAATGTGTGACTTCTCTGTGGGTGGTAACCTTTTCTGTGAGATGACTGCAGTCAAACCATCCAGAGACACCTGAGCAAATCGGAATGGTCAGACTAATAACTGTGCTGAGCGTGTTGATGGAGGCAGACCATTATGTTGCCTCAGCTACAGTGCCACTGTGACTTGTTCAGAATTAGGTTGGATATCCCTGCCCCACACTTCTTAGTGCCACAGAGCTGTATCCTCTGGGAGTGCAGATATAGGTCACACAAAAAGTGTGACTTACCCTTACTGTAATTGCTGGGAAATTCTGTAGGGAAGGACAAAAGGAGTAGTTCCTATTGAGCATCTTTCTGGTGAGAAGTGGTTTGCCTTTCTTTATCTAAAGCTGAGCTTTCTGTTTATGTGATACTGGTTTTGGTCAGAGACTTTGACAACTTTATGTTGGTAATTAAATAGCAATTTTATGCTCCTACTGAACTCACTAATGAGTTTAAGAGGAAACTTGTCTCCATAATTGTCTGTTTTGGCATTTCTTGTACTGTCCTCTGAAATATTTAATTCTGGCTGCTGTCCGTTCAGGGTTAGGTCTGTCAACCATACTAATGATGCTTTCTGTCTGGCCCTCACTGCTTCTCTGTTCCTTCTGACTAGCTGCTCCTTGTCCCAAATGCTTGTGGTTGGCTGATTGGTTAGTCTTGTCCTGTTTATAGAACAAGCCTCTGGGTTACAGAATCTTAGAAGATTTTTTTTTGTTGTTTTTTTTTCACACTCCAGCAAGGCTTCTTGGCTGACCCCTTAGACTGCATTCTGGTCTGGAATGAATATGAAATGGTTGAACTGCTGGTTGAAATAGCCCTGGTCTAGCCCAGCAGCTGGGCAATTTCCTAGTGTGTGTAGAAATCTGTGAGCATTCTCAGAATGTGGGCTGTTTGGCCAGCTGAGTGCTGTAGGTGCCCAACAGGATTTACCTCCATGACAGTATTAGCAATGAAGCAAAGGTACTCAGGTGTTCATTCATTCCTTCTCTATTTCCAGTTGCTTTCCAAGCCCATTTTTTTCCGACAAAACTCAGAGCGGCGTAGTTTCAAACTGCCAGACCTAAGGAAACTGAGCCGTGACGGGACTGGGTCACCGTCCAAAATCAGCCCTCCCTCAACCCCCAGCAGTCCAGACGACACCTTCTTCTCCTTGGGAGACCCTCAAAATGGCAAGAGGAGAAGGAAGATTCCCAAGGTAAATCTAGGGCTTTCTCTCTTTTGCTTGGCTTCTTCCAGGCAGGAACATGAGTATGAGACAGTGTTTGCTTTAGTTTGAGTGACACCCCTGAAATATAGCTGTTGTTCTGGCAACTGACTTGGCTTCTATTTAACCCCCTTTCTACCTGAAGGAGAAGGCTCACAAACACCTCTGCAAGTTTTGAGGGAGTTACTGTTCTGACTGAGATATCATGATTGTCAGGAGAGGTTAAAATAACAATTCTTTTTAATATATACTTTTTGAATAAACATTTTCATTTGTCAGAGGGGGTAATGCAATTAATGCTTGGGCAAAAAATGCCTCTTCGTAGTTCCTTCTCTGCTGGGTTGACAGGAGAGTCAGAAATTAGCTGCATGTGGTGTTGGGTTTCCTCCTGGCACCCTGCTGTTCTTATCTAGGTCTGATTCATGCATTGGCTGTTTCTAATTCAAGGTAGGATGTGATTGTAGGTGAACAACAGAAACACTGGCATTTGAGAGGCAAAAGGAGTTGTCTGTAGTCATGAGCATTTTGTGGATCAACGTTTACTACTTCATATTTGGGTACAGCATGACTCCCTTTCAGTTTTATTTACTTTCAGATCTAGCAGAAGTGCATTTGCTCCAGATGAAGTTTGGCACCACTCTATCTATTGAACATTTCAAAAACACACTTACAAAAACACAGTTGCTTGTCCCAGTCTTTGCAGGACAAGCAGAAGCTACCAGGCACTGTCTGTGGTGATGTTTTTCTGAGCTCACAGTTTTCACTTTGGGGAAGAAGGGATGTGTTTGTGTATCTTTGTTTCCTGGTTGCCAGATTTGTGTTTGTGTTTGCATAGCTGAATTTTTTAATGCCCTCTCAGTGTACCTCAGCTCTTCAGAAATGAGCCAAAGACTACAAATCTCTAGGGTTTTATCTCCAAGTATGCCTACACATCTGTGCATGTGCTTGAGCTCTGTCAGTGTGCTCATGCACATCTTTATGTCAGCTGAAGGGAAGATTACAAGTCTGCATTTCCCATGCAGTGCTGCTGAGCAGTCTTGCAGAGCAAGCTCAGAACTGAGCTTCACTGTGACAGTGACAAGATCAATCAGCCTTGAGCTGGGAGGCTGGGTGGAGTCTGCACTTCCACATCAATGCATCCTGTCTCTCACTTAAATATGTGGATTCAGAGTTCCCTGACTAAGTGTGTGGTGGGCCTGTCTATATTTGAGCTCTTGAGATGTGTGCAGGGATCATAGACTTTCTGGAATAAATCTGGATGCTGTGGTCTGAGGCCTGCTTCTGCCTGAGATGCTGTGAAGAAGGCAGCTCTGTTTAAGGGGGCTTGAGGAAGCCTGACATGGTCATTTTGCAGCTCCACTCCCCTTCAGGGATGGATAAGGGAGACACTGAATGAGCCACTAAGCCCAGGTACGCACATCATAGAAATGACCTAAGGGACCCTGTGGTGCTCCCTGGAGCGTGGAACACAGTATGGAGAGGCCCAGGTAGGCACAGTCAAGCTCATATGGCCACACAGTGGGAAAGTGCATTAAGGCCTGGCCTTTCGTCAGGGCTTGTTACCTTGGGCTCCTGCCACACCAGCAGGACTGTACTGCTTCTGCACCAGAGTGAGCCTTGGCTGTTGGTAGCACAGGTGCAGATTGCTGTGTAAGGTAGATGCTGAAAATTGTCAGTTCTGGGCCACCAAGTGAAGAGTTTCAGTGTGGCCAGGATTGGGAAACAGAGCACTTTGCACGAAATTCTAACTTGGTTTCTTGCCTGGGGAGGAACATGACCTTGTTTGTTTGTGTGTGTGCTGTGCAGCTTGTGTTGAAAATCAATGCCATTTACGAGGCACGAAGAGGAAAGAAACGTGTCAAGAGGCTGTCTCAGTCCACAGAGAGCAATTCAGGGAAAGGTAAAACAGCTTTGAATCATCATACATCTGAGACTTTATGAGGACTTGTCTTAAAGTTTAGGTTGGCTTAGTGATTTATATGATGTTTTCTAACTCTTCTTTCCCATCCAGGCTCCCACTGGGGCTTCCACTTTTCTTTTGGGGAGATAAAAGCTGTTCCTCTGCCCAAAAGACTTTAATTGAAATTGAACAGTTACATTTTTTTCTTGCTTCATTTTCATTCCACGGCTTTACATGATAACCTCAGAGGTTGCATCAAAAATGTCCCCTGTTTTTGATGTGTTGTGGTTGGGTTTTTTTTTCTGGAACAGGCTGGAAGCTTTAGAAAGGAATGTTCTGTGTGCCAAGAGACTGATTTGTTGAGATTCAAATATTTTGCAGAAATGCGTCACTTTGGTGAGCAGTCCAGTGGAAGATAGTAGGTTGTGAAATAGCCCTGATTTCTTCAGCATCCCAATAAACAAACAGCCTCAGCTGGGAATCAGGGTTACTACACATGACCCTGGGACCGTCTCTGTTGTAGCAAGATTGAGCCGTCCAGCCTCCCACTGTCAGTTAACAACTTGTCAGAAGTATTCAGGGACTTCAGAGCAATTGCTTTCAAATGTATTTCTTTAAAACTTCAAATTATGTCTCCCAACACATTTTTTTATTTCCCAGAACACTCTTAATCTCCAGCAAAAGGTGACCACCAGCTCTGTTTCTTTCCCACAGTTACTGTTTATCCTCTGTTATATAGGATATACACCTATGGAGTGGGTGTGTTTCTGGCAGCCTTCAGAGGTTCATACATCCCATACTTGTCACTGCATAATTTTATGCCACACTCTGGGGCCCATCGAAGGCATCCTTGACAGAAGCAGTCTGTTGGACCATACGCACAGTCCAGCTCAGTCTGGCAATTGGTCTTTTTTGTTCATTTGCTTGGGTTTTATTCTTTGTCCCACATGCTACTGTGTATTCATAGGTATTTTGCCTTGGTGTTGTGCTTATACAGGCTTGGATAAAACACTGCTCTGGCATTTTATTTGTTATGCAATGCTTTTGGCTGTGTAGAATTGATTTTGTTGTTTGGGTGGGGTTTATTATTCATTGAAGATACTGAGGTTGGTAAGCTAAATGTCTATGGGTATGTGCACCCTTGAAAAGAATAAGGTTCTAGGGGTGTCTTCCCTTTGAAGTTGCTAAGGCTGGCTTTCTCGTGCCGGTGATAAGAAATGAACAGCTGTAAATAGACTTTATTCATATTCCCCTTTTGTTTTTTCCTAGTTACAGATGAAAACAGTGAATCAGACAGTGATACTGAAGAGAAACTGAAAGGTAAGGCAAATGTAGGATGGAGTAAATGGCTCCTGATCACCTGCTTTGAGATCCTGGGTCAATATCTCTCCTCTGTGTTCCGCTTTTGGAGAAGGAGCTCATTTCTTCTCAGAACACAGTGAGAAAACAAAGATCTTAGTACTGCAGAAGAAAATCCACAGGCAGAGGACTGTAGGAGCCCAAACCAAACATCTATTGCAATTCCTGTCAAAGCTCTTTGCACTGATTTTCCTAGGAGATGACTTAGACATTTGGATAGAGTAGGTTTTTCTAAGTGCACAGTCACAAATACATGACCAAGCTCACAGAAACAGCATTGCATGGATCAGTGTGTTCAGAAACTGCACTACACATTTACTAAGAGAGAAAAGCTACTGTCCAGAATGGCTAGCTGGGAAAAACAGAGTTGCACTGCACAGTTCATTGCTAGTTAAACTCTTCTGCATTGGCTGAGTTGGGATAAAGCACTGCATTGCTTGCTTCGCTCTGGTAGAGCTATATGATAGATTGGTCTCTGTGATACTCCTCTGAAACCTTCTTGTACTGGTCATTAGCCCTGTGACATGATGGTGGCATTGTGATCTTTTGGGAATTTATATGGCATATTCAAAGTCTTGGCAGAGTTAGAGTGCAAGATGGAAACTCCATCAGATTCAAAGGTTTCCTGACTTGTGTGCACACCTGATCCAGGCAGTGTGTCAGTTCCCAAGCTGAAAAGATGGACATTAGCAGCAGTTCCCATGTCAGCCATGGTGTGTTGTGCTTAGGAGTGTTTGTCCTTGCCTTCTTTCAGGTTTTCAGAACAGAAACCTCAGACTGAGTTCATCTAGTGAGCACAGCTTCCCATGCAAGAACTACTGCATGTTCTTGCTCTCCTTTGCATTGGGAAATCCGTTACCTACACTCCTAGGGCTTAACAAGATCAAGCCAAAAACTGCTGTCACTGCCTACCTTTTGACAGGCTAGGCTGGAGACAGAGAAGATTTACATCCAGATTGTGCAGAAATTGCCTTCACAACTGTCTTGAAACACAGTGTTGTGAAATACAATCCCTGTTCAGATGTAGTGGAGAAAGACAGTGTAGATGTCACCAGGAGGACTCTTGTCTGTTACTGGTTGCTATAGTGAATTGGGTGCATCTCTGCACTGGTGTTTCTTTGTAGCATCACTGTAACTGTAGAGGGGATGATGTAACTCATGTGAAGTCACCTCAAATCCAACAACACTGGACTCTGAACAGCATCCAGATCCATAACTGAATCTGAGTGAATGTACAGGTGTGCATAAGTGTGAACAGGACCTCTGGCACTGGCTGTTTGTTCTAGCTACACCTGTGTTTTGGTTTATGCCTTCTTGAACTGTCAGCTTTCTTCTTTTTAAATAGGAGAGTGAGAGGGTTTAGCAAATCTGGTTTATCTGGGACTTTTGATTTCGTTTCATTTAACAGACCAAACACACCAGCCAGTTACCTCTGCTTACCAAGTCACTGAGATATGGTAAATCTGCTTACCATCATCTGAGATATGGTAAATCATCAGGCAGTGATCATCAGGCTGCATGTCAGAGCCATAAAGTGCTGACCCTTGAGAAGAATAACTTCAGAAAGCAGCTCTGCCCTGCTGACAGCAGTACAGTCCTGATGTCTTCAGTAGGGTGCACAGAATGTAAACACTGCAGAGCTTGAGTGAGCTTTTCAGAAGCACTCAGCATTGCTGTGACACTGCTCCTTTTGAAGGCCCTGGCAGAAAAGAAACAACTTCTGAGAACTTCTGGAAAATTACAGCCTTGGAGCAAATAGCATAATAGGTGATGAGAGAAAGGAGTCAGAGCGCTCTTTCCAGGGTCTTAACTGTCCGGGGTCTGTTACACTCTCTGATTTAAGAGCCACCTCAAGATTGCTTTAAATTATATTGTCTGGCCTAGTCCATGAGTGGCACAGCCTTACCAGACAAAAGGTCAAGTATCTGTTCTAAAGTCTATACCATCTCTCAGGAAGCCCTTCCTCCCAAGCAGACATCTTCTGTATTTGGAGTTCCTGCAGTTTCCTTGTGATTGTTTTTTCCTGTCAAAACATTGTGATGCCACCCACATTCACAAAAAGCACAGTTGTGAGAATGTGCTGTACTCTCTGCTTGTGGTCAATTCTTTCTCTCTTTCTTTCCTTCTTTTGTGGTAGAGGTAAAGGAGACATCATGGAGATTTAATTCAGGATGTGACTGTAAAACAAAGCAGGGGGGTGGTCTTGAGGAGTCTCATTTGGTCTCTTCTCAGCAGGCAGCTTTTCATTACTTTCCATGCTGGAATGTTTATCATCCCACAGCTCATGTGTGTTGCAGTTACAGCTTGCTTGGCAGTTTTTCTTGTTTTCCCATTGTCTTGGGTGAACTTGTAGAAACGTGGTCCTGAGTGACTGGTTTTAGGCACAGGAAGGACTGACATGAGCCAGCCTTTTTCATTTGCAACTCTTTTCATGGGTTTTTTTTTGTAGCTGGCCTGCAGCCCAGCCTGCATTACTGAAGCTGGGAGTCCTCAGTGTTACTCAGCCAGCAGAGCACTAGCCTGACCCAAGTGCTGGTCTTGTAAAACTGCAGGGATCGTTACCCACAGCCTGCTCTGAACAGAGATGATCAGTCACTTCACTCTGCTGACTTCAAAAGATAAATGCCCAGACGTTTTCTGTTACACTGTGTCTCAGTTTGGGTTGTGTTCAGCTGTAAAAGCTATCCATGAAATCGTGTTGCCAAAGCTCTTCAGGGTGATGGCACTCACAATACTATATCCCATCTCTGTCAATATTTATAGTACAACTTCCAAATAGTTCCCACCTCTTACTGAGCCATTGACAAAATAAATGCAATGAGGTGGTTTTGGGTTTATCTCTAAGTCTCTGCAAAGTGCTGTTGGTGCTTTCTGCAATGAGTTAGACAAGGTCACAATCTCTAATCCTTTTCCTCATAGCACACAGCCAGCGCCTGGTGCATGTGAAATCTCGCCTGAAGCAAACCCCGCGGTACCAAACCTTGGAACGGGACCTAATCGAGTATCAAGAGAGGCAGCTGTTTGAGTACTTCGTTGTGGTGTCACTGCACAAGAAGCAGGCTGGGGCTGCTTACGTCCCTGAGGTTACCCAGCAGTTCCCCTTGAAGGTGCGGTGCCTGTTGGGAAGGCCTGGCTGACATGTGTCAGATTGCATGGTGCACTTGCACAGCCGGAGAAGCCACAGCTTCTGTGTTGACCACATGTTATATCCATAACCCCTCTGCTGTGTTCAGAGGGACTGAAGAGAGAGGGGATGCAGTCACCCCCCGAGAACTGTTGTGGTGTGCCTCACTGTTAAAAGATTAACTGATTTACATCTTTCCCTGCATTTGGCTATGGCTTTTCTGTAGCTGTTCGCTTTCTCCCCCTTTTCTCTTTAAAGAAAACCAACACCTGGAACAAGACACGTGACTTAGAGGGAAGGCACAGGGAAGGGAAATCTGACTCAAAATGGGAAAGAAACAGTGTGACTGTGTGTTTGTAAATGGGATGTAACCATTTCTCCCCTTACACTTCTCTCACTGCTTGCTTGAAGACCTGCCTCAGCTTAGAGGCACAATATAAGTGGGGCAAATGGCTACAGATGCAGGGCTTGGTAGAATTGGGGGCACAGAGTTACTTGAAGATTTCTAAAGATTAGGTGAGCCAAAATCACAGAGATTTCAATATCTTCCAGGCAGAAGGTTAGCCTCTGTCATCACCTCTTCATTTGTCACAGGAAAAATATTTGAAGTCGTTCCATCCCCACATGACTAATTGAAAACATTCCTTCTCTCTGTCCTGCTAGCTTGAGCGCTCCTTCAAATTCATGCGTGAGGCAGAAGATCAGTTGAAAGCTATTCCCCAGTTTTGCTTCCCTGATGCAAAGGACTGGGCCCCCATCCATCAGTTTGCCAGGTAGGTACTGTACTTTGATTCATAGGAAACAGATTTTATGTATCAACCTAATTAAAGATCAGAGCTTATTGCAGTAGCAAATTGAGCATACCCCTGAGAGGAATGTATTAGAAATGCAAAAATATTGTGGGTTTATTTGGTTTGTATGCCAGAGACTGTTAGTGTGGGTGATGTGTGTGTTGTCACTTTCGTTCCTCTCTGCAGTGAGACATTTTCATTTGTCCTGACGGGCGAAGATGGAAGCAGACGATTTGGATACTGTAGGAGGCTGCTGGTAATTATCCCTCTGTCTTTTTCTTTTCCTAGAGATGCAGCTTTCGGGGGGGGTTGGTGTTACTGGAAGGTGGAAAGCTGCTGTTCCTCTCTTGCAATGTGGAAAGCGAGAGTGGCAGCAGAGCAGCTTTGCTTTCTTCTGCTCTGCTCAGTGCCAAAGTCCATCTCTGAGTAACCTTCATCCACTCCAGTTACAGCTCTTTTAAACTGAACATTATGGCCATGGACTGTTGTTTCACTACTAAGATGAGGATATCAGTTTATCTTCCTTAGGTTTAGATAGCTGTTATACAGTTGTCTAAGTCTTTGCTGGTCCTGTAGGCTCAGAGCTGTCTCTATAGAGAAGTTTGCCCTGCTTTAGTCATCTGACTTAGGAAGATGGAATCATACTGTGGATAGACCCATTTCTTCCCACTGTTTCTGGCATACCAGGGTTTGAGCCAGACTGAAGATACTGTCATCAGCAGCATGCTGTCAAATGTCTGCCAGCTTCTGAGCCAGCCACTGAGCTAGGAGACCAGACATTATCTTTGCAGGAGTTATAACTGATATTTTCTTGTTGGTTTTTTATGTGTGTATTTGCATTTGTCTTGAAAGCCCAGTGGGAAAGGGAAACGTCTTCCAGAAGTTTACTGCATTGTGAGCCGCCTTGGATGCTTCAATCTCTTCTCTAAGGTGAGTGAGGAGAAAGAAAGAACTTGTTCTGTAGGCCCAGAAGGACCTCAAAATGAAGGCCACACCAGAAGAATGGGGACCAAGGAAGCTGTTGGCTGAAGAAAAGGGGCTAAAACAGTGTTGACAAGCATGCTAGTTCCAGAACCTAGCAAAAACACAGTTAAAAAGGAAACTACGTTCTTAGATGTTGCTTGCTTTCTTCAGCAGAGCTTCCAGAACGCAAGCACTGAGGCTGAAAGCTGGAATCCTGACTCTGAGTGTAGTGGGAAGTTGCAAGTTGTAAGCTTTCCACTGGAGCTGGGTTTCTCTCACTGAAGGAAATTAAGTCCTCAGTTGCACTTTTTTACCTTTTTCCCCATGATTCAAAGCTCCATGTGGATGCTGGGCTAAGGAGAGAATGTAGATGCTGGTGTGCTTTAGCCCAGCTGTTAACCTCCCTCCTCCTCCTGATTTTCACGTCTTTACATCTTCATGCCTTTATTTCAGATCTTGGATGAGGTTGAAAAGAGACGGGGCATTTCCCCAGCCCTGGTGCAGCCTCTTATGAGGAGCGTCATGGAGGCACCTTTCCCCGCCTTGGGCCGGACAATTACAGTCAAGAACTTCTTGCCAGGCTCCGGAACAGAGGTAAAGACATCACTCTAGAGAGAGGGAGACTTAGGCTAGCAAATTGTGCAGGACTGGAAATTGAGACTGGGACACAGCATTTGGGATCCTCAAGAATATATTGTATGGCAGCTGTGGAGCAGGCAAAGCTCATGAGAACAAGGGACCCAGAGGGGATGGCATACAGACATCACCAGTGACCATCAAAAGGGGGAAATGATAGGGTAAAGATGAAGGTGAGGACACATTAGCTGTGTTAATATGGCAAAATGAAACAGGGCTTTTGTCTTGAGGCTGAGTGGCACAGACTGGTGGACCTCATGCTGCATAGCACATGAACTTTGATCTACTCAAGGCCCCCACACACTTCCCAAAGGTAGGACACATAGCATGGCTCCAGCATCCTTAATACAGAACCACTGTTCATGTGGAACAAGGCACGGGGTCCTGGTCAGAAAGTACCTGAAATCACAATGGGCAATGTTGGAGCCTTTCAGAAGGGCATTTTCACAGCATGGAGGTGAGGGTAGGTGTTGCATCTCCCACAGTGTGGTAGAAGGACATTGGGAGGGTGTTAACGTGGCAGAGATTTTGGGCATAGTATTGAAGGATTGTGGGAGGGTGGATGGAGCCAAATTGAAGGTAATCTTGTTTTATGTGGTATGTCTTGAACCTTTGAGAGGAAGATGTCTGAGCTGACAGAGGTTGTGTCTGAGGGCTTTTGTTGTAGCACTACTTGATGCCATTCTTCTCAACCAAACTGAAAACAGTCCAAACCAAATGAAATTACTGCAGAGCTTTGCATAACATGCATAGCAGGTTAAAAATGTGCAAAGGAGTGGAGGCCCAGTGGTGTGCTGTCAGGGTAAGAGAATGTTTTGGCTGATTTGTTTCTAGGATCCTTAATTTTCATTAATTATCTGGCTGATGGCACAATCCCCACATTTACACAATGGGTGGATGACAAAATTGGCATGTGTTTCCAGCACTTTACAGAGCGAGGGATTAAAATTCAAAATTACCTTGGTAAACTGAAGGTTTGGTCTGAAATTCAATATAGACAAGCACAAAATGCTGGCAAGAAGAAATGAATAGTTTAATACAACATGGAAGTAACTGAGTGAGCAGCAGTGCTTCAGAAGAGGATCTAGAAGCATGGGCGATAAGTGAGCAGAAGTAAGAGTATGATATTATTTAGACAAACTCCTACAATGTGAAAGAAAGTGATGGGATGAATAATAAATAAAAGCAAAATATCTGCTTTCCAGCACTGGTGGAAAAAAACCCAAACACTAGGAGAATGCCCCAGAAAAGTAGTTCCACTTACTAAGAAAATGCAGAAAAGGCTTGAGAAATTTGTTTGTTTAAGATAGAAGACAAAGGAGGAAACATAACAATGACCTTCCAATATATGTCCTCCCACAGAGAGGAGGGTGACCAATTACTCTGAGTGTATACTGAGAGTAAGACAACAAGTAGTTGAAGTAATTTGCCTCTGAGGTATTTCAGCTGCAGGCTTGGTGCTGGTCAGAGTAGTTCAAAACAAGAGTAATTTTATTGTGAGAGTTATGAACTACCTGGTGTTGGAGGCTTTCAAGAACAATTTAAGTAAGCGTCTGTCTACAATAAGGAGTATGAAAGTGCTAAGGTGCTGTGACAGGATTTTAAGTAGATATAAACAAAGGAAAATGCCCACAGGCTGGTTTTTTCCTGTAAGTGGTGTAAAAACTGTGTAGTCAGTAGGTTAGGCGTCCAGGTTCATGCATTTAAAATAGTAATAAAGTGTAACAGTAAAAATAGGAGTGCAGATTTGAAAAGCTCCATGCCATTCTGCTGCTTGAATGCCTGACAGGCTGGGAACCACTCCTAGCTGGATACAAGTGAGTTTCCCTTCTCATGAAGAGTTCCCTGTCCTCGCTCCACTGGGGAGAACTTGTGGTTGGTCTCATGCTGTGCCCATTGGAGTGGGCTCTGAATCGTCTTCATCTGGAGGAAGGATTTGTAGGAGGCCTTTGGAAAAGCTGTGTTTGAGGGCTCAGGGCTGTGTGGCATTTGCCAGCACTGCCAGTAAGGCTGGTTAGTGGTGAATATACCTGTTGGGTCCTTGCTTGCCGCAGTATGGGTGGACACCAAGAGCTGACCTGTGATCTATTTCTTTTCAACAGGTCATCGAGCTGCGGCGGCCTCTTGACTCCAGACTTGAGCACGTTGATTTTGAGTCCTTGTTCACATCTCTCAGTGTGCGGCACCTGAGCAGAGTCTTTGCCTCCCTGCTTCTGGAAAGGAGGGTGATCTTCATTGCAGACAAGCTCAGGTACTCTCTTGTGTTTCCTTAAACAAAATGCTGCCAAGGAAGGGAGGCTGAGAGGGCTGCAGTGCCTGATCTCTCTGCTCTGTTGGTTTTTTCTCTTCTCTGGTCTTTTCCATCTTCACATCTGATGTGAGTAGAGCCATACATCCCAGGAGTGGGGACCTCGGGCCATGCACCATACTTCACTTTGCAGCTTGCAAAAAGCGTGCAGCTTCTCATCCCCAAGGAGAACCAAATGTCCTTTCCTTCAGACAGTCAGAGCATACCCCTTCTTTTGCTCCATGATGCTGCAGTGTTCCCCACTGATGCTGAAGTTTCCAGGGATCAAGCCTCAGGCAGAGATCACCTTCCCTTCTAGGTTGTTCCTTGATGTGACAAAATCTTCAGTTTGTATTTTAATATTGGTTTCTGAAGACTTTTTTTTTTTCCTTGTGGCAGATGAAAGTAAAAGATGCAGTGAGGGGAAATGGGGCAGAGGATTTTGCCCTTCTATTTTGAATCTGCTTAGTTTTCTTAATTTCTGTATGTTTGTTTGTTGCTCTCCTAAACTATGAAAATGGGCCCAGGTTTCTTTAAGATCTTGTGCAGCTGGTGCCTGGCAGTTCTCCAGCCCTTGAACCACTTGAGGATTCAGGGAGGAGAGTTCGCCAAGGCTGGGGAAAGAAAAGCTGCCTGGATGAGTAATGACACTTGGAAGCATGCTCAGGTTTCAGGAGTGTACAATGCCCCTAAGCTGTCTGTTTTCACAACTTCCAGGCAGCAGGCTGCAGCTCTGGGACCGAACGCTGGGGCAAAGAATGGGGAGGCCCCTTCTACAGCTAAGTGTAGGGAAAAATCCATCCTGCAGGGATCCAGGGCTCTGAGGGCAGAGCTCAGGCAGTCTCATCACAGGCACAAGAAAACTGGAGACAGGGAAGCTGTAGTATCCAGGCAGCACTGGCTGCTTGCAGTTTTTGGCAGCTGCCTTGGATCAGAGAGGGGAAGATTTGCCTCTTTGTAACCACTGATGCATTATATGGGTAGATACTTAGTTCTCTGGATACTCTAAGCCACACGTTTACCAGGAGGCCTGGTAGTGCGAGGTTGATGATTGGACTTGATATCTTAAAGATCTTTTCCAGCCTAAATGAATCTATGATTCTATGATTTCATGCAGACCATTCAGACTTGCCTTGAAAATGGGAGAGTTCATCAGCAGGAGATTTCTGCATAATGTATGTTATTTATGTGGTAATTTATGATGACAGGCTTTGTTTTCAAAGTGGTTTTTCTCCTCCTCTGTAGGACAAATTTTACATGCTGAGAAAAATCTGTTAAGGACACAAATGACATTGTAGCCTCCACGTGAGGGCTGGGTGGTAGCAATAAAGGGTATGGAATTTTTTATTAAGGAGTCACTTTAGAATGAACCTTTATTGACAAGATCTTACCCTACCATGGCACACCACTGTGTTTTGTGAGCCCTGGGTGTGATACAGAGTATCTATAGTTCAAAGCCCTCCCATGAGTTTTGGGTTGTTGTTTTTCCCCTTGTATCTTTCGCTTGTATATCCAGGGTCCTTAGGAATGATTCCAACTGCCCAGGCCTGTAAAAGAGAATGGGAGAGAGCTATAGAGTCATAGTTTGTAGAATCTCTAAGTATACCACAAACAGCTTTCTTCTGTGGGGGAAAAAGTAATTAAAGAAAAAAAAAAAAGAGAGAGAGAGAAAACAACAAAAAAGTATTGTCATGTTTTAAAGATCCAGGGTCTCTTAGGCCACAGGGCTCAGACTCAGCTATTTACCATAAGTTTGCCAGCTCCCTACAAGAATTCTAATACTTGATGTTCCTGAGGAAACCTTGTTCTGTGCAGTTTCAGGGGAGTCTTTTTATTTTCCTGTAACAAAATAGGAAGTTTCTCTGGCTCTCTTTTTTTGTGGAGAGAGGAAAAAAAAACCCAAAACTAAATTTGCCCCAAAAGACTGTAAAGGCTTGAAAGACAGAGAACAGAGAAAATAAGCCTCACAATTAAGTAAACTGTAGTATTTTAAGGCAGTGCAGTGGGTTGGTGAGCCTTTCGTACAGTGTCTTCTGCTTGTTGGTGGAAATTCCATGTTTTGGAAGTTGGTCTTACTGTAGCTACAGAATCTTTTGTCCAAATCATACCTTTCCTGGGACAGGAACACGTTGAACTCGATGATTACGAAGTAGCATTTACTTCAGGGGTGAAAATGCCAATTTCAGAGGCAAGGAAAGAAACACTTTCTGGCAAGAGCTTAAGAAAAGAAAAAAAAATTATAAAAGCAGCTGTTGGAAACTGCTCAGAGGTTAGGAATGCTCAAAGTGATCCAGCTGAGACGGATTAACAGGGAGAGTGCAGGTGACATGGCGGGAGATGCACGATAAAGTACAGTTAGCGTTCATCTCTGCAGTTTTGTACGCGGGCACCATCAAGAACTATCTGTAGAGCGTGTCTGTGTGTGAGTGACGGAGAAAACGATGAATGCCATTTATTTACGTCTTCTAATTGCTACAAAATCAGTCTGTGGGAAAGAAAGCTGAAAGGTTTCTTGCCAAATACTGTGAGAGCTGTGAAATGTTTTCAAGCTGAGCCAAAAAATGCATCTAACAAGTGTACAGCAAGTGAAGTGCTTTGTCTTTTCCATCTTTCGAATGAAGACTGAGTGGTTTTTAAAGACGCGTCAATCCGAAGCTTGGCAGCGGAAAAGGAAAGAATTTGGTTTATTAGTTTTGGGGAGGATTTTTTTTTTTCTCCCTCCATTGCTATGGAAACTGGAGTAGACATTGCCATGCAACCCAGGAAAGGACTTTTTTTTAAACTACGTTGGTTTGTGTAATCTTCCCTAGCTTTTGTTTGCTCCTGCACTTGGAACGTAGTCCTGGAGCAGTGGAGGCTGTGGCACGGGTTAGGCGCTTCAGTGGGAGAGCTGCTTTTGTTTACAAGTGATGCTGCCTGGTGCACAGTTCAAGGCACTGTAGACCAACCTTTTTTGAAGGCATCCTGCAGATACCTAGAACTGGGCCATTTTTACTGGCCTGAGGGGAAGATGTGTTAGATTCAGAGGGCTTTTTAAATCACAAAGACTTACAGAGGCTTAAAGTCAAGGTCCCCTTTTTCCACATCTCCTCAAAAGCCTGTTGTGGATCTGACTAACTTGAGCAATTGCCTCTGTCCCTGCCAGAAACCACAGCTGTGTCAACAACAAAAAGTGGTCATTGTTATCAAAGGCAGATCTGAAAGAATGAGAGGAGACACTTTAAATGTGGTCATCCCCAGTTAAAAGGTAATTAATCATCAAAAAGAAGTCCTTTCTGTGTGCTACAAAACCAACTCTGGGACTGTGAAACCCAGCCTTCCCGGTTTCTCCTTTTCTGTATTGTGGTTAGGGAGATAAAAACAAGGATGGAGTTTGGATGTCAGATAACAGTGTTTCTTCAGAGCATCTTTGTGGGAGGCAGCGATGGTCCCCACAGCTGGTGGAACCTGGCATCATCCTGGTGGGATTTGCAGCAATGCTGCATGAAGTCATGGGGCAGCGTTTAGAAGCTCCTATGCCTGTTAAATGTTGTCAACCAGCTCTGCAATCCAGCATAAGAAAATCCAGATGTGACACAGTGTCAGAAATCCAAAGGTGTTTGTAAAATGAATCCTACTGTAGCAGAGCTTATAAAGAAAAAGCGAAAAAAAAACCCACAAAGCAAGCAACCAAAAACCCCCACCAAACCCAATGCATAATCAAAGTATCTTAAATTGCCAAGTGCCAGCATAATTTCATCAGTTTGGTTAGTGCAGGGAACAAAGGGCTTCCTGACATTAAACTCCAAAAGTCTCATTGATGCAGTAGTGTTTTTCAGGAATCATGCAGTATCCTAAACCCAAAGAGAGTTGAGCTTGAGGAGGTTTTTAGCATAGGTGCTTGCCTTAGGAGCAGAAAGCTGGAAACTCTGTAGTCAGTCTCAAGTTTGGGAGGAAAAAAGCCAGTAGCTGTCTGAGCAGCCAGTAGCTTTCCTTAGAAGGTGCTGTAAATTGTCAAGATGTCTTTTTAGAGCAAGTCAATCTAGTCTTGGAGCAAGTTTTCGCAGGAGAGGAAGAAGAGTTTCTAAGTGTTTTCAGCTATTATGTTCAGATTCTGTAATGGCCATCTCTGTTCAAGATGGTTACCAAGAACCAGCAGCTTCATATAGTGGTGCTGTGTGGTAGGTTTTTGTATAGGATGCTCTTTGGTAGGAAAGCCTGCAGTTTGAGCAAACAAATGTCACAAATGATTGCAATGTCAGTTTTCTGACTAAGGGGGTGCTCTACCAGAGATCTGTGTCAGTCTATATCCAAGACAGGACTTTAGGGTGTTTTTTGTGTATATCAGGCTTTTAACCTCTACACTAGTGATACCTTAGTCTCTGCTGCAAGCTTCTGTGCAAGTGCAGTCAGACATACAACTCAGCCATGTTCCCTGCATGAGGCTGAATGAACCTGTGAAAATATGCTTAGGTCTTGGAAGTGTCCTTTAAAGACCTGCAGTATTTTAAGGAATACTGTTGGAAGCAAAGGCCTTGAAAAGTGATGTGTGTCCCATCTGAACACTGGGCATGTGAACTTCTGAGGGGAAGGTGCATGGCATTCCCCAGAGCACATTGCAAGGACTTTGGATAGATCTCTTTGTTCCTGGTGGCATCTGGAGTGCACTAAGCGAAAAACAGTACCCTTGCTCAGTATCATTCCAGTGGCAGCAGTTTTCATGGTTGTGGTGCATGTGCCCTGGGATATCAAGATTCCAGCAGGGATCTTGGCTGTGGCTACTCAAAGGCATTAACTGCCTGTTTAAGAGCCCTCGAAAGGCTGACCAGCTCTGAGCTAGTGCTTCGAGAGTGCATTAAACTGGTTTAGTTGTGTTGTGCACATCATCTGTGATTGCTTCTGTGCACATCTCAGAAAGGGGCATCAAGCTTCAGCAGTGGCCACAGCTTCAGTGGCCATGTTCACCTTCCACAAAGACAGGTGCCTGCTCTGTTAGGACTGAGGTGCAGTTTGCATGCTCTGCCCTCTCAGTGCCAGCTGAAGAGCGTAAGGTCACACTGATGGCACAAAAGGAATTTATCATACTGGACTCTTTTGCAAGGCTTAGTAGGTGTGGTGTCAGCAGTCCCTTAGTGCTCACTGCAGTGCTGTATGCAGGAGGAGGAGGAAGGTTACACTTGAGTCATTCCAAAGGACCAAGGTTCTGCTGGGCTCCTGGCAAGCTGCAGTTCCCTTAGACTGTCTGCAGAGCAAGTCTGATGAGATACCTCAATGCTCCCTTTTCTGTGTCCGTCTCTGAACTGCTCTGCCTGCAAAGGAGGGCTACAAACCTCAACCATATCAGTACTGTTCCCTGAAAATATCTTCTACATGGAGAAGTATTTCAGAGCAGGGATCACTGGGATTCATCCTGGAGGTGACAAGGCATTCACAGACAGAAAGGTGGCAGGGGAAGCTATCTGTACTTTCCACTGCATGCTGCATATGATTTCAGACTTACACAGCTCTCGCTGTGACTTCCACCAGCTCGACCTCAGCCATCTTTCCTCCCACTTAATCTCTCACGTACCATGTGTACTCGCTGGGACTTGAGAGCAGGGTTGAGGGAAGAACAAGCCACCATAAATATAGCAGGAGACAGCATGCCATAAATAACCCTGTAGTTCATCTGCTCACTGTTCCTCTCTAGAGCTACCTGGAATTACAGAGCTCTTTCTGTTGGTTTTTAAGGTCTGTCTATAAAATCAGTTCCCACCTTTAGGCAGGAAAGTTGGATGTACCTTCAAGGTCAAAGATTTGGTCTAATATCAATGCCAGAGTGCTGCACACAAGTGGTGAAAAGAGGAGTTCTTTCAGCTTTCATGGTGATGCTGCTGCTATTACTGTGACTTTTATCAGTCAGAAATCGAGTAGAAACTATATCCTACAGTACTGGAGGATCTGCTTCCTTTCAACATTAACTATATGGAAGATACAAGAAAAATAATCTACTCTGATACTGTTCTTTTTTTCTGTTGTGTTGGGGGGTTGGTTTTGATTGTGATATTTTTGTTTGGTTGGGGTTTAGTTTTGGTTTTTTGTGTTCCTGTTTCTTAGTAGCTCTGTGTTTTCTCATTGTTTTAATTTTGCCTCTCTCAGATTTATTATCTGCTTTGCTTGTGTGGTATCCACAGTGAGACATGGGCTTGCTGATGAGGCCATCACAGCTTGAGAGCAGGAGCAAAGGGCCAGCTAGCAGGAATGAACACAGAGAAGGGAGGGGGATGCTCTCTAAAACCTTCCAAAACAAGGATGGGGAACTAAGAGATTTTTCCCATTTTAAGGCTTAAAGCTACCAGTCTGTGATACAGCCTTGGAAGGGTCCACATCTGGGAGTGCAGGGAGAGGAAACTATCCCCACCTTGTGAAAAGACTTTCTCAGCACACATCCCATGTATCCCTCCCAAGTGACCATTCCCTACCTGTTGCAGTCATAGATGAAACTCTCATGCTAAGCAGATTTGAGCCTCTGCCATGGGATTTGCTTATGTCCAAAAAGCATCACGTGTTTAGTGATCTTTACTGCCTGATTACTTCATACAGTCACACTGATGTCCCAGCAATCACAACTGTGTTCTGCTAAACTGAACTTAACTGATGAAAGCCAGCCAGCTGTAGCCCAGCCACACCACTGCTCAGCGTGTCTTAGTATTGCTGCAGCACAGGGATTCAAATCCTCCAGACTCAGCTGGAGTGAGGGGGAGGCAAAGCAGGCTTTGCTTTTCTGAGCGAGCTAAAGTCCACACCCAGCACCCCCCTTCCCTCTCAAGTCAACAATAAACTGCCAGATCCGGGTTGCTGAGTGCAAATTCCCCTGTGGAGCTCAACAGGAGCCAGCTGGGTGTCCTTCCTCAGCGACATGACTCTGCCCAGCCACACCAGTCTGCCTTCTCCTCCCATCCTTTTAAGACCTGGATGCTAGTAAACCAAAATGACATTTCATACAGGGTTTAGAGTGGGGAGCCATCCCCCTCCCTCAATGCATACAAATGCTTCCAGACCCAAAATGGATGAGTAACTGGTGCCCTGCAGTGAGCTCTGCCATCTCTGACTGCAGACCCTGCCTGCCTCCTGCCAGAGAGCTCTTGGAGTTCCTGGACAGACCCTCTTGGAAGCTGCCTGCAAAGGTGCTTACAGCTGAGCTGCTGGTGGCTTTTGAAGGGTCAAGAGGGAAGGCTGCTGTCCTGTGAGCAAAGACCTTCCTACACGACTGCTGTGTGCTCTACTCCTGGGATTGTACTCTCCCAGGCAAGCTCCAAAAGCTGTGAAGTGCCTGGATAGCCTTGGCTGGAGACTACTGCCTTCCTCCTCCCCACGTGCTCTGGCTAGCAGTATGATTGAGACCAAAAGAAATGCCTGTGATTACTCCTCTACAGGCTGCCCAAAGGCAAAGCTTGCCTGCTGCACAGGGGCAGGGTGAGTCATGGAATGACCTGCAGGACCAACCTTGTGGCTGCAGGTTGTGCCCACAGCTTTGCAAAAGGGTCTAAGCAGGCCATCCAGCTGCATTGATGAGGGCAAGAATATGGCCAGCAGGTAAGTGGGCCACAGTGCAGCACAAGAGTGGTGGAGCCATTTTCTGCACCCCAGGGCTGTGTGCTGTCTGTGCTGGAGAGTATAGCCTCTGTGCATTCAGACCTGCGGTTTTCCCATGGGAACAGCCACAGAAGTATACTCTGGGAGAGCATTTATCTAATGAAAGGTATGGAAGACCCCCATCTCTCTCTGATGCTGCCCATCAGAGCACTGCAGTGTAGCAGATGCAGGATTCCTTGGGACTCATCTCCTGTCACCTGTGTGGGCCAAGATCTTTTTTTGCAACCTGGGTTCCTACCTCAAGTCATTGCTCCTGAAGCTGAAAAATGGGGTCAGAAATTTGGGGAAGCCCCTAGTAACTGCAGAGATTGATCAGGGAACAATTGAAAGAGCCCTGGTTTCAAAGAAGCACCACTCATCTAACTGACCAGACACTGCCCTTGGTTGTGTTCCATTTTCCAGTACTCTCTCCAAGTGTTGCCATGCCACGGTGGCCCTGCTGTACCCCTTTACCTGGCAGCACACCTACATCCCTGTGCTGCCACCTTCCATGATTGACATTGTGTGCTCACCCACGCCCTTCCTCATCGGCCTGCTCTCCAGCTCCCTGCCCCGCCTGAAGGAGCTCCCAGTGGAGGAGGTGAGCCATGCACCCACACTATAGCCTTCCTCTCGGTTGTTTTCAGGGGGCTGTCTTCAGTCCCAGAAAGGCTGCTCTGGAGAGCCTGCCTTGGCAGCTGGCAGTGTGAAAGAGCTGAGCTCTTGTCCTTTGGTTCTTGCAAGCATGGGGCGTGGGAGGAGGTGGATGTCCCCTGGGGAGGCAGAGGTCTGCACTCTGCCTCGTCTGCAGCTTGGGAAGGCAGGGAGTTGGGATCTCCCACCATGGGGTTACTGTGGGTAGGAGATGATTTTATTAGAGTTTCTGTTGGTTTCTGCATAGTGATAAGCTAAACACAAAGTCCACCAGGCTTGCAGTTCATTGCTACAAACTGGCCAGGGTAGGTGTCCTCATAATTAACAAAGGTGCCTAATGAAAGCAAAAATAGTTAAGAAATGGATTCACGGAACATCAGGGTGAACACAGCGAGGCTGAGTATAGTCAGGAAGCATTTCCCTTCTGCTGACCCAGGGGACAGTGGTGCAGCGTAACAGGGAGAAAAGGTGGAGCTCTGACTCAGACATGGTGAGGAGCAGTGGGCCGGGCTTGGAGCACAGGGTTCTGCTGTCCGAGCTGTTCTGTGGCTTGTGGCAGTGTTGCTAGAAAGCCGCAACAAGGACGCCGCTCTTGGCTTGCACTGGCTGCCCGGTCCAGCTGTAGGGGTGGGTGGGAGGAGCAGGGGCAGGGCCAGGGCCAAAGCATTTCCTCCAGAGCTGTTACAGATTAAGATAAACTCTGGTGATGGAAATAAAGACTTTCCCTTTTTATTCTTGTTCTTTCATTCTTAGGTCCTCATTGTTGACCTTGTCAATAACCGGTTTCTGAGGCAGGTGAGCAAAGCTATTCTGTACCCTTCATCTTCTCTCCCTTTTTCCCCCACACTTCACCTCCCTCTGTGTTTGCTGACCTGCCTGGCTGAATGGATTACTGACTGCCCACACAAACTGAGGCAGGATTTGTGGTTTAGAGTGTTACAGGGTTGCTGTCTACATGTCAGCATCCCAAACCACAGCTGTTGAGGACTGAATCTTTGTGCATTATCACTCTGCATTTTTTTTAAGAGGGGAAATGGTGGCACTGTGAGTCCTTCAGTGCATGCAGTGGGGCTGAGGACAGAGCTGGAAAGCCTCAGCTCAAGCACTGTCTGATGGGAATGAATGTGGACTCTTCCTGCCTATGTCTGTCAGTCCATCTTGTGTTGCATACCCAGCCCTGAATGGGGAAGGAAGTCTTCAAATCCTTCCTGCCCAAGGAGCTTTGTGGTTCTCCAGTCTGTGCACTAGATGGGTCACAAGTAGGACGACTGCACATGAGAGCCTGCAAGTTGCTCTACAGATGAGACTGCATGCTGATCTTTACTTCCATTTCTTGTGGAGGAGTGGAATATTGAAGGGAAAAGTAGAGATAAGTGATCACCATGCTGTCCTGGAAAGACAGTTTTGTCCCAGAGCTCTCTGGCAGATTGCTGAGCAGTGCTGGCTGCATTGGTCCCTGCCTCAGGTCACATGGATCGGATGGGACAAGGACACCTCCCGCTGCACAGAGTAGCATGTGGATGAAGGCCACTCCTTCAGTGGAGTTCTTGCTTCCAAGCTGCCTTAACTGCAGGGTTTACCTTGCACCTCTCCTTTGAAGGTTTAAGCCAAATCAGGCTGTCTCAGCCAAGGCCAGTAGGAGCTTACACAGTACTGGCAATTCCTTGGCTTCATTGCTCTACAGGAACTTGTTAGGCCTCTGTAACAGGATCGGTGCCTGAGCAGAGGTAAGCAGGGGGTTGTGTTCACCTGGCTGCATGCCAGCATTGTTCAGACACAGCCTCTTTGTGGTGGTGGCAGTGCTTGCAGGCAGACAGCAGGGCCACAGGTGAGCCCTGACCAGCAGCCTCTTGAGCTGGACATGCAAAATTCTTCCAGAATAGGGGAGTATTTGGGAAAAGGCACCCTCTCTCTCCTTCCTCACGTGCTTCTTGATAGTCCTGCACTGGGAGGTGCTGGGAATGTGCCAAGCGTATTACACTTTCTCCCTCTCCCTCTCCTCACCGTTTTTAGTGCTCCCCCTGCCGTGCTGAGGATGGGATAGGAGCTGGTGAGGAGGAGGGCAGGGGCCAGCCAACATCCCTGCTCCAGGCTCTGAGGAGGTGTCTCTGTCTTACAGATGGAAGATGAGGACTCTATCCTGCCCCGCAAGCTGCAGGCTGCCCTAGAGCACATTCTGGAGCAGAGGAACGAGCTGGCAAGCGACACGGAGGAGGGCCCTGTCAATGGCAAGCAGGGTAAAGCACAGGGCCTTTCAGCTTAAAACCACGTCTTTTCCTGCTCCTTTTCCTCCTGTCGCTTCTTAGGGGAGAACTAGGCTTGTCTTGAATTAACACCACAGAAACTGGAGGTAGGTCAGGATTCTCGGTTGAAGCTGCCTTAAATATTTCATTGCACCCGGGACAATTCCCTTTGTGTGAAGAGAAACAGTACTTACCCCTTCCTGCCTCTGTCCATCCTTCCCTTATGGCTCCAGGGAACACCTGTACTCCTCTTGGGTGGGTCCCACAAGCCTCTGTCTGCTCTTGGCCTTGTGAATGATGCAGGCTCCTCTGGGGGACAGTCCATATGCAGAGCGGCAGTGTTGGAGGCAGCTGTGTGGCTCACAGGTGGCTGGGCTGAGGCAGCTCTTTGGAGGGTACTATGGGCATCTGCTGGTTGCAGGGGAGCCAAGACAAAGTGACTTTGAAATTAGTAGCAGCGCAGTCCTCTTCCATGACAAGCACTTCCTAGGATGCTGTGCCTCTTGAGCAGCTGTTCCTACTCAGACTGGATGGGCATCTCTACTACACTGTCCTCACCGCTGCCTTTTTGTTTCCTTCTTAAGAGACCAGCCCTTTGAATGAGGTGGTGTCTGAGGCCTTTGTCCGTTTCTTCGTGGAGATTGTGGGTCACTACTCCCTCTTCCTGGTCCCCACGGAGCGAGAGGAGCGGGCCCTGCAGCGCGAGGCCTTCCGCAAGGCCGTCTCCTCCAAGAGCCTCCGGCGCTTCCTGGAGGTCTTCATGGAGACGCAGATGTTCGGCGGCTTCATTCAGGAGCGGGAGCTGCGGAAGCAGGGAGTCAGAGGTGAGGGGCTCTGCCTGGGCTCTGCAGGCATGGGGACTGCACCCAGAGATGCACACCAGCCACTAGCTCCATCTCCCACCATGGCGAGAGGTTGCGGTGTCTTTGCAGGGACACTGGGAGGGAGGTGGAAGTGAAGGTGGTTGGTTTGTTTTGACACCCTTTGGTGGCCTTCAGGGAGTCATTTGGGGGCTTTTTGTCCCTGTTTCCTTATCTTCCTAGCTGGGTGTGTCACCTCGAAGCAGAGTGGTGAGGCAATGTTTGCACAGTGCATAGGCACCGGCTGCTGGGGCACAAAAGGTTTCTGTGCCTGGCAGTTTCTTCCTGAGGCTGGGGTTGCAGACAATTCTCGGCGCTGCAGTGAGGGACATAAGCAGTGCCCTCTCTGTGTGTGCCTCTTCCATTCCTCGCTGGATTCCCATTAGGACCATCACAAAAAAGCTGTACCGCTGGAACAGCATTTATTCTTGCAGCCCCTCACATCCCTTCCCCATGTGGTGCTACCAGGGCTTCTTTGCCCTATAGACATAGACCAAAGGTCCTGTCCCCACATATGGGATCACCTGGTGGAGGAGGTGTGGTGAGTTGTTCACTCTTGGGCACCAGAGTTTATTGGTAAGCCAGGACAGTGTGACTTCAGATGAGCATCCTTACTGGTTTTTATAGGGAAGCAAAATAGGAGTTGTTGATTTCTTTCTTTCTGCAGGTCTGTTTGAGGTACGGGCTCAGGAGTACCTGGAAACACTTCCCAGTGGGGAGCAGAGTGGAGTTAACAGATTCCTGAAAGGCCTAGGTAAGGAACCAGCAAAACCTTTGGCTTCTCAGGAGTCTTGGGCTCCTTGTCGTCTTCAGGTTTGGAACCACAGTTTGATAGGTTTCACAGAGGAACCACAGTTTGGGCCATGAGTTTAGTCTGTGTCTTCTGAAGGATACAGGTAAGTTTGAGGAGGCAATGAAGCAACCAATGACTTGGGGGTGATGAATGCAGTTCTTGATGGGGGGAGTGGCAGGGTCTTCATGGCCTTCAGGTTTGCCCTTAGGGATCAGTGGAGGGAATCACCCAAGTGTATCCGCTGTAAGAGAAGCTAAACAGGAGCTCCAGGCTGAGGTTAGAAGTCCTCAATAAGTCACTGGACATCGTGGCTAAGAGAGTTTGATTTTCTGATCAGATTGTATCCCTGGCTCTAGTGTCTCTTCTTGGCCATTTAAGAGCAGCAGTGTCTGCAGACATGGTCTGCCCTGCCTCTCATCCACACATGCTCTGACCAGGTAAGTTTAGTTCACCCTGATGGCCTACTGGGCAAATGGGCTCTGGAGGGTGTGCCTGGGGTCTTGTAGGGTCCTGCAGTGCTGCTCCCAGGGGGTGGGCACAGCTATGGCCTGCTCTGCAAGCACTGACTTCCAGCTTTGCAGGGCAGGAGGCTGTGGATAAGGACCCAGGGCTGGCAGCAGGGGTGATTCTCTGGATAGGTTTGCCCAGGCAGCGGTGCTGGTGAGGAGTGGAGCTTGTTTTGCCTGTCACTCTGGGAAGTTCATTTTCCTTTCTCCATCTCTCCAGGTAGCAAAATGAAATTCCTCCACAAAAAGTAAGAGTGAAGCACATCCTCATTCATGGAAAAGAATAGCTTCACCGTGTCACAGCAATAAATGTTGTCAACCATCCCCATTCAGCCTGCTCCCAGGATCCAACAGCCTCATGTGAGCTGGCCCCTGCCAGGCCGCACTCGCACGGGCGTGTGGTGCCGCAGGACGATGTGATGGCTGCGGGGCCGCCGGGGCAGGCTTCTGGATATCTGCAGTACCATGCACTGGACCAAGCACTCCCTGAACTCTGCACTAGCACGTGGCAGGCATCCCAGTGGACCGGATCTCTTAGCTAGGCAATCCTTTGGTTTGTTGTATTTTTCTATTTATGTTGGGGTTAGAGCAGTTATTAACCCATGACTCTTGCCCTGCCTCCTCTCTCTGCCTGGTGCTGCAGGAGGCTAAAGCAGGACTCCCATGGGACTGAGCAGGCTTGGAGGAGGGGAGCAACAGGGGCATATGGAAGCAGGTCTCTGCAAAGCAAGGATGCTGAGGACTGCAAGGATGATGTGAACTGGCCAGGAGGAGCTTCCAAGCGAGGGAGAAGGAGAAGGGGGAACCACTAAACCTATCAAGGACTTGATGGGCCAGCCAGCTCCCCAGGTGGCTGTGCCAGGGGGTCCTGGAATGAGAAGAGGCCTTTCCTTATGCAGTGTAATTAAAAGTGAGTGGTGTAAAAAGCATGTGGATGCTTGATGTTCTGGGGAAAGAGACAAGCTGTGTCTGCCCATTGGCACACCTGACTCCAAACATGAGCTGGAAAGGAGAACTAGCAGCAGCTGTGCCCTTGGTTTGGCCAAGGCCTTGACTTCTCCATAAGCCTCACAGCCCAGGTGGCCTCATTCCCTCACCTGACCGCTTGCAGGGGAAGGCCAAAGTGGAGCTCACCTGCAA
Organism: Dryobates pubescens; assembly: GCF_014839835.1. Taxonomy (NCBI): domain Eukaryota; kingdom Metazoa; phylum Chordata; class Aves; order Piciformes; family Picidae; genus Dryobates; species Dryobates pubescens. The sequence continues at coordinate 14,686,662 of NC_071626.1, read as the reverse complement.
GGTCTCACCTGAGAGTCCCCAAAGGTCAGATGGGTTTTTCCTCTTCCACTTCAGGTGTGGCTGCCAGGGAGTAGGGTGGGAACTGGGCAAGGGCTACCTTGCTGCCTTCTGAGCTCCTGGTGGGGAGGAGGTAGGACCTGCTTGCCTCTTCTCTCTCTGCTTCAGTGGGGAGGAGAGGTGAGGAGGTGTCAAGAAGGTGCAGGGAATCTGAAGAGCAGTTGAAGGCTTTTTTCCAGCTGTTTGCCTTGCACCGTGTGTGAGGGCAGAGTGAAGAGCAGTTGGAACATCCTTGGGTCTCCTTTTTGGAGTGGAAGCCAGAGGGCAGCTCTGCTATGGCCCAAAGGGAAATGTCTTCCCCCAGCTCCTAGCCACTCTGGGCTACACAGGGCCAGGTTTTGAAAGTGGCCTGGGTGCCCCTGTGGTCAGTGGGCTTTTTCAGGCAAGAGGGCATTGTTGATCAGCAGTGGGGTTCAGAGGAGCTCACCACCACTTGGTGATGGGGGGAGCTGTGGGTCCAGTGCTGCTCTGTCAGTCTGAAGCCTGCATTTCCAAAGTTCCTTATACTTCAGGACAGAGGAAATGGGCTGTGATGGGGGGTGGCAGGAGCAGGCAGCTGGTGGGTGGAGAGGTGAGGGCTTGGAAAGACTCTGCTTTGCTGGCTCCCAGCTTGTTATGTCTGTGACATGTGCCACTCTCTGGGGACCAGATAAGCTGGGCAAAGGGCTCTAGGTGGCCTTGCTTGAGCCGGAGGATGACCTCAAGAGATGCCTTCCTACCTCAACCCCTCTATGGTTCTGTGGTGAGCACCATAAATGCCAGACAGCAGTAGTGCCAAGCCAGGCACAGGGCCTGTAGGCAGTGAAGCAGTGACGGAGGGTCACAGAAGCCTGGTGTCAGGCTCCCACAGGGGTGAGCAGGCATGAGAGGTGAAGAACTGCCCCTCACATGCGAGCACCCAGCTGAAAACTGGCACTGAAGTCCAGTCTGTCACAGGATGCAATAGTGATCCACCAAAGGAAACTGCAGTGGTGTTCAAAGTGACTCAGATGCTGTGGTTTTGTTCTCTTTTATTTACAAGTGGTTTTAATGGCAGCAAAATGAGGTTTTGCAAAGCTGGGACGCAACCTAACCCATTCTGTGACTTAGGTTGGACGTTAGGAGGAAGTTTTTCACAATGAGGGTGATGAAATACTGGAACAGGTTGCATGGGGGTGTGGTTGAGGCCCCATCCCTGGAGACATTCAAGATCAGATTTGATACAGCCCTGGGCAGCCAGATCTAGTTGGAGATGTCCCTGCTTGCTGCAGTGGGGTTGGACAAGATGACCCTCAAGGGTCCCTTCCAAGCCAATGCAAACTGTGAATCTGTGAGCACACACACACAGAGGCAACCAGGACACCTGCAAGGCTCTCTGGGATGCTAAAAAGCTGATCTTGTGGCTCCAAAAGCAGGTGTCCCATGTGGTCATCCTCACTGTGGTGCAAGACTCCTTCTGGGGACTCCATGTTCCCCTTCTTAAGTGACATTTTCATGAGCATGGGACGCCACCTTCTTTGGCAGGAGCTGTGGTAAAGGGCTAGGTGGCTTTCCTGGGAAGCCTGATGCCAGCAGGCTCCTTAGCTCAGCATGTGACTGTGCCAACACACTGGCAGCTTTTACTGCAACATCCAACCAGCTCAGATTAAGATGGGTTGTGAAACAGCCCCATTTCTCTCATCTGAGGACTCCAGGAAGGTTCTGTTCTGCCAGCACTCTGTGGCCACTCGGTGCTTTCATTGGCAGCTCTCGGGAAAGCAGGAATCGAGCCTTTCAGTGGTGCCCAAGGAAAGGACAAGGGTCAATGGGCACAAACTGGAACAGAGCAAGTTCCATCTGAAGGTACAGAAAAACCATGAGGGTGACAAAGCACTGGAGCAGGCTGCCTGCAGAGGTTGTGGAGTCTCCTCTGGCATGTATTCAAACCCCGCTTTAATGTGTCTGAGCAACCTGATGTAGGTGAAACTGCTTTAGCAGGGAGGTTGGACTAGATGGTTTCCAGAGGTCACTTCCAACTCCTACCATTCAGTGGCAGTGTACAAAGTCCAAGGGAAGTGCTGAAAAGCAGCAGCATGGGAAGTGCAATGAAAAACATTTACAGCTGTGTCATTAAGGACTGGAAATGAAACTGGGACAGGGAGTGCTGGTCTCCAGCTGCAGGACATGCTCTGCACCTGTGCTGAGCCATGTTGCTATGGGATGAGCGGGATCCTGCGTCCTTCAGGGTGCTGGATGCTTTGGAAGAACCCACCTGTGAAGAAGAGCTGTAAGGCTGGTTGTTCTGGATCTGACCGTGGGCCCACAGAGCCCAGTGCTTCCCATGGAGGCTGCCAATAGGAGATGCCCAGAGAAGACTGAACTGGGCGCCTAAGCTGGGTATGTCCTACACAGCACACACAGGGTACATAGCCAGCACTCTGTGCTCACCTGCTCTACATCCCACAGCCAGAGTTTTCCCACACTGGAGCTGGTGCCTCTGTGTTCAGGAACCTAGGTTTAAGTTTCTCTTCCATGACTCTGGGAGGGGGGGGTGGGGGTTGGACTCGATGACCTTTGGAGGTCTCTTCCAACCCCTAACCTGTGCTGAGGCCAGAGGCCAGTCTGGGGGCAGTACAGACTTCCTGAAGGGTACTGGAGAGCTGGGACACTTGTTCTGCCAGGTTAAATGTTAAAAGCTGGGACGTCTGCTCCCTGCTGCTCCCTGGTTAACTAAGCAGCTCACACACAGAGACAGGAACAGCTCTGCAGGATGCCTGAGAGAGCTGAACTTGCTGGCTCCCAAGCCCTGTAGCCATCCTTGGCTTCCCTGCGTGAGCTGCCAGAGAGTCCTGTGAGAGGTCAGGGTGCTGGACAAACCCCAGCTCTCAGAGGAATTGTGGGGATGTCCCATTCACTGTACAGTTACCTCGTCATTAATGAGCGTGCCCAGTGCCAACAGGACAGGCACAGCCCTCCAGAGACCAAGCCCTGCACAGGATAGGTCTGTCTGGATTTGGAGGGGTGGCTGAAGGGCTGTGCTTGCAAGCAGCTGTGCGTGGAGGTCTCTGGTGGCAGCAGCGGTGCAACCTACCTCTCTGCCTGGAGACAGCTTTCAGGTCGCAGGTGCCAGCGGGCAGCTTGCAGGTGTAGAGCCCCAGACAGCCGCCGCAGTCGGAGGGCTTCTGGCAGGGCCGGGACTGGATGCTGTGGCAGGAGTGCTGCAGATGAAGGACAGCAGTGGCTGTGGTACTGGTGTTCAGCCTTGCCCGGCCGATGGCCTGGGACGCCCCCTTCCATTCGCAGCTGTGTCATTGCTCTGGGCTCATGCCAGCTCCAAGGAGCCTGTGCCATATGCAAGCCCAAAGGGATACTTTCTGTGCAGGCTTGGGCTGAGAGCAGGCTTTGTTTTGTGGTACCCAGACCTCACAGCCAGTTAGATGTTCTGGGGTGACCTGTACTGCTCAGCCCTACGACTGCATTTGCCAGGGGCTGCTTGCTCCAGCATGCTGGAGCTGACAGCGGTGTAATCACTGGAGGGGAGGTAAGTTGAAAAGAGTGCTACAGAGGCTCGCCTTAGAAAACAAAGACACGCTGTAGAGGATTACATGACATAATGGGATGAGCATTTGCTGCTGGGTGTTTGGTTTCCATTCAAAATAGTAAAACAGTGCAGCAAAACCTGCAGTAGCAGGGCAAGCTGCTCACCAGGCCATAGAGCAGCAGCTTCGTGGAGCAAGCTGGAGACGTTGGGGCCTGAGGAAGCATTTTCAAGGGCAGCCCTTTACTGCTTTTGGCAGAGAGCACACTAAGTGGCTGGCCCCCTATGACAGAATGGTGGCTGCCTGTGCAGCACAGGTGGGTGCCCTCAGGCCACCTCATGGGCATGGTGTTTTGGGATACAGACACAGACCTGCACTGCTCTCCTACCTGCTCGCTGCCTGCATGTGCAGCCATCGGCTCTGCTCTGAGCCTCACCAGGTACCAGATGGGGTATTAGAGTTGCCATGGTCCACTTCCCTTGTCTGCATCACAAGCCAAGCAGTGCTCTGAGGCTATGTTGTGACCAGCACTTTCATATGCAGCTCATGGGGAACGGCCTGAAAATCAGTTATCTACCCAGTGCTTGTGGGGACGTGACCTGCTCAGCACCTGCCCCTGCTGCCCTCAGTCCTATCTGCTTTTTATGTCCCTATGGTGTCCCAGGGACTGCTGGGCAGCAAGGATCTGCACAGGTCTGCTGAGGCTCAGGTGTGCACAAGGGATCTGCTTTCAAAAGTGGAGAGCTGGCTCAACTGCTCAGGCAGACAGTAGCAGCCCATGTGTGCAGTAACCCTGCAAGCAACTGGTAAGGTCACCACTCCAGCCCCACTCCCAAAACCCCAGCTTTGGCTGCCTGGCACTGTCCTCTCCATTAGGTGCTCATAATGCCATTGCACTCAGGCCTTCCATGCCCTGCAGATGAGTGGAAGGGTCCACAAAACTGCCCAACCCTGGGTTCAGGAGCATGGAGCTGGCACCTCTCCTCTCTCTCCTGGTCCCCCTGCAAACCCTTTGTGCAAACCCCCATCGCTGATGGCCAAGGAGGGGTTGTGCTTACCGTGTCCTCGTTGAACTTCCCATAGCCCTTCAGGTGATGTCTCAGCCCCATGCTCCTGCTGTGGAAGGGCTGTAGTGGGTGTCTCCTGGGCTTGCCAAGGGGTTTCTGCTGGTCCCTGCTCAGCAGGGGTTTGGCCACGGCCTTGCCGGTTGGGGCTTCATCCATCACCTTCCCCTTGGAGCTCTGCCCAGGCAGGTTGTCCCTTCCATCTCCAGGTGGCCAAGGGTCTTCTCCAGGGCCCCCAGCTCCTGACTGCCTCTCTGAGGTGCTGGCCCAGCCCCCCAGTGTCTCAGATGGTGTTGGGGCTGAGCAGAGCAGTACCAGGAGGAGCGCAGCAACCTTCAGTGCCTGAAACTTCATCCTCAGGGCCTGGCTTTGCTCAGATTCCTTCTGCCTAGACAACGCTGTTGGAGGCAGGAGGAGAGGTGGAAGCTGCCTCTCTTTGCTGCTGCTCGATCCATCCAAAGTAACTTTTATAGTGCAGGGACCTAGCCCGGGGGCACAGCCCTTCTCCCCCGCCCCTGCCATGTCCCACCCCGCTGCTTGCCAGCAAACCCTGCTACTTTCATGGGCCTCATGCCCCTCCTTTGTGCTCCCAAATCTCCCAGCACCCTCCCACCACGACCACCCCATCCCCGCTCACGTGCCTGCGAGCACAGGTCTTTGGGGGGCTGGCAGGGGGGCTGCTGGTAAATGCTAGTGTGTGGGAGGGGGAGAGAGAATCTATAAGATCAAACTGGGTCCCTTCAGCATCTGGAAAGGCAGCTGGTGTATTTTTCATGTTGGATTCCTAAGGTGGCAGCACCAATACAACCTTGGGAAGAACTTTGTCAGTTTTCCAGCTCACCCTTCATGCCTTCTCAGCTCTTTGTCCTGTTTTAGCCAAATCTGATGGTTGGCTGTTAGGACTGCATGCCAGCCAGCCATGTGTGGGAAGTTTTCTATGTCAAGAACCCAGTGGTTTCCCAGCTGATCTGTAATGGATGTGTGGTGAGAGAGGCTTGCTCTCTTTTGCTTCAGACTTGACACTCTGGGCTGAGGAGGAAGGCAGCATCAAGTTCAGAGGAAGGCATGTGGAACAAGAGACAGCCATCTTTTAAGGGGCACCAGCTTGGTCCCTCATTAGTCTTGCCTGCTTTCTCCAGGGGCACTGGACTTCAGAGCAAGGAAGTGCAGGGTTTACTGGCTGGCTTGGGAAGATCAGTCAGGTTGTCCTGCAGTGTTATGTGCCTGCCAGATGCACCTTGCTAAGAGCTGTGGTTCATGAGACCTCTTGGATAGAAACCAGGACAAGACAGAATGTTGCTACTGGGCCCACCTGAAGAGACATGGTCCTGAAAATTTAGTTGATGGCAGAAGAGCTACTGTGATAATGCACAACAATGACTCAAGGTGAAGGAAGGGAAAATTCCCCCAACAGAAAATCCAGAAGGACTGGAGGTTCAGGGAAGCAAGAGGGCTGAAAGACCAGAATCCAGCTTTTCATTACAAATTTCCCTGGGCTGGGCCCTCCTTCTCTAATAGTGTGCTCAAGACCAAAACAGATCAGTGTCCCCATTACACAGCAAGGAGATTGATGTACTGTCAACAGGTAGTAGTCAGAAGAGCCAGGCTGTGGTTGCTGAAACCCAACAAACTGAAAAATTAAAGAGGAAACCATGGCAGACAAACATAAATGTGAACAGTGCCATACAGGTTGTTACCAAATGCATTCCACTGACACTTCCCAAAAGGTAGTGTGCACTGAAAGCCTAAGTCCTCTGGTTAGCAGCCAGCTCTTGAGCTCAAAGCTCAAAATGGGGCCCAGATCCTGGAAATAGCAATGCTGGGAGTACAAGGAGGTGATGGATGTGAAAGCCATGGTGCTCTAATCCATCTTCCATACCTTCACCTCCGGCCAGCTCCTGCTTTTGACTTGCTCCTGGCTGACAGTGGCAGTGCTGATTTCTGGGGAGATGGGCTCATAGGAACGGAGAGACAAGCTTGCAGCAAGCAGACCCATCCGGACACAGGTATCTGTGTCATGGTTAGCAAGCATCCCTGCAAGGATTCCTGCCATTAAGCTGTGGAGAGACAGAAAAGCAGTTATGAACACTGGGGTAATGGCTTTGATCACTTGGTGCCATGGTTTAGTCATGAGGTCTGTGGTGACAGGTTGGACTTGATGATCTTTTGAGGTCTCTTCCAACCTTGGTGATTCTGTGATCTCAGAATCACAGCCATTGGTTTCAAGGGCATTCATCTGGACCCAAGCCAGCACTTACAGGAGCAGAACAGCCTCAGAAGGTTATCATGAAAAGATTTTGGAGTTTTGTATTTATTTTTAAATTTGGAGTAAGAAAACTGGGTAAAAATCTGGCTGGATGGTCAGACCCAATGACTGGTGGTGAATGGAGTCAAATCTAGTTGGTGGCCAGTCACCAGTGGTGTTCCCCATGGCTCAGTACTGGGACCAGCCCTCTTTAATGTCTTTATCAATGATCTGGATGAGGGGATTGAGTGCACCCTCAGCAAGTTTGCAGATGACACTAAACTGGGTCAGAGTGTTGATCTGCTCAAAGGTGGGAAGGCTCTGCAAAGTGATCCAGACAGGCTGGATCAGTGGACCAAGGTCAGTTGTATGAGGTTTAACAAGGCCAAGTGCTAGGTCCTGTACTCAAAAAAACAGGTGGCTCTGTTGGTAGCACATAAGACCCTTAATGGGAAGGTTGTGAGTTCAAGCCTGCAGTGGGCACTAGTGCCCTCCCTACTCTAGTCATGAGGTCTGTGGTGACAGGTTGGACTCGATGATCTTTGAGGTCTCTTCCAACCTTAGTGATACAGAATACTGAATATGAGTCACAACAACCCCATGCAGTGCTATAGGCTTGGGGGAGAGAAAGACCTGGGGGTGCTGGTTGACAGCTGGCTGAACATGAGCCAGCAACGCACTCAGGTGGCCAAGAAAGCCAAAGCATCCTGGTCTGGATCAGGAATGGTCTGGCCAGCAGGAGTAGGGAAGTGCTCGTGCCCCTGTACTCATCACTGGTGAGGCTGCACCTCAAATCCTGTGTTCAGTTTTGGGGCCTTCACTACAAGAAAGACGCTGAGTTGTGGGAGTATGTCCAGAGAAGGGCAACAAAGTCAGGCCTTATGAGGAGGGCTGGGGGAACTGGGGTATAGTCTGGAGAAAAGATCTTATTGCTCTGTACAACTACCTGAAAGGAAGTGGTAGTGTGGTGGGAGTTGGTCTCTACTCATTCATTACTACTGGTAGAACAAAAGGAAATGGCCTCAAACCAGGGAAGGATTTGATGGATATTAGGAGAAAAATTCTTTCCTGCAGGAGTGGTCAGGCATTGGAATGTGCTGGCCAGGGAAACAGTGGAGTAACCATCCCTGGAGGTGTTAAAAAAACATGTAGCTATGGCACTTTGGGACATGGCTCAATGGCCATGGTGATGTTAGGTCAGTATTTGGACTTGATGATCTTAGAGGTCTTTTCAACAGCATCAGTACTCCAGTTCTATGAAATAATGCTATTTATTCACACTGTATTTGCTTCTTATCTGAGAAGTGAGTCACTTTCTCATCCCACCACATTTTCAATTCTGCCCAGTCTTCCAGGTGAGGTAGAGGAAAAGAAAGTTATCTATAGAAGGGAAGAGTTTGTTTTTTCCCTCATTACCTACTTACTTCATCACTTCTCTGTATGGGAAGAGAAGTTCCCTATGTATGTGAGAAGGGCAACAGACCCAGAGAGAAAAAGAAATCCAGAGCTGACATGAGATTGTAGATTCACAGTTTTGTAAACTTTTGCTCTACATTTTTGCAGTTTCCCAGTAAAAATGATGTGAAGGCTTAGAACAACAGCAGTCACCCACAGGTCCTCACAAGGCACTGAGGAGGCCATCAGGAGAAGGGGCTGACTTTGCCCTCTGCCTGGCTTGCAGTGGAAGGCTCTGTTGAGGCATGAATACTGCAGGGTGGTGTTTGTGATTGACAGGGAAAAACTACAGCTTATTCATAGCTAAATGTAGTAATGATGCTGGGAGCCTAGGCAAGGACAAAGGAGAAGTGAAAGAGAAGGGAAAAGATAATGATATTTGAAAGGAGAGAGCAAGGACAGGAAAATGTGACAGCAGGGAGGATTAAAGAGCAAATCTATGGGGAAGGGGAAAGATAACTTTTTTTTCCACTCTAATTACCTCAACATCTTTTTATCCATAATAAAGGCAAAGAAGATTATGATTTCCATAAACCATTCAATCTCTCAATAGCTCCAGAGTAAATATTTGGGGGAGAATCCCCTAGCAATGCCATGTGCAGGCAGGCAGTGTTATGTTGTCATGGCAGCCAGGTGCAAGGAGCAATCAGATGCTGCTCACTGCACATGTGGCTCCTTGGGCAGCATCTCTGGAGCTGCAGGAGAGCCACAGGGCCGAAGCAAGGTGTAAGGTGCTCTGGATCGCTGGTCTGGGTGCAAAGTGTCCCCGACCAGCATTTCAAAAGTGTGAGGGTTTGGGAGGGCTGAGCTGTGGATGTGTTATAGCCTCGGGCTGTGTGCTGCATAGTCCTTCTGGAGTGCCAACAGGCTGAAATTGGGCGGCTCTGGCAGTTTATATGCTGTGGGGGTGGCATGTATGTCGATATAATGTCCTGGCATTTCCAGCCAAGGTGGGTTAAACCATCACACAGCCTGTTTTGGCACTCTCACTCGGTAGAAGAGGTATACTCTGTAGAAGAGCAGCTCAGTGGAGCAGCTAGGATAACCAGAAAGGAAAACTGTGGATGAACAGGAAGTTTGCCCTCCGGAAGTCCAAAGCAAGGGTTCTGTTATTGCTCCTCCTTATTTCCCTGTATATTGAAAACTCCACTATCTCATGCACCCTAGACAGCCTGCTGCCATCACATCTCCCACCAGCCCTTCTCTATTTGAGAACAGCAGGTCAAGCAGGGCCTTTTGGTCTAGCCCAAAGCAAAGATAAAATCAATTATTGTAGTGCATGAAGCAAGATACAAAACCCCCCTCACTACTGTATATAATTTGACAAGTTAACAAGGAGCACAAAAAAATATTTCTCTGACAAGCTGAGAATTGATCTTTGGGGCTAGGAGTAGTGCCTGCCATTTCCCACTCCTAGGCAGCATGTTGTGCGAACAGCTAGGAGAACCAGGCAGCAGACTCTCTAGAAGCATCAGCTATTGCCAGAGGCAACTGCAGAGCCCTGTGAAATGCTTTTATAGGGTAATTTTAGCTACTGAATGGCAGTCCCACTTTTCCATTGGAGCAGTGTGGAAGCAGTTAGTTAGTAAGACAGCTTTGATGTAAGATGATTTGCTTTACATTTACCAGCTCAGCCCAGACTAATTCAGAACTACTAGATTGCTGTGAAAGGATTGAATATTAAAGGAAACCAAAACTAATCATGGCAAGACTGGCTTCCAAGACATTTTTAGCAAGCTTTGCAAGGAATCACAGTAACCAGTCCTGCTCTCATGTCCTTAGTGTCTGTTCCTCAAGCAGCAGAAAGCTGTTTGCCTTTGCAGGAGAATTTTAAAGAAATCTGATTAAGGGCCTTCCACTTTTAGCTGGAGAAGACAAAGCAGTGAGTCATGTACCTGTCACCAGCTCCTGAGACGTTGACTATCTCCTCCCTGCTGATGTGGATGGCAGGGTAGTGGGTGGCACAGAGGCTGGCAGCAGCAGTCTGCAGCGGGGAGAGAAGGAACGTTAGTGGGAGTCGCCCAGGCTGATAGGGCCACGCGTGGCTGGTGCCATCCAAACCTGCACGGGTGCCAAGGAAGAAAAGGGAATAAAAGAGGCAGTTATCTTTTTTCACACTTTGAAAGAGATCAGCAATTTAAATGAATCTTCCTGAAAATGAAGCTTGTACTCATGAAAATTCATGTAAGTCCATTTAAAACTAGCTGACTATAAACCCTGCTGCTAGAAGCCAGCAATATATGGACAACAACTTGATTTTCTTTCAGAGCTGTGTAATCCACCCCCAAGCACATACATTTGCCAGCAGTGATGCCATCTTTCTCAGGACTGCTGCCATGCCACCAGAAATAGCAACAGTGCTACATGGTTCCAGAAAAAAGCAACTGAGAGGTTTGGGGGTTTTTCTGTGCCCTTACCCGTTTGTGGGCTCCTGGGCAAAGTGAGATGCTCCCTCCCAGGCTCTGGCCGCACAGGAGCACGCCGTGAGCACCAAGTGTCACCACCACACAGCGCAGGTGGGCCAGCAAAGGACGGGCCAGGGCCACTGCAGTCTGGACAACATCCTCCAACCTGAACGGCAGCTCTTCAGACAGTGAGAAGGAAAAACTGTGATAAAACGTTCAAGGTCCTCAGCTGGCCTGTTTCTGGGCTGGCAGCCTATATACCAGCAGCACTACTGCTATTCATCTGCACTTCTGGAATGTGGTTGGTATCTTTTTTTTTTCTTTAAATCATGAGAAACACAGTATTCTGCATGGGTAAGCTTCCATACCATACCTCTATCCTGTGCTGAGAAAATCACTACTCATAGTACTAAACATGTGCCTCAAGAGACCAAAAATCTGCCCTGAAGCATGACTTCCCCGTGTTAATACTGCTGGATTCCCACCTGCATGTGGGAGGAACGTTTCATTTCTGCAAGGGGTGGTACTGTTGGAACGGGTGCCCTCAGAGCATCATGCTTCAGAAACATCCTGTTTAGCTGATGAAGTGAGGCAAATGTGAGCTCTGATTTTGGACAAGGAGCCATCCCAGGCCTACTGTGCTTGCTGATCGATCTTCAGTCTGGCCTGGGCTGTACAATCCACAGAGATGGCTGTAAGGTGGAAGACACTGAGAGTGCTTATGAATCCCCACTGTATTATAAACCAATTTGCTTGAAATGGAGGCTGGAGCAGAAAAATGCTCCTCTCTAGGATCTAGGTTATCTAAAGTGCGACTAACCCTTCTGAGTATTCAATACCTGCTGGCAAAGGGTTCCCAAGGGTCCGGTTTATTGCTCTTAGCTCTTGCAGGTTGGGGGAAATGTATGTGAGCGCTTTCCAGCTGTCTGAGAGGAATGGCTTAGAGGCCTTGTTCTCATCTGTCGGCTCATAGCACACTTCAAAACAACATTGCAATTGGTTAGTTAATTAATTAGTGGTTCATTGCTACATCAGAGCAGGATGCAGTGTAGAAAGCTTAGCATAGCCCATGGCAGGGGGGTTGGAACTGGATGATCCTTGAGGTCCCTTCCAACCCTAACAATTCTATGATTCTATGGTCTGTACAGCAGGAGTTACAGGTGTCATCAGAACTTAAATACTGTTTTCCCCCATCCCTGGGACAAGATCTCCCAAGGTCTCCTTTCTGGTGCCCAGCAATGAAGCCATTGCTTCTCACTCTGGGGTAATATAATCAGACTTCAGTTTTATTGTTCCTCTTAGCTGATTTTGGAGCCTCTGCCAGGTTTTAAGCACGTTGTCTCCTTCTTCAAGCTTTGCTTTTAAAAATGAAAGCACAATTCCAAAGGTTAAGGATGCCTTGCAAAGGGTCCCCATCAGGGCAGGGCATGTATGTACTTTATGGGAAATGGGAGAGAGATCCTCCCCAAAGATGCTTTAGCACTTATTCTGAGAAGCAAACTATACTGCGGTTCAAACTGGCAGAAATACACAGATTTGTGCTTGCCCAGAGGTTAAAGGCAAAGAGAGCAGCTTTCCCTGACTTGCTGGCAGTGCCCAGGGGCTACAGCACCTATGCTATAGGAAATGTGATTTAGCTGCAGAATGAGAAAAACTCCGAGAAAGCAGAAGTGTTTCATCCATTTGAAAGAGAGCAGCAGAGCAGAGCAAGGACCCCTGATGTCAGACAGTAACTGGGTGCCTTCAGCAGTCAGTCATGGAGAGCACTCGGGGTATGCAGTGTCTTGGCTCACATGCTGTTAGGAGCTACAGGGCCAGGGCTGGGCAAGTTCTCCTTACCTGCCAGCTGATGTTCTCTAGCTAGTTGGCAGACATACTGAATAGTGGAAAGAGGCACATTTCCATCAATGCAAACTAGTGGGGCCTGGCACAGCTTCTCCTTGAACTGGGCCACCTAGTGAAAATCCAGGACACAGAAAACAGCTTGCATCGTTGCAGAGGGACAAAATGATTGCAGGCATGAGCCTACAAGAGTGATCCCTGAGGAAAACAGATTTTTCCATTTGCCTCATCTCCTTCCTTTCTTCTCCTTTCCCTGCTCCCTACCATCAAGAGCTGGACACAACTGGCAGGGCCCCTCCAGCAGAGAAAGATAGTTGCTGGTCCTCACTAGACCATTCGGGTACCTATGGGTCAGTCAGAGACCTACAGGGAAAGGGAATGCCACTGTTTAATGCCACCACAGGATTCCCTGTGCTACGTGTGGCTTGACCATGCCTTTGCCAGCTGCATGCCATTTAGATGTCCTCTGTGCACAATGCCTCTTGACAGGTGCTGTACTCCCAAGTCCTGCTGAATCATGTAGGGGTGGGGGACAGTGGAGCAGTAGAGTGGGGAGCTGCTCTTCCCTCCTTTGTTTCTCTGAGGCTGAACAACTACTGCCTGAATGCCAGGCAAGTCTTATATGCACTCATGCAGCATCCTTCTCATGTTTCTGCTAATCCTGGTGGAAAAAAATGGCTGCCAGAATGCACTTTCCAACAGAAGACTGGTTCAGAATTTCCACTGGTCATAACTGTTTCATAAAGCTCAGGAGAATTAATCTGCCAGGTAATGGCTTTCTGTGTCAAGGCTTGGGAGAGGTAAGGTGGGAGTGGAAATGGAAGCAATGATTATGTTTTTCCCTAGGATGTCTCCACCTCATGGGGATCCTGCTGGTAAGTAAATTGCACTTAACTTCCACATCACTGTCAGTCAGGAAGCACAGGCTTTTGTTTTGTCAACAGAAGAATGAGCAGGAAAGGAGAGTGCAGTGATGGGGCTTTCACTGAATCAGTCCTTAATCACTGTTTCCATTAGTCTTTAGAAGGCTTGACATGTTGCTACAACTCAGCATGTAGAAACAACAGGGATGGGAGAGAGACTGAACAGGAAAACTTGCTTTAAGCAGTGCTTTGTCCACTTTTGGTTCTGCTGTTTTTCCTGAACGGCAGGAATACCATTTCTGCAGGTGAACTGGATTTATTGCTAGCCTTAACATGCCAAAAATTATGTTAGCTGGGACTGGTTAAAGGAGAGGATTCTGGCCTACATGTCATGGACAATAGTAGTGGCGATACTGTATGGAGTAGGAACAAAAGGTCCATCTGGGTTAGCAACAACAGAGGCTTCGGTAGTTTGCCGTGCTGCTACCTCAGCGGCCCCTGTCACATTTTAACTTGAGGACTTCCCATGACACCTGTGCACACCCACTCCCTCCTGGTACAGCTTCACCAGTTGCCTTTTGTCCCAGGCCCACACTCCACAAGAAAAAGTTTACAAATCAGATGATATGCATACGTATTGCTCTGTTATCTGCTGGTGGATGTCCATGTCTCCCAAGCCGATGCTGAGCTCCCCAGCACTGCTGATCACAGCACAGTAAGTGGCTGTGCTCTTCCCCTCCAGGTGAAGGACAGCACTCATGTCCTAAAACAGGGAGGGCAGTTATACATGGAGCATGTTTCTTCTCCCTGCCACAGTCAGCTCATTCTTTCCCTGTGCCCACCTAACCAGTAGCCCAGCTTGTTGTTCTCCTTTCTCTCTTGAGACAAACAACATTTCAGAGGTATCTCAATCTAAACAGTGCTGGCAGGTGGCTATTTTGTAGTGCTTGTGTGTAACAAATGCCACAGATGAAGGAAATACTTGAGTAAATGACAGGGACAGGTCTTCACTGTGCTGTGTTTCTGTCATAATGGAAGAGTGGTCTGCAGCCCTGCCTGCTCTGGTCACCCACTCCCACAGTTTGTGTGACACTTCCATGGCCTGCCAACATGCTGGCACACCTTGGTGGCATGCCCCAGCTAGCAGTTGTACAGCCACCTCACTGACTGCTTGGCCTGACTCTGAGGGAAGCCTTGGAGTCAGTTTTACAGCAGTGTAGCAGACACAGCTATGAGGTGCCCTGTGTCTGTGGGCCTTGTGAACGATCAGGGCGTTTCTTGAAATATCCATGTGGACAGAGAAATACATCTGGCCCAGGAGTTCTCAGAGAAGTTGGAGGTTTTAGGGAAAGAGGCCTCTCCCACACTGCTGGTCATGTGTTTTGTTATGAGCAAGAACTGCTTGGTGGCTGGCCACCAAATCCTCTTCCCCTTGATGCTCACTTTGATGGTACAAACTGTGCTGTGCTGGGTGGAGGGGGCATTACAGAATTGCTGCTGAAAAGCCTTTTTAAACCAAAAAAGAGTTAATTTACTGACTTGCCCAGGTAGCCAGATCAAAGGCCCATTTGCTCTATTTGGATACCACAGCCGTGGAGGCACTAATAGGCCTTAATGGCCCTGACCTGTGTCACCTGGGGGCTACACCCTCCCATGCTCCCCCACCCCAGCTTGTCTTTAACCCTGCCTCTTCACGAGGAAATGTCTGATGCCTTCGGTTAGGGTTGTCCTCCCAGCTTTTTCTGCTCTATGGTGACTACGCCTTGCTGCCCCAAACGAGTTTCTGCAGCTCCCGGCTCCCTGACCTCGGTGGACAAGCTGCTGCTTAAGTCAGGTATTCCTCTGGTGCACAGTTAAGGGTGGATGCAGCAACTATGTGGAGAAAACCTCCCTGAGGTTGGGAGGTGTCCAACCTGGGCTCTCGGTTCCAGGCTTTGTCTGCCTTATACTTCACTCGAAACAGAGTGATTTTGGCATTGCTCTTCTACCATTAGGGTTCACATATTCTGGCTGGGTTTAGGCGTTACTAGAATTTTTCATGGTTCCTTCTGAATGATCTCTCCTTCTCCTTCAAGCATCTCCTCCTGGAGCTGAATTCAGACCCCATGGATCAGGCTCCAAATAGTACATAATTCTAGCCTGTGTCATGGGAGGTGGCTCCCTGCTTTCTAATTGTCTGCCACTAAAGAAACATTGAATTATTCCCACTCTTAGCCTGATAGAGAGTGGCTCTTACGTCTACTACTATTGAGAAGAGTTTCCCCTCCACGTAACATCATCACTTCCATGCTTCTGAGGTGCCTCTGCTGTGCAACATACCATATGGTGACAGTAGTGCAGGACAGACTCTGAATGTTCATCCTTCCCCACAGCTGACAAAAGGAGAGGAGCCTGTCCTAGACGGCTTAAGCAGTCTAAAAAGCAAATGGAAACAAATATATTAATAAATTCATCAGAGTAGCATGAAAAGAGTGACAGCCTGTGCAGGATGTGTGTCTGCAGGAAAGCCCTCTCCTGGAAAACTTAATGCTCATAAATCCTTGTTTGCACACCTCAGCCGCGGCTGCTGCAAAGGACTGGCTGGGGTCGAGTGGGCAATCGATGTCTGCCTGCTGCACTATCAACCCTCTGGATTTCTTGGAACACCCAGGAGTGGAGTTAAAAAGAAGGGGGAAGCAAGTTCTGTACTTCCCTGATGTAATTTCTCTTTTACCACCACAGGCATATAGGCTTTCCCACACTGCTGCTGTGCACAACTCTTTCTGATGCTGGCCTTCCTACAGAGCTGTTCCCACCTCTCTGTTTTACTAGAACAGCTGCATCTGACTGGATTCATGGGAAACTCCTCCTTCTCTCCCTTCAAGTTACCACAAATTACATCTCACTGGGTGCCATGGGTGGCATTTTTTGCTCAAGCTTCTCCATTTATGATCTGAAATGATAGCAGATTTGTGTTAGGAGGATTTGGGAAGGGTCAAAAAATCCAGACTAATACTAAAACTGTTTTGCAATCTGCCCATTAATTTCAGTACTCAAATACTGTCTGCTGCTGCTTGTGGTGTAACATCAGGTGCAGTGTGATCAGTCTTGTTGCCAAGGACTGTAGCCCTTTCTCTTCTACAGTAATTCTTGTGCCTCAGTTTCTCTTGTCCATGATGCACGGATGATCATCTTTGAGTAAGATTATTCCTGTCAAATTCTTGCTCAAAGCATACTTCTGTTACAACTACAAGCTGGCATTAATTCAGTGCTGTGGGTCAGGCTGTTCAGGAGTCACTGGAGATCACTGGTGCTTATTTAGCTCTGATTTGGGGTTACTGTGCTATATGGCAGTTAACATAGTTGTGGACTTTTTTCTCCTGATCCCAACTCCCTTCCCTTTTATTTCTTGGAATAATCCCTGCCTTTTCCAGGCACTCTGCCCACTGGTATGTTGCCTAACACGTCCCAGATCTTAGCAGTGTTCAGGAGCTTCTGCTTTTGAAGGAATACCAAAGAACAAATCACAGCTGGCATGTACCCACAGGCAAACCCAAGCACTAGGCACCTGCCAAGTTTCTTCCAACGCCGCCAAAGGTTCGTCTCATTCTTCCAGCGTTTGTTTGCCCACCACCCTGGAAGAATAAATTATTAATTGGCAAGACTGGGAGGGCTGCTTGACAGAGATGATGTCTCCATCAACACATGAAGTGAAGTTCACATTGCTTAAATGTAGGACAGCAATCAGAGCAGGAGACATCAAGCTACCAGACTGAGGAAAACACAAACTTGTACAGCCATTTACTAAGACCTCCTAGAACAACACTAATGAGCCAATGTGAGCAGCTCTCTGAATTTAACCTGCTTGCAACAGCACTGGGACTCCAGAACTTCTGACCCAGACCTCATGGTCCTGCAGCTATCTTCTAGGCCACTTAGCTCCCCCATTAAGCAGTCTGTGTTCTTTTAAATTTATTGATTTATTCTCTTTGAGGATAAAATAAGTTCTGTTACTTTTGCCTGTGCTGCCCCTGTAACTTTACTCAGGGAAGGATTTGTTTCAGCATCTTAAAACTTTTTCCCTCATCCTTTTCTTCCCAGACATCTCTCTCATCAAAACTGCCTTTCTTCACCACCTGTGTGGTTATCAACTTCTCATTTCTCTTGCCTGTCTTCCACTCCTCTGTCCATCTATCAGTGTGTCACAGTCAAACTGCTGGACACAGGCAATCCCTCACCCTTCTCCTCCTCCTCCTTCTAATTCTTGTGCTAGAAGAGTTACAACAGTAAGTGCTCAGGTGAATTTGGGCTTCATCTGACTATCAAAGTGTTTTAAAGTCCTTGTTTCATAAAATCCTGAAACATACTCTCTGTTTTTGAACAAAGCCTTCTATTGGCAGTCATAACAATCTTGACAGTTCTGGTTAAATTGGAGCTCTCAAGAATATGCTGTGCATTTGGGTGGCAAGTGCTGAAGCATGTGCATGCCCGCAGCTCCTGGCTCAGGCTCTCGGTGCTCCATGTTAGCCCAGCTGCACCAGAATGCCCCTGCACATAAACATTTTCCTTGCCTGTAGACACTATTATCTGTCCTAAACAAGTGAATGTGCTTCCTTCTCTCAATAAGAAATATTCCAAGCCATTGCTGTTCTTGGGTGTTCTCAAACTCATAGTGAAGCTCTCCAATGACCACCTTCTTCCCCCATGTGAAGCTTTACATCTGTCCTTTGCACATAATACTTCAGCCCTATGACTGTGAGAAGCACCCCACCCATCTAAGTTCTTTTATTACTGTCTTCTGACCTTCAGACTGGCTTTGTTTGCCCTGACTCTCCCCACTTCTGTACTCTGTAAGACTTGGTGCTAATTCTTGAATCCTTTGCTTTTTCTGTCCAGCAGCTCTCCAGCCTTGAACTGCTCAGGCCACCTGAGCAGAGCTGCCTGTATATAAGCAGGCTATGGCCTATGTCCATCTTTCCACTACTTGTCACTCCTCATTAGCTCAAATGCCCCTCTTACATTTGTTCCTGCTCCCTGGAATGCAATTTCCATCTGCAACTGTTTCCTGTTGAGTACTGCAGATTTTTAAAGCACTGAGCTTGGCTATTTTAATTCTGAAGCTCCCTATCCCTAGTGCAGGCAGCCAAGAGGAGGGGAAAAAAAAACCCTAGTCCAAAGTGAAAAGCAAAGATGCTTGTTTAGGCAAGTCAGACATGACTTGAACACTGTCCCCTTTTTCAATATTAAAAGAGGGTAGTAGCTGCCATCAGTAATGAGCACACACTCTATTTCATGCAGTTTCACTCTCTGATTTTCGTAACTGATGCCTGCAGTAAGGCTGAAAATACCCATGGCATGCTGAGCTTCTCCTTTAGCCCCCACATAGCCCAAAGGCACAGTTTCAGGTTTTTTATGCCAAGCCTTGCCCTAACAGCAGATGTACCACTCTGCTGATCAGAGACCCAGCTGTGGGTGACCTCTGCTGCTGTACGAGCCTACGGGGCCTAAAAGAAATGAAAATGCTAAATCTGTCTTTAAAGGGCAGGGGGGTGCAGTGACAGAGAAACTGGCAGCCTGCTTTGGAAGAAAAATAAATGGCTGGCTCCTCATCACATCTTGCCAGCTCAGCTGGTGACTGCAGCTCTGAGCAGTACTCCTGTGTCTCTTCTACGCTGTGCTCACGCAGGACTGTCTGAGATGGGAGACCTTAGATGCAAATGGGTGTGCTGAGGTGATCTGAAATAAGAGTAGGCTGATGCTTTCTGGCAATGTTTCAGAGAATTGAGAGAGTTTCTTGGATCTCCACGTAAAATGAGATTCTACTCAGCTTATGGGTATCCTGAGAGAATCATAATGCCTTTTCCAGCTTTTAAGCAAGCCAATACATCCTTCTCTGATGGTCAGATCATTACTTAGAAAGCACTTTACTTCTGGTTAGCTTTTGAAAGCCATCTGGGAATTGCAAGCAGGACAACATACAGCTGCTTGCTTACTGAGACAGCATGCGATGGGAGTGGTACCCTAGTGCTCTGCAACATATCCAACATGCATGAAGGGTGGGACCCACTGGGTGCTGAGCCCTGGGGAAAAACCCAGACTGTTTCTAAAAGCCAAAACAAAGCAAGGCTATTGAGAGTGCCTCTTGCTCTGTGCCTAGCCACAGTAGTTGTCAGCAGGAACGTTTTGGCTGTCAGTTACCAAACCCTACCGCAGCTTGGCATTTGGGTAGCTGTTACAATGCTCCATCAGGTCCAGGGCTTGCTGCTATACAGAAGGACAGCTAATGCCTCACTTTTCATGCAACATTAAGATCTACTTTAATCTTTTCCCCCTATCACCTGTTGCCAGTAAGGTCTTTAGATGCCCTTTGCCTTCTCACCATGCTTTGAGTGGTCCAGAAATCTGCACTTGTGTCTGACATGCCAAGGAATGGCTGCCCACTCTTGGATACAGCTTAGGTCCCTGTCCTGATAACTGAGTGTGAGATATGTATGTTATCAGATCACAGCTGAGGCAGTTGAATTTCTGGTTTTGCAAGCCTTCACAGCTGGTGCCACCATATGTGTCACCCTTGACAATACTGTTTAAACTGTTCTGTTTCTTTTAAAGCATTTTTTCCCTTTCTTTTTCAAAGAAAAATCCTTTATGACCTAGGAAGTTTTTTGGTTTGTTTAGTTTTAGCTGTCAGTACTACTTTGAGAGAAGTTCTTTTACCACTGTGTGTATGCTGCACAGAGACTCTTGTTCCTATTCTTACTACTCTCCGTAGTTAAGACAGTCCCAGGCAGCAAGGACTGGCTCTTACCTAGGGATTCAAGAGGTGATTGGACGTGGCACTTGGTGCCATGGTCTAGTCGTGAGGTCTGTTGAGACAGGTTGGACTTGATGATCCTTGGGGTCTCTTCCAACCTTAGTTAGTTATACTGTGATTTCCTCCTTATAGACTCTGTCCTTGAATGACAGGTTAACATGGCACAGTAAGGTTTCTTATTCACTGCTTCTAGGTCTTTGCACATGTGCTGTGAGAGCAACTCTTGCTCTAAAAGAGCTCTTTGGGCTCATGGCATCAGACAATAGTCCCAAGGCACCTTAGTATAGACTGCAGAGGCCAGAGTCACATGTGGAGATTAAAAGGATGATTTGTTGCTCTTTTCCTGTCTAGAGTGGTAGGAACAGTGACTTTCAGCACAGGAGCAGAGTTGGTCAGTATGCATCACTCCCTTGCCCACCTGGACAACATACCAAATATGCAGCACTACACCTTCCAAGTTTGTGCATGTGTACCCATACAGACATGTGAATAACATGCATGGATACCACCCTCCCCCTCGCCCCCTTTTGTCTTGGCACTCCTGTAACAGTAGCTGGAAATGGTAGTGGTGTTAATAAAACTATTATAGATACAGTACCAGGATGGCAGGGTTCTGTGCCTTGGCTACAAAGTCAACGTTGATACCTCCAATCACCACCTTTAAGAGTGAAGAAAAAGGTAAGAAGTGGTTGGAAGGACCTGAGGAAAAAGTTTCAAAGTCATCTTTGCTTTTCCTAGTAATTTTCCCCACTGTATTGAAAGACATTTAATTTGCAGTGTGGAGGCCTGTGCTTACTTTGGATGGCTAGACACAGGCCTGTACAATCCCAATTAGAACCAAAAGCTCTTCTATACATTGCTTTCTGGATCATGCCTGCTCATAGCATGGTGGGTGGCATGGCATTGTGTACACATATGGGTGCTGGCAGTTTCTCTGTGTAGTGAGAGATAAGGTGTTGAATGGGTCTGGTCATGTCAGTTCTCTCTTGGGAGAATTTCTGTCACAGCAAATTTCAGAACTATTCAAGCACTGCTGTATTGAAAAAAAGAGGAAAAAGTGGGCAGAAAAATGCAGTAATTTCTTGCATGCTCCCAGGAGAAACTGCTGAATGCAGTGACACTTCACAGATCTTGTCTTATT
This sequence comes from Dryobates pubescens, assembly GCF_014839835.1. NCBI lineage: Eukaryota > Metazoa > Chordata > Aves > Piciformes > Picidae > Dryobates > Dryobates pubescens. The sequence continues at coordinate 14,665,303 of NC_071626.1, read as the reverse complement.
GTCCTACAAATCCAGAAAAAGCAGGACAGCTCCACAGATGGGAAGTTTCCAGCTTCTTTGGAGTCACACAGCTATTTTTTTCTCATTTCATCAAATGCTGCTGAGTTATTGCCTCTGGAGTCACTGCCCTCTTTGATGCTGACAAATCCTACTGCAAATGAGATTTAGAAGAATTTTCAGCCCCACTAAAGGCTACCTAAAAGAGATTTCCTGTAAATTGCATGGCACACACAAAATCCAAGATCAAATAGAGGATTAGAGTTAAAATCATCTCGATTGGGGTATGTTGTATCTCTTGTCGTTTTGGCAGTCACGAGCAGGAGGCCAACATAAAGAGATATTTATGAAACATCTATGGGTAAGCAGCCTGAAATATCTTCCTCTACCCCTGTAGTGCTGAGTTCCCTGGCACTGAGAGGCCACACAGTTGAAGCTGTATGTAAGGGCACAGCAAAAGGTGAAAAGGTGATTACAGTTTTAACAGATTTGATGGTTTCAGACTTAATGGGATTAGGCCACTGTCAGTGTTTATTCTCTGTAAATGTGGAGAGGAGGAGGAGGAGAGGATATTTATCTGCAAAGAATAAGAAGTACTAAAAAGAGCATGTCTGGCAGTGTGAAGCAGAAAGATTGGGCTCTGGATGAGTCACGTTTTAGTTTTGGGAACTGATACAAATTTATCCTGTGCTCTCAGCAGAGAGGCATGATATGGAGGGCAGCAGGGGACTCACTGGCTGAGGTGGGGTTGTGTCCTCTTGCTGAGGCAGGTCCTCCTTCCTTCTGGCTTTCTGTAGTTTGCTGAGGGCCACTGCAATGCAGCTGCCCACTCTGGCATTGTTCTGGATCAAAGCAAGGTCTGTTTGGCACTTTTGTCAGGAAAAGAAAACAATACCAGCAAGAGCAACCTGTTGGAACCCTATGTAGGAACTGCCTAGGAGGAGAAAGCAGAAAATACATGCTATGAGACTTGATGGATTTGATCCTTCTTTACCATCATCTTTGGGGACATATATACTGGGTTACAATACTGCATGAATGCCCTGATCTTTTAAAAATTGTTTTCACCTTCCAGCCTCTGCAGCCATGGAGAGGAAACCTGTAATCTCCACTGTACAGTTAAGAACAGAATCAAAGGCTTCACAGAGGAAAAAAGAAGGTGGCAGTGTGATGTTCAGTAGAGTGTTCTGTGAAGCCTAAATACTTTCTAGTGTGCAACCCATCACAAAAAGGAGTTCTGAGACTTCATCACAAGCAGGATCAGATGTGAGTGATATCTTTGGGCTCTGGACCACCTGCTGTCTATGCTGGCCTCCCATTTTTAATACAGAAGTGGTCAAAGACAGTAAGGGTGATCCTGAAAAGGCAGGATGCAGTCACTCAGCTCTCATCTCTTGCAGATCCTGAAGGGTTTGCCCTTTGCTAGACTATCAATTAAAGTGACAGTGTTTTCCACAAAGTATTATCAGAAGAGCTATGAAATACTCTGAAGTACTTTCTTTTCCCCCTCCATTCAGTAAGAGGATACTGGAGTCCAGTGATTTTCCATCAGTTAATTCACTGATCTTCTGTAACATAAAGGGGGTCACTTCTTTGCCTGTGATCCCTTTGGACCTGCAAATGTAAAGAAAATGCCTGAAATGAGAAGGACTGAACCAGCATTAGAGAAGAACTGCTGCTAGCAGATAATTTATCTCCATAACCACATACCATTAAAAAGTCCTGTAAGCAAGCTTCAGGTTAGATAAAATTACAGCTGAAAGCATGTTGTGGGCTCACCCATGCCCAAGCTTAAGCTGTGTTACAGCCCCTGCAGCAGTGTCTCTGAAGTTGTTTACTTCCCCAAGACCACTGGGTGAGAAAAGGACAGGGCTTAGGTTGCACCTCACCTGGCTTCACTGAGAGCTTGCTGGATGGCCTCTTCAATGACCTGGCCTGAGGTAGCTCGATCCTGGGGACAGGGTACTGCTATCAGCACCCCACTGTTCAGGCCTAGACCCAGAGCACTGGCTGGGAGAGGACAGGCAGATCATTAGCAGTTCTCCTAGAATAAATCAAATTCTGAAGGAAGAAGACAGGGGAGAGTGGGCATGGGGTGAGGGAACCCACAAAGCTGGAGCTCCTGTTCTCTGCTGAGGTAAGGGTGGGATCTTTTCCAGCTACCAATGAATTTACATCTGCCTATTTCTTTTGAGTCTGTATAACAAAGGATGCAGATAATTATTTTTTTTTCTTTTAGGAAAACTTAGTCTACTTCTGATGGTCTAGAAGCTGTTTTTGTAAGCACATTAACACACTCGTTACCTCCACTTTACCAGCATGAACAAAACTTGTGAGTATGCCAAGGTGGCTGCAGCTAGCTAAAAGGCTTGATAGAAAGAGTGAACTTCCCTGCACCTTTGTTTGAAGCACTGAAGCATGAATGGGGGAGCTGGGAAAATGTTAAAGTTAAAATGCATCATCCATGGTGATTCTTTTTTTTTTCCCCCCACTCTTTTTTCCAGGGTCCCACATAAGTCTTTCCCTGACAAAACACACCAATGAGTTCAGCTGCCTCCTCTTCATCCTGGACATGATATGGTGCTTGAAAGCCACTTCGGCGTGAGAAGAAGGCTGGGAACTCCCTTGACTCTCCAAAGGCAGCCACGCAGACTCCCTGAGTCTCCTGCAACAGTGCAGGTGAGAGAAGCAGGTCATCAGTGGAGGGAAAGGGAACCCACACAAAGAATGGGACTTTTTCCTTCTGCCTATTTAGAAATTGCACAAGATGTGGTGGGCAGCCCTCTGGTTTCATCCTTCATTGGCTTTTCCCAACCCCTTCAGTAGGAAACAACATCCTTACAGATGGGAACAGAGAGGTTTGGGGAGAAGTTGTGACTGTGCTTATCCCAAGAAAGGCTGGACCAGATGATCCTTGAGGTCCCTTCCAACCTGTGTTCAAGGATTCTAAGGATCCCATTTCTAAAAATCTTAGGCTTAATATCCGCCCCAACGCCACTGGGCACTCTGTACACAAAGTACAACGTTAGCTGCTTCTGAAGGCAGCTCAGGCACCTACCAGATACTCCAGTGTCCTGCCAATATCAAGGATAGACTTGACTCCTGCAGACACAACAGCGACTGGAGTTCGTCCCAGCTCTGTCAAGTCAGCACTCACATCCAGAGCTGTCAAGGGACAAGCAGCCATTGTGTGGTCATTGTGTTGTAGTCCAAACAGATATGACCTGCCTGGGCTGTCACTGCCTGCTTTTGTAGCCAGATAGGTCCACAATTAAATGCTACAGGTCTAGGTCATACCTTTAGGTGTTGAAGTTGAAAGAGATACTGACCAAAAAAAAGAAGCCACATGACTTAGGGCAGGAGTGCAGCCTAGCACTGTACGTCTCAGCTCTTTGATCTCACTGATACATGCATGCAAAAACTTTGGTATTAAAAAACAAAAGAAGAAAGTGGTCTACAACAAGAACCAAGTTCAAGAAGATGGAACTTAATTCAAGTAAATTTTGATATATATTGGTTTTGGTATTGACATCACTGGCAAAAATCCAAAAGGGCCACAGCAGCTCGGAAACCTCATCCGGAATTCCTATCGCATCCGAAAGGAATGGCATTCTGCTGTGCCAGGAATATACGTGGGTAAGAACAGATGATGTACTTAAAGGTCATAAACTATACTGCCAAGGCTGGACTGTTTTTCAGAGAGGAGCACACACCTCTAACACAGACTAGAGCCTAAGCCCCTCTTGTGGTGAGACTCTCCTCAGCTGAGAGAGAGAATAAGGTGGTGCTCGGTAGCTACTATCAGCTTACCCAGGCATTACAAAGTGGGAGAGACACAGCAACTTCTGCTGCACCAACAAACAATATCCATTCAAGTTGGTGTAAGCAAAGGACAAACAGAAGCTCCCACCCTCTTAACAACTGGCCAGTGCTCAAGAGGAGCATTCTGAAACTTCTGGATATGAGATAGTAGGGAGAAAACAATGATAAGATGGTGAAGAAGAATGCTTACTGCAGGAGAGGATATGAAAAAGGAAAAAGGCTGACTCACAATAACAGAGTGACAACAGAGAGAAAAGCAACATGTATTTTCTTACTGTTCTCTCCTCCTCGATGGACACCTCCTATGCCACCTGTGACAAACACAGGGATTCCTGCTTTGTGTGCAGCAATCATTGTTCCAGACACAGTAGTGCCACCGGACAAGCCCTGTCAGGAAACAAGCAGTCGCAGTCAGCACCCCGAGGGGCCCAGAGAATACCACACGCAAGCAGCTGTGGTTGTGGTCTGTCACACAGCAATGTCACAACAGCCTGCTGTTACCAGCTGACAAGTGAAATTCTGGTACAGGCAAAATGGCAGAGGAATCCTCATCCCTACTACTTAAGCTGTTCTTGCCCCAGTGAGAGCAAAGGCCTTCATTTTCCAGGGTTTTCCAACAAGCAGCTAGGGTCACCCTAAGCACTGTGCTCCAGATGGCCTGTGTGTCACATAGTTTACGTGTAATATGAGGATGCCTCATCATGCCAGTAAGAATATTCTTAGCCAAGAGCTCATGGCTTGCCTGGCATTCCAGAAAGACTTTTCAGGAGATGGCTGCTCTTCCCTTTCTCTGTTGTATTTTGACTCTAGATAGGACCGTGCTTAAGTTTGCCAGTAAAATACCACTTTACATGATATTTTCATGAGGTTTAAAAGCCACCTGGCTTGAAGCTGGAGAGCACTATACTGTTGCTATAGAAAGCACCACAATAGAAAGTGTGCATACTGTACCTGGCTGAGGACATAAGGAAGATCTCTCCGAGACACTTTAACTGTGTTTTTACTGCTTGCTAAGAACTCAAGTTCCTCATCTGTGAGTCCCACGTGGATTTGACCTCTTAAAATACCTATAGTGGCTGGCACTGCTCCATTTGTTGCTACAATTTTTTCCACCTCTCTGGCCATGCTAGAGTAAGACAGGACAGCAATCACAAAATTAGTGAGGCAAACCTTCCCAGTTTCCAGTTTTATACAGTTTTAGTGACTTCAGTGAAATCCAGCTCCTCTTCTGTATCTTCCTAATGGCAGAAGTCTTTGTACTTGGATTTGCAGAAGTGTAGAGCTCCCATTTTCAAGACAGCAATGTCCTGAATTTTGAGAAAAATCATGTGGTTGTACAACAGACTGTTGGAAATAGAGACTCTCTCAAAAGAGGATTTTCTTGTATCTATTATCTGTTCTCTGATGTCACAGAACTTCACAGAATTCACAGACAATTTAGGTTCAGTTCAAATGACTGGGATGCATTCTTCACAATACAGGCAGCTAGATATAGAGTAACAACAGTGTCAAAAAGCTGCAGCCTGAGGATACTCCAGGGCTGCAGACCAGCCCTTTCTAAGCTTCACTCGTTTTATTCTTGATCATGTGTACACCACCCTTTTTAAAGAGTGGCTGCTTCTCCCTTTCTGAAGTATCTGTGCATACTCCAGGCAATCTTTAACTACTCAAATGACTTCCTCCCCGAACCCAAAGTTTTACAGCTTCATTTTAAGACAGTGAAATATTGGTCAGGTTAAAAGCAAGATGGAAAATCAATACTGAAACCATCCTGTACTTTCTGGAAGCAAGGATGCACAGGAAAGTGCAATGATTTCTGGCCTGAGCTCAGTGAAATGCAAACCTACTTAACATCAATAGCCAAAGGGTGGAGGTGAGCTTTTTTTCTATGCAGGGTGGAGAAGGCAGGAAGGGATCAGCAGCTCTGACAGTAGATGGAACAGATTTCACTATTGTATTCCTGTCCTTTTTGCATTACAAAAGATATACCAGAAGGAACTGCAGAGTGTTTTCAATGTCTGCACAAACTATGCAGCTGAAAGTGCTCATGGCTCCATCTTAGAGCTAGTGATGACATTATCTGCTGCCACACTTTAATGGAAGCCTGAAATTTAAGGTGTTGGATAAGGAGATAAGTAGGTAAGGATAAGGTAGTAAGTAGTAGGTAGGTAGTAAGATAAGGAGATAAGTAGGAGATAAGTAGCATCTCACATATGTGAGACGCTTCTGCCCTCCTCAGAAGTCCAGACATAACTGGTTTCCATCAGAGCTCATATTCTGTGTGCCTAATAACTTGTCATTTAATTTTCTTTTCCAAAGGTTTTGGGTTGACCAAGAACATCGATACTGATCCCCCAGTTATATGCCTCATTCTTACAACCTTGTTTAACAAGGAACATCAAAATCCACCACCTCAGATTCTGAGGATAGGCCATGCCATGTGTAATGATGGTGCTTTCCAAAGCTACAACGGCTCTCCTGTCCATTAGGGCTTCCTGTACAGAGGGATGAATCTTGAAATAAGCACCTGAGGATAAACACAGAAAATTGAGTTATTTGCTTGGGTATTTGCAGTAACTACTGAGCTGTTTTATTAAAGGCAAATTGTCATCATCACAAGAAATGTATTCTCTTTTTCAGCTGTTCTTTAGGGTGAATTCACAAGTAACTTCACAAAGACCAAAGCTGTGTTTTATGTCAATGCAATATTTGCAAAACATCTTTACTGTTAATATGAATAATAATCCCCATCATCACTGAGTGCCAGTCTGCCACCGTATTTGCAGCTCGGTGGTTACTGGCTCCAGTAACATTAGTTTAAACATTACTGTGAACAAACTGAGCCCTGCAGCCATGCCCAAAGAGGATGTTTTAAAAGGGTGGAAGTACCAAAGATACCATAGTAACTCAATAGATTATAACACTATCATGCATAAAGTCTATTGTTGCTCTTTTCTTTGCTTCCAGAACACTCCCAGCAAGATCCCTGCTGCATTCAGATGAGAAAAAATGTTTTCTACCCAGGAATTGCTTCAGAACTACTCACCATGCAGAAATCTTCTCACCTGGGTGGTCCCACGTGCCACAGTGGACACGTGTCTTTCCAGGGTATAAATGATCTTCCTAATCATCTTGAGCGTATGGATGGTCCTGAGATAACAAATGTCAGGTAAAAATTAAGAGTAATTTAGCAGTGATGTGACTGTGTTAAGCTAAATATATACTCTCTTGCCTTGATCTTGGAAGGCAATCAACCCTTGCCTAGAAGACTGCCTGGAGATTCCTGGTGTTTCAAGCATGACCCTGGATTTTGAAGCAAAAGGTTAAGCTGCAGAAATGGAGTTGGAAGACTTCATGTGGTCCGTTGTCAGTGCTGAGCTGAAATCATGGGGGAGCAGAGGGGAGAGGGTGAGAAGTAATGAACTAGCAAAGGTTTAGAAGTAGACAACATTTTCATTTCCATTTACTTGCTCTTGAAAAATTGCAGGCTGGCCACTGCCACCTCAAATCTGAAAGATCACAAGGAGAAATCTACAAGCACTGAAATGCTATAACAAGATGAACATGGTTTTTTGAGGAACAGGAAGTTTAGTAAAATAAAGAAGGGAACTGAACTGGTAAACCCGACTGTAACTGCAAGGAGGAAAGAGCAGCTTTCCATAGAGCCTGGAGTGCTTTATGCAGGGTTACATTACATCATCCCTCTTTGTGCAAAGCCTCAGAAGCAGAGTGGCAATTCAGCCCCAGCAACAAACTCCAGAACTCCTCTGGTCTCTTAGTAACTCCTATTCACTTTAATGAAATTCATTTCCAAACAGACAAAGAGGAGTAGAGAATTGTAAAGGTTAAAAGACCACTGTAATATGGGCCTTGGGGCAGCTTCACTCAATGTCTGGATGCTTGGTGTATTTTCCTCGGGCATTTGGCCATATCCCTAGAGCCTTTCTATCCCTCACCCCTTCAACAGAAGGAAAGGATTTCTTCAGTCTTTTGTACCTATTATTAATTTAGATGGGAAATTGATTAGAATATAGTACTATGTTCATGATATACTTAGCAGCACATGGCTCTAATCTCAGTACAGTGTGTGGTACTACACTTATACAAAACCACCTTATACCCAGGCAGAGTATTTTTGCCCAAATCTAAAGACTTCAGCAACACAGGAAGGCTTGGGCTGTGCAATGAAGGAAAAGAGGGGCCAGTTCAGCTAGACATCTCTCAAGCCATCAGGATACTTTGTCATGAAAAGAAATATACACCTGACCAAAACTGTTGACTTTTTTTCCCTAATCCTTTGTAAAGGCAAACATCTTAATTAAGTTTATGGAATCATACTATGACACACCAGCAGCATGGCTCTTACTTTGTAAGAGACATTGCTCCAGCAGCCTGAGCGGATCATGCAAATGTTCTGGTATCCACAGCCCTTGTTCTCCAGGGCAAAGTCAGCTTTGGAATAAATTCATTAAGCCAACAAGGTTATGCCAAGGATTGGTTGAGCCACTTGGGTTGTGCTCTGAATTTTAACAAGCCTCCAAACTCGGGAGCACAACAGCCAGGATTGCTCAAGCTGTGCTGGCCAAAGGATAAAAACCTTCAGGTAACCACCTGAACCCAAACACAAATTAGCTAATGTTTGCTAGAAATTCAGTCAACATTCAGCCTGAGCTGGCTGGAATTTTTTAAAGCTTGACAAGTTTTGCAGTGAGATCCATCCCACTTTTGCCTTTAATGAAACCTCACAGATATATAGTGCGAGACTCAGGCACCTCTACCAGTGACCAGCTTTCCTCCCTCCTCAAAACCTTCCCTGTTTGCCTCCTCTCGTGATTGATCTAGCACATGCGACCTCATGGAGCAACGGCCCGGCGTCTCTTACCTCTGGGCTTCTGTCTCCCGTAGGGAGGCTGGGTGGGTACTGGAGCGGTGCCTGGGCAGCCGTGGGAGAAGGCGTGCGGCTGGCCCGTGTTCCTGGCTTATTATTAACCACAGGCACAGCTGAGCTCTGCAACTGCCTGCTGCCTGGGGTGCAGGGAGCCATTTCACGACAGGGTGAGGGAAATGTGTGCAATTGTTTTCGTTCACACAGTGCCAGGGTTTCCCTTCTTTAAAAGACTTTTCTCACATTTCAGATATATTTTTTTTTTAATCAGTGAATTAATTGCTCACTAAAGCAATGTCTCTGCAAGCTGAGCCCCCTTGTACTTATTCCTAAAAAGCAGAAGAATTGCATTCAGGCCTCCCCCACAACTTCGACAGATGTAGCTGTTGAAGTTTTTCTTCTCGGGGTAGGAGCTCCAGCCAGCAAGGGACGCTATAAAGACAGTTGTGATACTTGTATGACACAGATGCTTGGTTACACTGAGAACAAACTATCATACTGTCCTTCTGTAAAGGCAATCTGCTCTAACAGGTTTAGAGTGGCTTTGAACAAGGACTTTGAAATTAATAAACCTTTGTCCCTTCATAAAACATAAGGATACTTTGAGATCTAGTGCACAGACATCATGCGTGTTTCAATTCTATGGTCTACAAAAAAATACCAGAGGTCACTTAAATGACTACCCAGGAGGGAATCGATTTACAAGATAAAAGACATACTTCTCTGCATAACATGCATAGCTAAAGTAATTGCTAGTGTATTGCTGAAGCAATTAGTATCAGGGAACTCATTTTACTGCAATCCATAAACCAGGAAATCGTAAAACATAGGTTGTTAAAGTAGTATTGACAGTTTACACTTGTCCCTTTCAAAAGAAGTTTCCCACAACTTTTGTTCCACTTGGTAGTCATGAATGTTGTCTTATTTTCTACATCCTTCCAATCTTTTCAACTAAACACATTCAAGGAAACTTCAAACAAGGCTTGCTGAGTCACAAAGCCAATCTATCTCTGATTTCTGCTGTGCTGTCTGCAGGGAGTTTGACTGTAGGAATGACAGATTGCAAATTCAGATACCATAAATGGATGCTGCAGATTTTCTGAACAGTATATTCTTCCTGAGGGAATGAGTAGCCAGATATACTGCAAACATGTAATTACATTACAAAAATAATAAATAAATGCAAATTATAATGACACAATTTTACCTTCATTTAGACCTATTTGGAAAGACTGTTGTACTGCTGGAACCTATCTGGGTGATCACATTTTTGGCATGCTATCAAATGATGATTTAGTAACCAAACTGGTCACGCAGTGATCATCTCGGCATTATCTTTTGCAGTGGGCACCCAGTCCAGACTGATCTATCAGCTGAAGTCAGAGCTAAGAGTGTGTAGCCTTGTTTGCCATTTTTCTCCACAAAAGGCTTGGAAAGGCAGCCAGCTGGTTTTCTGTCCAGGCTTTCCCATACGAACCTGTAAGTCTCAGAGATAAAAAACAGGCTGCTCAAGCAGCTCTGAGAGCACTCCTGCACCTTTGTTCACACAGGTTTTGGATTTGTGTGTTGGGTTTATCACAAAGATAATGAGAGCTTATACAAGCAATTTTCAAGGGCTAACCCCATTTTTTGTTCTACTAGATAGATGATTGAGTGGGCCAGTTTGGACCAGTTTGATACCTGCCAGTCCCGGAGAGGCAGGCTGACTGCAGTGTTGCCAGCACACTTCTGGAATGGGATATATGGTTGATGATGGTATAGGAGCTAGGGTGTCAGAATCACAGTGCATAGGCAACTGGGAGAAGAGAAACCCTCAAAGAACTGCTGGAGGTAGTTTTTGTAGGAAACTGCAGGGGCTGCATATAATCTGCTCCTCTGCTTGCTGCAGTGTTGGCTGACTTTCCAGCCCTGCCTGCAGTGACCCAGAGAGCTTGCTGCTGGCATTTTTGCCTCCAGGCCTCAAATCAGAGGCTAATGTTGCTGGGAGTGGATGGGAAAAAAGAAATTGTCATGGCAAATTCCTGCAGCCCGCGGAGAGCTGGGAACTGCAGCTATCCTTGTGCTTTCATCTGTGAGTGATTCCTGCCCAATTTACCACATTCCCTGGAACCTTTCTCTCTCATAGGGACATCACTACCGAAGGCATTAGTGAAATGAGAAGCTCCATGTTAACTTTGCCACATTGGTACATCTGCCTTGAGACAGTATTTCCCTGTGTACCCCATTTCTAAAAGTCCATTAACCTGCAGCAGTTCTGTGAGCTGGAATGTACACAATGGTGTCTCTGTCTTGTGGACCTTGCTTCTAGGCTGCCAACGTCTAGGAGATGTATTAGGGACATACAAATAATACCAAACAGTTAGTAATTTTGTTATCTTACCTTTGTGTGAACTACAGTGCCTGGAGCTGTCTTAACAGCTGCTATGTGAGACAGCACAAAGGCCAGATGAAGTTGGTCTTTAGTGGTTCAAACCTGTCCTCAAAGGTTTTACATTCTGGCACTTTTATCAGATCTTCACCACCATTCCAAAACAACATCCCAGATTATCTTAATGCCTTGGTGATAAAGTATTTACTGTCTTTTTTTCCCCAGTATGAGGCAATTTTTTTTCACCATCTGCTTCATAGAATCCAAGACTGGTGTGGGTTTTGAACTCAAATTTCAGTGTTGAACATTGTATGAAAAATGCTTCAAGAGGGAATCAGGTGCAGAAAATAATTTTCTTCACATGAACATGAAAAGGTCTTCCTCATCTGCACAACTGTTTTCCATTCAACATCCTGGTGTTCCTGTAGCAGTGATTCATGGAACCAAATTTATGAACTACCTGGCGTTGATCACTGCACTGCTGATCTCAGGAGGGAGGCAGCTGCTGCTCCTCCTATCAGCGCTGCACACAGAACCTGGGTCAAGGTCTTTATCTGATGCCAGCTCCTGATCTCGAATGAAGGTTGGTCTTATACAAAAAAACATGGTTGTATCCAAATGTCTCTGTGCCCTGACCTCTGCCCCTCACATCCTATGAAGTTCAGCTTTTGGTAATCCTTTATTCTCACACATACATTTACCTTGTTTGAAGTCTGTTAAGATCAGAATGTATGCTTCACCTCAAATTACTTCAGAGTTCTTGTCTGCCCAGGTCACTGCTCTGCATATTTCAGAAGATGCCAGCAAGTGCATTCATATTATTTCAATCCTTAGGTCAAGGGTGCTTTAGAACTTGTTTCAAGGCAACCTGAAAACAGATTTAGTTCTTCTGGCCTCTATATTGCACTTCCTACAGTCCTAGCGTCTTAGGAGGGTGTCCTACCGTCTTTTAGACTGGAGGCTTAACACCGGTATTTTCTGAAGGGACTGATGGCTTAGGAACGTTTGGTTTTTAAAAAGTGTATTTTCAAATAGATAGGCAAATTCTTAAAAACATTGCACGCAGACTCCCATCTTCGCCTTGCCCCCTGCATCCCTGCTTGTCACTGCCTCTTGGGCAGCAGGAAGCCAAGGACACGATGCGGGCCAGGCCTTTCGCAACCCGGATTTAGCGTGGCAGGACATGTTTCTCACCCCAAATTAGCAGCACTGAACTCTCTGGTGGCCTAGAGTCAGTTTTCAGCCTGAGCTTTTGAGACGCCACTGGCAGGTTTCGCTTCCCCCCTCCCCCACAGGAGCCAGCGCCACCTTGCCGTTACATGTTCTTCTCTGCAGGGCTTCAAGGCCCGTTTCCCGCCGCTGAGCCAACCCTATCGGCGACCCCCAGCCGGCTCCCTCCGCGTTCCCTCAGGGACGCTCCCCTCCACCAATCGCAGCAGCCGTTCAGCAGGGGGCGGTACTCGGCCCTCCAGAGGGAGGGGGCGGAGCTGCTGCGCGCCCCAGCCGCTGCGCTGCCCGCGGCCGCGCGGTCACCGCTCCGCCCCGCTCCGCTGCGCTGCCTCCCGGCTGCACCCCGTCTGCCCGGCCGGAAGAATGTGCTTCCGGAAGTTCCGGTGCTGCCGCTGTGTGGGATAAACAGTAATGGCGGAGGCGGTGGCTCTGGGAACAACGGCGGGCGCCGCCGCAGCCGCGGCCCTGGGAACATCCGCCGCAGCGGCCGCGGGAGCGACGGCGGCGGCTTTTGACTTCACAGCTGTTCCGCCACCCGTCGTAGGGCCCGGAGGAGGCGGCTGGACCAAGCAGGTCACTTGCAGGTACGCGCTGTCCGCAGCTGCTGGGGTGAAGCGCGTTGGGGGAGAAAGCGGTCGCGGTCGCCCTTCCCCCAACTTCGCGGCCGTTTCCCTCAGCGCCGCTCCCCTCCCCCCACGGTCACGTACACGAGGCGCGCGGCCGCACCGCCCCCTCCCCCACCGCCATGCTGTGCCCCGCCCGGCGCCCGCGGGGAGGCCTGCGGCAAACTGCGCAGCTGGCCCGGCCGCGCCGCGCCCTGCGGCGGCTCCGGGCGGAAACCGGCCGCCCTGGCGGGGCTTGTGGGGGATGTAGTGCGGCGGTGGCGGCTCATGGCCGGAAGTACCGGCTGGCGTCGAGGGCGCTCTGGGCCTAGCTTGCGGGAGTTGAATCCAGGAACAGGCGCCTTTCTTTTGCCCCGGCCTTAAGGGAGGCTGCTCCCTGCTGCTCAGCCGTGCAAATGGCGTGTGGCTACGGTCCCTTTGCCGCGCTGGGGGACTTGGAAGGGTTGCTGGCTCTTTATGAGGTGCCATGGGCTGCTATTGCTTGTGTGAAAATACGCCTGCAGTGATCGGTGTGAAAGAGACTGTAGAATAGAAGTCTTTGAACTAGGTTCCAGAAAGTGCAATAAAGCAGGAAATGCAAAAAGATTCGAGTTCTTGTCCATTAATATAAAACCCGGATATGCGTTCGTAACTGATACAGCACGAACTGCTTATTAAACTGGAGAAAGGGAATAAGTCATGACAAGCCGCAAAATGTGAGGAGTGCTGCTACTTGTATTAGGTTAGGATTCTGTTTGCTGCGTCATTTTCCATTTCTGTGTTCCTTCAAATTGCACATCTGAGATCTTTTCTATGGCATTATGCAAATAGTACTGCATGTTGTAAAGCTTGCCAGATGGACTACTTTGAAAATTACACTGCTGGTCTGTTTGCAGGCTGAAAGGACTAGAAACCAGCTTTGTAAATATCGAAACACATTAAGTCCATTTGTATGAAAACAAGTGGTAATCCGAGGTTAGCATCACGGGGCATCGCCTGATTATTTTTTTTCATTATTATTTGATTTTTTAAAAATTTAAATAAAATTTCAAATTACACTTAACCTGGATATATTTTTGGGCAAATACGTTCCAAGACAAGGAAGCAAAAAGGAACATCCCGTGAGCAGAAAAGAAGAGGCTCTAGATTCTGATGTGAGCTCTATATCTCTTCATCATGTTTTGTGCCAACTGCTGATTCAGGTAGCAGTATTAAGAATTGTTGCTTGGCTTTCCCAGGGAGCTTGCTTGTTGGCTCTTTTGTGCTGTCGAGTATGCCCTGCAGTATTTGAAGCACTCCTGTTAACTGTTGATCGCTCTTTATTTTGCTTAATGTGCTGTTAACGGGCGCATTTGGGAAACACCGTTTCTTGTTTTTTTCTGAGTACTTCTGCCTACGCAGAGTTTTGCCTACGAATAACCGGGTTAATGTTTGATATTTGGCACTTAAACGTAGGCCAGTGATGAGGGAATGACCGAGAACAATGCTGAGCTCAGCTTTTAAGTGAGCTGCAAGGGTATAGGTTAGTGCTCCCTCTATACAGATTGCCTCATAATTTCTGCAGATCGAAAGACTCAATTAGATGAAATGGATTGGTGAGATATATATAGATAGATGTTCTCAAGTAACAGACACAATGAATCTATTTATTGATGACAGTGACTGCCATAGTACAGAAGCAGTCAATTTCATCAGTATCCTGCAGTGCAGTGAGTCTTTTTAATGTATCATGCAGTGAGTCTGTCTGATGAATGCATTTATTTGCAAACATACAGGACTAGTGGGAAGTTAGTTAATGTGCTTTAGTATGAGCTTAAACAACGAGATCTCAGCTTTGGACCTAATGAGTCTCTGAATTCTTTGTTCTTTTTGACATCCTTCTAGTTATCCCATTGTTTGCTTACTGTTTATTTTACAGAACCAGCTGTGTTACAGGCAGAGGAGCTTTAAAGTGAAATTAACAATTCTGACAAGTTTCTGGGGATGTATGATAATTTTTTGTTTCAATAGGATATATTTCTTGCTATTAAATCTTGTCTCACCTTTCTAAGTGAGCTGGAGAATTTAACTGAGATGAAGAAATGCATTTCCAAATGCATGTTTTTAATGTAGTAGGTAGAGTAGTTTCTCTTTAGAGTTAACACTGCACGGTTTTATTTGTTTGTGGACTTTATTTACTTGACTTCCCATATGGATGACAGTAAATGCTGCCTGAAAAACTTTTTGGGCAACACAGTAGTCCTTTCAAAGTAAGGACTTAGCATCTCATTGCTGGTGAGGCAGTACTGTTGTTTTACCAGATCTGTAAGTTTTAGAATTTGTAAAATAACTTCTTGCTGCTTCTTTTTGAATACTTGAGGTGATAAATTGATTGGCTAATGAGTTTTATTATGCTGAAGTTCAGCAGCCTCAGGGTGAAACATAGGAATTCATCATGTTCTTTAAAATATGATGAAACTTTTTTTCCCCATCTGTGGTTTAGCAGTTTTCAAGGCTCTTGTAGTAATAATTTATAATATTTTAATTTTCAGGGGAACAAAACTAATTCTTAACTACTTTATTTTTAATATGCTGTTTCTTTTCTTACTGGTACATTTCAAATAAGAAAAAGAATGGCGATCCTTACAGAGTTTCTCTCTGGTTTTGGTTTTCTTGATCAGTTGTTTAGCCACCAATTTACTTTTGTTTCCCCCAAGACATACTCTAGATCCTTGTGTTTTCCACACATCACGGAATAATAAAGTCATCAAGTCGATATGAATAGATTATATTTCACTTGTTATCTTGGTATCAACATAAAACCTAAAGGGAACAATTGTTGTATTTTGAGAGTTGTCTACATGTTTGTATCTTTGCTCTTCTTTCCGAAAACCTAGATCCAGTATTCATAAGCCTTCTAAAATGAAGAATCTGAATTGGTAAAGTATGCCTCCTTAGTTCAGTGCAGCACTAGTTATAGGCTGTGGAGCGCAAACCTCTTAGCAGCCTGCTTATATTGCCCTTTTATTAGGCACTCTGTTCTGGATCCCCACTGCTTCTTGCTGAAGGAGCTTGTGGAGAAGAATGGACAAAGAGATAGATGCTATTAAGACCTACCTTTTAAAAATCTTTTTCTTAAGGTTACTAACTCATATAGAATTTCATCACCTACTCACATGACTCAATGTCCATGTGCTGTGCTACAGTAGTGTCGTCCCCCCCTTTCCCTGCTGCCTTGTTCTCTAGGAATTTTCAGTCTCGGTACGGTACCTGAGGAAGCTAGTGACTGCAGCTGGCTATGTATTCTGAGATTCCCCATCTTCCAGTCATGACCTCCTTACTTTTTTTGAAGGACGTCTCTTCGGGGTGTGGCATTCTGATTTAAGGAAACCAGTCGTTCAATAAACAAAACAAGGTTCCTGAAAGCAGGATTAGGTGGACCTGAACTGAAAAACGAACCACACCTGAGTAAGCAAACCCAGTGCAAGCTTCAAAAGCTATGGAAAGTACTGTGCATAGATTTCACTAGCGGGATTACAGGGGTGAATGTAATGGAAGGAAACACCTGGAAGAAGCTAGTATATGTTCAGGATTGTAGAATCAATTGTGTGCTTAACACTGCAGTGTCTTTGATAAAGGTATTACATATGTTTTCTCTAGCTTATGGCAGGTAAGGGAAGTAATATTCTAGAAGTGGAAAGCAAAGCTTTTGGTAGCTTATTATATTTCAAAGTTATGGAACTCAAGGCCATAAAAAACCTGCATAAAATTGGAACTTTTAAGAATTCTATTAATTGGAGTATTTGTAACATCTAATCTATCTCCAGTGGTTGGAATTCTGGGGAATTGGAGAAAACGTTATCTTTGTGGCCTTAGGCAAACATTTTCTCCATAGGATTCCAAAAAAATGTTTTTCTGTGATAAAATGTCAGTGCAGATAACTATTACGTTCTGGGTGTTGGTACCAACTTCTGTTTTGTACAGTAATGCAATTAACTAAACTGGAGAGATGATCTGGGTTTGGACTCTATTGAGTTCTTTGTTCCGGTTCCCTATGCAGCCTCACCACACCTATCTGAATAATAAGGAAGACAGAGCACTGCTGGCAGAATAAATGGATGACGGCATCACAGGCAGCTGGGAGAAAATCCAGTTATATACTTGTCTGGATGTGGTTTTGCTTATTCAGATAAAATTACATCAGTTCTCTGTGAATTTCAAATATCCTTCTACATCTCGCTGAGTGAGGCATATAACTCATGTATTTCTCAGTTTTAAGGATCCTTTTTTCCTGTAACCAGAAACAAGTGGCTGGTATGGCTGTTGTACCAAATTACAGTTACACTGAATACGCTGTCTGTGTAAAGATGCTCTCCAACAGAAGTTCTGTTACTTTTCACCAGAAGCATATGTTCCACCAAAGCGTATTTTAACTGAACGCCACAATTTTATGTGTAGAATGTTAAATTCTTTGTGACTTTAAACTGAAAAAAAGAATAATTTAAAAAAATCTTATCTCTTCTTGGTGGGAGGGGAGAGGGGAAAGCTGGTGCAATCCTTAAAGAAAGATTTTTCAGTCCTCCCACCCCAGCCTTCTTTTTCAAACGATACCGAGTTTGTTGCGTAGGCTTGCAGGCTTTTAGAAGTGACGTGTGAATTAAATTAAGCTTGTGTTTCAGGGTTGTGGGGTTGGGATTTGGGGGGTTTTCTTGTGTGGTTGGGTTTGTGGGTTTTTTTGTTGGTTTTGTTGTGGTTTTTTTTCTTCTTCTTTTTTTCCCCTTTATAGCCTGCTATCTTGACGAAGTTCATTGTGACAACTTTTCAGAGCTGTACAGAATCTGTATTTGCAGATGATTTTCTAACATGAGCTGGTAAAGAAGGAAAGGGATGTGAAGCTCTATGTTCTCTAACAAGCAGTGTGAGAGCCTGATTTTGAGGCACATGTATTTAGGATAAGTTACGTTGAGCAAGTCCTCGCTTTTCAGGCTGTGCTTCTTTTTTCTTAGTCACTTATTTCAGCTGAAGTTGTGTCCCAGTGCTTGGTTGGCTTAAGCAGTGGCGTGGCGATCTGATCTAGATTGAAAATAACCATGGGGGTGGCAAAAGGAATGTCAGGTTATATCTGAAGCCATTTCCTGAGTCTGAGTCAGCAGGTGGCTGTGAAGTTGCATGTCCCAACACATGGGGAAAGCAATGTTGTGTGGAAATAAGCAGAGGGTGGGGATAAGAACAAACAGTTAGTAAACTTGATTATAATTTTTTGTAACCCTATTGATGTGACTCCTGTCTCTTAAAAACAAGCCAGAAATTCCAGTTATGTTCTGGTCCCACTCCTGGATTGTTGAGGTTTTGTAACTTTTTTTTGTTCCCTTTGAGATGAATTTGCTTGTGAATGAGTTGTGGTGTGTGTTGGTGTGCGAGTAGGTGGTGGGTGGTTTTGATGATTGGATTTTGGGGTTTTTTTTTGCCCTTTTTTAGTTCATGGTGGAGAGTTCTGTGTATGGAGTGTGGAGGTTTTTGTTATGTTGTTGCAACACGCTGTTTCTGGTGTGTGCTAGCTTAGCTGTTTGTGCAACCATCTGGCAAATGTGACTAAGGTACTCCTCTCTCTGGGGAGAATGTTACAGAGCCTCGTCTTGGCCTTATACCACTTATTTTGATGTAGTAATCAGCTAAAATGTGGTCCTACATGGCTACAGACAGGTGACAGAAGTGAGTAGTGTATGTTGCAGCCTGATGGTGTCAGTTGTTGGTTGGTTGTTCTTGGTACCTTGAATAGTTTTGCTCATGGAGAATTGTCAGCCCTCCTAAGGCTCACCTCTGGTTTTAACAGATCCCTAGTACTGGATTACAAATGTAGGTGTTATGTAATTTGTTGAATTCTCCAGTTTGTTTTATCTAACTTCTTAAAAATCAGGCAGACTAAGTACCTGTGCAGGAGTTCATGCAAAACAACTTCACACTTTGAAGTTCAAGGAATATTGACTTTAATGTGCTGTTTTGTGAAGAGCTATTGTCCTTTTAGTTTGGGCTGCAGAAAGATGATCCTTCTGTGCTGTTCCTACTGCTGTGTGGCTGTGCAGTCAGCTGGTTAGAGGATCTGGTTCTTCTGGCTATGTTAGGTGTGCTAGTAGGAAAGAATAGTGGTGAAAGTGTGTAACAGGAGGAGGCCAGGACTGCCCCTTCCAAGCAGCTAGATAGGTTTAAAAGGGTGTAATCTACCTCTCAGTCTTCCCTCAAATGTATTTTATAGGCAAGCAAGGAATTTGTAACAAATGTTCTCATTTACCAGGTCTTCCTATTTCCAACCAGTTCAGAATTTGCAAATTACTTGATATCTGGAGCCAGTGCTCTCTTTATAAATGGATCTGTTGGTAAATTCGTTGGATTCTATTCTTGCATAGTTGTTGGGGTTTGGTTTTTTGTTTGTTTTGATCTGGGTTTATTTTTTAATTATTATTTTAATTTTCTTTATTGTTTGGATTGGTTTGTTTTCCTTGGTTAGTACGTCTATGTTAATTGTGAAAGACGTACTTAAAATCACAACTGAAAATGCAAATTTGATGAGAGCATATTGAGTCTGGGTAGGGTGCTTTCCATTTAAAGAGGCTTATGTCTTCTAGGTTAACATCTAAACTAACTGGAAAAATCACTCTTTTAATTTTCTTTAATAGTTGAATTTGAGGATGCTCAATTAACCTTCGAGTCGACGTGTTAAAGCTCAATAAAACTGCACTCAAAAGCTTTGAAACTGCCTCATTCTTTCAAGGCAGGCAGCACAGTATCAAGCAGGGCACTTCTGCTGATTATTTGCCTTTTATGGCAAGGACTGATGTGTGTGTTGTCAGATGTAATTATCCATCAGAAAAATGTTTTGCATTCTTGGAGAGGAAGTAACTTCTGATCTAACTATTTACAAATTCAAAATACATGTGAGACCTCAGGAAAGCTGTTTAAGGTGTGGCTGATTGAGACTTTTGATTCAGCAATGGGCTTGTCAGAGCACACAGGAACTACAAGTAAAACTTTGTCCCCATCTGTTTTGCCCAGGATGCCTTCCTCTCTGTTTTACAGCCCAAGATAAGCCTTGCTTTGCAGACTTTTTCAGGCGCTTGTAAATGCAGGTCCCTAACTGTGCCATCTTTACTCAGATGTTTTTGTTTGTATGTTTATACTAGAATGTTGTAACCATGAGTTATTAGTGATGTTCTTTAATCAGGATAGCATGATTTCTAGAACATCTCATCCTCCAAATATTTTGTTTACAGCTTTAGTGCTTCCCCTTAATTCACTGTAATCTTCTCTCTCATAGATACTTCATGCATGGAGTTTGCAAGGAAGGAGACAACTGTCGCTACTCTCATGACCTCTCCACTAGTCAGTCTGCTATGGTGTGCAGGTACTACCAGCGAGGATGCTGTGCTTATGGGGATCATTGCAGGTAAAGAAATGCTTTTGATGATCATGTAGGGTAGTAATTTCACTCTGAAACCCTGTGTAAAGAGTTGACAGAAATACAATAAGTATTGAAGTGTTTTCCTCTTCCATTGCAGCTTCCTAAAGTGATGAAAATAGCTTCTTTTCGCAAACTCCTCCTCTTGCAAAATACTGTAGTGTTTGCTTTGCTGTGGAAATAAATGGCAGAGGCAAGAAGAGAACTGTTTTTTGTAAAAATACTAGTTGTCAGGGTGTGGGCTTTCTTTTGTTTGTTTATTAATAACAGGAGTATGTGAATTCATTGAAATCTGAGACTCCATTCAAACTAGCTGAACTGGTGGATGGCATTTGGTAAGCGATCACACTGCATATGTCTCTTCAGGAATTGCTACTCTGATACTTGAAGTGCCATTTTTGAGAAGTAACTAGAATTACTTCTGGATTGTAAAATATTGCTTGTACAAAAGGTACATTACAGAAACATAGTGTGGCTTAACCTATACCCCTGAAGTTACTGAAAAGAGAAGTGTGAAGGAAGGACACAACTGCATTCCTAGCTTTAGAAAGTCTTAGAATGTTTGTATCATCTTAAGTTCACTTCATTAACATTTATTAGTTTTAACATTTTGTCTTGTTGCAGATCTAATGCATGAGTACATATTTGCATCATGACTTCATATGTTTGTTCATAGCTTTATTTTTCATATTTAATATGGTTATTATGTATAAGAAAGATAACAAAAAATAGGCCTCTCCGTACTCTCTGCCAATGTTGCTTTCTCAATCATGGAGATGAGTGGTGTCCAGGTTTCTGGTTGTGCACCCCATCAGTAAAAAAAGAAATTTAGCACACTCTGTAACAAATACATACCTTTATATACTACTACTTTATGAAGAGCTTGTAGTATGAGTAGAAGTGTTAGTTCTGACATTTTCTTCTTGTTTGCATGTGCACACGTTGTCACTGTTGTGTTCTGTCCAAAGTTTATTTGCCAGAAACTTTTTAAGCCTCTTCCTAGTTTTGTCAGAGTTCATTTATATGAAACAGGGTAATATAACCTGTCAATCACAATTGGTCACAAACTAAGTGCAGTGTGTTGAAATATGCTAAAATTGAATGAACAACTGATGGAACCACTGCCAACTCCACTGCATGATGGAACACCCACTGCTCCTTCAGGACACCTCACTTAGACTATGTATGGGACCCTCCTCTAACATATGGACCGAATGAGGACACCACTGTTAATCTGTTTGCTGAATATTAGTAAAACAGCTTGCTGTTTAGGAGAAAAGACAAGAAGTCCTACTATTTTCTTCTGTACCCCAGTGGATTGCCTTGTACACCCCCTAGGGTGCATGCATACTGCTTTGAAGAAGGTTGTTAATAGGGGTCTGAAGGCTTTTTGACATTTGTGCATCATAGCTACCTTAGGATACCAAAGCTGACATTGACTTGGGAGCATCTCTTTAATATGCAAGAACTGTGGCACTTTGCTTTCAATCTGACACAAGATAAATGAATCACAATTGCTTAAAAGTTCTGTATGATCTCCAAAAATTCCCTCTCTTTGTCCTTGAAATTAGTCAGCAAATACTGAGACTTCAAAGATACACCTGTAATTTATTTTCAGGAATTGCTCAAGACAGGTTTTTGAGTGAAATACTGCTTTCCTGATTGTTGTGAGTAGCTGGGATCAAAGTGTTCTGGGCATCATTTTCCACAGCAAGTTGAAAGAGGCATTGGAAATAACTAAAATTCAACATAAAATTTGACTGAGGCAAGACACAGAAAGAAGAATGAGTTATGATAGTAAGGATCTCTGGAGCTGTGCTAAAGGTAGAACCAGCTTACGTCAGGTTGCCCAAGGTGGTGTTGTCCCGTGAAGTTTTGATTATCCACACATCTTTCCCATGGCTTTCCACAGGGTAGCTGAAGGCAGCAGCAACTGCCCTTAGTATTTCTTTGGAAAGCTGGATGCACTAATTTATCTCATTCAGTAATATATGTATAGTAATACATGCACAATAGGCATTTGACCAGTTTTGGACAAATTGAAGTTCATTCTATGTGCATTAAGCAGAAACTGTATACTACTGTTTCTGCCAAAATCATGGAGTACCTTCTGTTTTCTGAAGTAGTGCTGACAGGCCAGACAACTGGAAGCATGTCTCTGTAAAGGATCATTAGTGGCTTTCTCTTCCAAGCCATTTCTACATCCTCCTTCTGGGTACATGCTTCTCAATCAGTTATTTTTAATACCTTGGGCTGCTTTATGGAGGTGCTTTTTGGGAGGAGTTGACATCATGTGTTACAATTTTTTAGATATGAACATACCAAGGAACAGGAAGAAGTGACTGATGTGAATCCAGAAGCGAAAATGTATCCTTCAGTATCCTCAGACTTCGCATTACTCCCTGAAACAGTTGAAGAAATTATTGCTGAGATAGAAGATGAAAGTGCAGATCTGGCGGCTGCGGGAGTGGGTGCTGAAGACTGGGTGAATGCTGTAGAGTTTGTCCCTGGGCAGCCATATTGTGGACGTGGTAAGCTGATATGGGAGAGCAGTAAATTTCTGTCTTGGGTCAATGGTATATATTTTAATTTTTTGATGAGAATAGTTGGACCTTTCTATGCCAGTTACTACTGCTGTATCCTAATGTTCTGAAACCAGGTATAAAGACAGTCTGTGTAACTAGCTTCCTCTCGTTACGGCTCTGAATAGAGTCTCCTTTGCAGAGTCTCCTTTGAAATGAACTTTTTCAGTTTTGATGGGAAAAGAAAATTGTGGTGATGCAATTAGTATCACTGCTATGAAAAGATAATCTGCTCTCTTGTTTGTCTTGGGGTTGGTTGTTTTGGGTTTTTTCCAGTGGAGGTACATACTCCTGTAGAAAGAATTGAAGCCTCATGGTTGCTTTCATGAATCCAATTGCAGTTCAGACTAGGGGCTGAAAAACAGGTTTTCTAGTTACCTTTCTGACACTTGACTTTCCAATACTATGACAGCTCTCATGGAGATTGAGAAGTGTCGTCATATGGCACCAGACTCTCTAAGTGGTGTACTTGCCATCTGCTTTTTGTGGGGAAAGATAGCACAAAGGCTTTAAAATGTAGGTGAAGACTGGGCCAAATGTATTTAGCATAATTTCTGGTATTTGGCTGCCCAAACCAAAGGCTTATGGTCGTGAAATAGTTGAATCCAAGGTGGACACCTTGTGTCCGGAGGACTCTGAAGCTGTGTCATACAGTGCTCAGACTTTACACCTCGTCTCCACAGCACTGCTCATACTCTCTTGAGTTGAAAAGAGGAATCCGCTTCTCAACATAACAGGGTGCTGCTGGAGCCTGCTCTGATCTAAGAAGGCATGAAGAAGGGAACGGTTGAGCAACATTAATATTTTGCTAGTGTTGTTGAGAAGTCTGATTGTGGAATTGTTTGGTCTGTAACTTGAGTATAGTCCAAAGGAATGAAAACCTTGTCTTCTGCCTGTTAATGTGTCATCTTGCTGTCATAAAAGATACAGTTTCTGAGATTGCTGAGACAAAGAATCCATTTTTCAGTCTTTTAATCAAAATAGAATCATTTAGGTTGAAAGAGACCTCTAGATTTCATCTAGTTCATTTCCTGCTCAAAGCAAGGTCAGCTATGACAGGTTGCCAGGGGCTTTATTTGGTTTAATCTGTATCCTCAGAGATGTCCAAAACCACATAACCTCCGGGCAACCTTTGCAGTGTTTGACTTCTTTCTCAAGGGAAAACTCTTTCCTACTATGTGTTTTTTTAAATCTTTTTTAAACTTTTCATCCCTGCATCAGGTAGCCTTCTGTCCCATGTCCTGAGCACAACTGCAACAGTATGGCTCTGTTTTATTTTTTCCATGTAGTTGAAGATGGCAATAAGATCACTTCTCAAGCTGAACAAATCCATTTCCTCAGCCTCTTTTTGTGGGTTGTAGTCCCTTGATGGCTGGGTGGCCCTCTTTTGGAATCAATTAATTGCTAGTTTTAGCAAAGGTCTTTTTAAATACATCTGTTCTTTATAGGAGAGCGGGTGCTGAGTCATAAGAGCATGATGCCTTTAACTCACTAAGTTTTACTGAAGCAGTTCATTTTCCTAGAGAATCAGGTTTATTTTTCATGGAAACTGAATTTTGTTCAAAAGTCTCCTTTGTATCCTTTGAAACTTGATGTACAAACATACAGAGTTGTTTCTGAGCAGTGCTGTGTGATGTTAATTCCTGTGGTGACTATTTAAAAGCTGCATTTAAAAACTGCTTCTCCAAAGCCACTGTTTTTATGGAGCTATAAAAATGAAGACCATGCTGTAGTGATGGCAAAGATAGGCGCAGTCTGTGCCACACTAAAGCCTTACCCACCATTCTTACCGAATGCCTGGAGAGAAAGGTACAGGTACTTGGAATCTTTAAAATGGAACCTATTTCTCAAGATTAGCTAGAAGCTTGTGTGTTTTAAATCGCGTTAGAAATGCCAAAGATTCAGGGTTGGCAGTTTAAGCATGCATAGCTTGGGGCTGTGATGCTCATCTTCTATGAGACAAAACATTCTGCTAATGCAGATGATTCTCTGACTGGGACTAAACCTGCTATCTTGAAGATGACCTCAGGGCCTAGCAAGGAAAATAGGAATGGTTCTTCAGACGTTTACTTGTTTGATGTACAGATGAACTTTATTACCCTATTCTGCTGCTGTTCAGATGTTCTGAAATAATTGAGGAAGAGTAGAAAGCCAGAATACAAGAAACCCTCTGAACTGGGTGACTGTTTCCTGCTGCTACAAAATGTATATATTTGATGCTACAAAGTATGTGCTAGAGTGAAGGCAGAAGGAGTGTGAATTGATGGTAATGAACTTTTTTTTTTTCCCACTGGTATGTGTTTAACTTTGTTGACTAAAAGGGGCAGTGAGACGGTAGGGATGGGGTCCACCTGCTGGAGAGTGGTGATTCTGAAAACAGTGTAAACATTGTTCCAGAGTGGATGTGGAACCATGCGAGTTTCTCTAATCTTGTTTTAAAAGAGAAGCAAAACTGTAGCACATACAGTGAGTGCAGCAGATGGGCATATAGGGCTTTAGGTTATGGAAGCAGTTATTCAGAGGTGGGAATACTAGTTGGATGTTTATTTCATAGAAATAGAGCTCTTGCAGAGGGGAAGTGTTAGAACAGTGCAGAAGACTGGAGAACTGTCACTTTGAGCATGTTTTTTCCCTATCCCACCCTCTCATACTGTAGAAGTATCCAGAGCCATTATGAAAGAATGACATTCATAGCTCTATCTTATTATCTAAACATTTAGTCACAAAGAACTGGTTGTACTTTTTTGTGTGTGTGCAAGGATGGTGGTGTGGACTGGGCTGGGGCTGGAGTTTAGTAGCTGTACTGTGTACTGTCCTTGTTGACCTACGTAGTTCTGGTGGTGTAAGTAACAACTCTACTTCTTTTCATAGACTCACAGAATCAATAAGGTTGGAAAAATACCTCAGAGATCATCAAGTCCAACCTGTCACCCAGCACCTCATGACTATCTAAACCATGGCTTCAAGTGCCACGTCCAATCCCCTCTTGAACACCTCCAGGGGTGGTGACTCCACCGCCTCCCTGGGCAGCACATTCCAGTGGCCAACATGTGAAGCTCTGCTCTCTTGTGGACTAGCATAGTAAAGAAATGAGCTTCTGGGTCTCTCTCTGGAGGTGTAAGACCCTTTATTCCCAGCCTCAAGTAATAAGTGAGTTTGTTTTGGTCTGGATTTTGGTTTTTTAATTGTTTGGGATTTTTTACAAAAGCTATCCTTGAGAGGACTGCAAGTGACTTTGGAAAATTTTTCTGTTAAGAGAAGCTTCAGATGTGCCTCTTCTTTTACAGTAAGCCTTTTCCAGGGATATAGGATTGCCTTAAGCAAAGATCATCTTGCCAGCCCTGTTAAAAGTAGTACCATATCATTTGATTCCTGTGAGACTCAGCTGCACTTGTCTGTCTAGTAGTAGGCTTCTGTCCATCCATACTAGGATCTGCTAAACTTTCCTTTCTTGGTAGGGGTCAAACAAGATGTCCAGTCATGTGAGTCAACCAGATAAAAAATCTGTAACAACATAAACTAGAAAAAACATTGCAAAAAATTAGTAGAGTCAAGGGAATAAAAATTGACTGGTGGCTGTGGATTTTGTTACCTATTTTGGAGACCATGGATTCCACACTGGAGGGGGGATTTCAGTTAATAAGTACACATTTTTATATTACACTAGGCTACTGAAATGCATAGGTAGAGTCTAGTGTATGGTTACTTTTCTTGGTGCTGTCTCAATAGAATTTAAGAGGTAATGATTTTTTTGACTGGGAATCTGTTACTGAAATATAAAGAGCTTGACTGCTGACTTGTTACTATGTCACTCACTTTCTTTTGAAGAGTGTTTATAGCCAGCCAGCAATCTTACTCAAGACCAGTGGGACAGGGATGGTTCAAGAAGCACCCTTGACCTTATTTTGAGAGCTAGTATTTTTCTACACTCATCTTCAATATTTACTTATCCCCCAAATAGTGAGCTTTCAGGGACCTGGTGATTCTTTCCCTCTGTGTCTAAAAGCAGAGTCTGATATATGTTTATGGTGTCTCTGAGCTCCAAGGGGATGAAAACTGCAAATGTTGACCCTCTGGTCCTTTTTGAGGAGTCAGTAATTTATTTATACTGATCCAGGTATGCCTTTGATAGTTTTGGCATAGTTTCTCAATCTAGTGCTAAAAAGGCTTATAAACTTTACACTTTATTGTAGCATGGATGACTTGTTAGGGCTGCAACAGCTACTGGTTATGTAAATGAAGTTCAACTACTGTTGTTCTTGGTATTTATTCTGAGTATTCTGCATTTATTGTATCTTCAGTTTCAAGCTGACTGCTGCTGTCTTGTAACTTAGTTTATCATCCTACTTCCCTAATAGTCTCAAAAGGCTGTTTGGCTTGTGGTGACCCAGATAAACATATATCCACTCAAGAGGTACAGGGACAAATGTTAAGCACCAGCTGTGTAAGTGGGGAAGGGAAATGAGACCATTTCCAGCTTTTTATTTATTTTTTTTTAGAATTAGGTAAGGGAATTATCATAGAACCATAGAATGTCAGGGCTTGGAAGGCATCTCTAGAGATTATAGCTTAGAATGCGATGAAAATACCCTGAATTTCAGTAGGTTTTTGGCATGTATGTAGAACAGAGCGAGTTTGACAAGAGGCATAGGCACAGCTTTTGTGTCATTCATAGGGATGCCTGGGAGTGTAGAAGTGAAAGCCTGTTGTTCAGGCAGAACAACAACATGCCAATTAACCTGCACACCAGGAACTGCTGGTGTGGTGTTTCCATACTAATGGCTTGTTATGCTGGATGCAACTTGCTTCAGCTGTGTAATTTCTGGGAAAAAGTCTGTTAACCTGAGGTGATGTCAAATTGATTCTCAAAGTAGTGAGAGATTTGTGAACTTGTTTGATTGTTGCTAAAAGAGAACTTGCATAAAAATATACTGAAGCTGCTGAGGACTGGTAGGATTTTTCTGGTTTTAGCCCATAAGTGGATCTGAATCTGACCACTGACACTGTGATTGCTTTAGCTTTGTGCATTCTTGAGTGGGAAAACAACTTCTAGTTCAGGTGGTTGGTGTGAAAATTGGACTGAAATGAGCCTTGGTTGTTTTTACTATTCTCTTCTGATAACTTGAACACAGTTACTCAAAGATTACTTTGTATTAAAACAACATCTTTGTTTCCAGTATTCTAAATCTGAACGCATTGCTTACTCTCCATAATTTTATTTCCAGCTGCTCCTTCCTGTGCTGAAGCACCCTTGCAGGAAATGGTGATTGAGGAAGAGTACGAAAAGCAGCAAGCAGATGTGGAGATAAAGAAGGAGCTTTGCCCCTACGCTGCAGTAGGAGAATGTCGTTATGGGGAAAACTGCGTGTATATCCACGGGGATGTGTGCGACATGTGTGGACTGCAGGTCTTGCATCCGATTGATGCTGCACAGAGATCCCAGCACATAAAGGTAAGCAAACAGCTATCTGGTGTTAAACAGCTTTAAGTTATTGCTTCCTAGCTCCCCACAATCACTTGTCACTAATTCCCTTTCATTTGAAGGTGCACACAATGAATGAAACTCCTGTTGTAGACTGGACTGTTTCCTGTCAGGGCCATACTCAAAAAAGCCTTTGTGTTTCCTTACCTGTGCGAGGAGAGTAGTCTGCTTAAAGATACTTAAAGCTTTGTTCTTTGCCTAGTAGAAATGGTCTTTTAGATTGCTTTTTCCATGTTTAAAAGCAATGTCTGAAGAAAGGAATTTGAACTCCAAATGGATTATTTCCCCATTTTTGTTTTTAAAGATTTTTCAGCTTTGTGGCGCTCCCTTCATTATGCAAAACAGCTGCCTAGAGTTCACCACATGACAGTTGTCTCTGTAGTTGTTTTCTTTGTCTCTCCATTTCAGTCTTGCATAGAAGCTCATGAGAAGGACATGGAGCTTTCATTTGCCGTCCAGCGTAGTAAAGACATGGTGTGCGGGATATGCATGGAGGTGGTGTATGAGAAGGCTAATCCTAGTGAGCGACGCTTTGGGATCCTCTCCAACTGCAGCCACACTTACTGTCTCAAGTGCATCCGCAAGTGGAGGAGTGCTAAACAATTTGAGAGCAAGATTATCAAGTGAGGCACTTTCCCATTTTGATTGTGCTTTGTTACTATGGAAGAACTTAGTAACACCTGACAATCTGCAACAGACTTCCAGATGCAGACTGCACGGAGACTGCATTTAATGCATACTAACTTCAGTTTGGAAGTGAAATAATCATTAGGGATAGCATTTACACTCTGATTTGGTTAATATGGGTTAAATTTGCTTAACTCAGCTAATGGTAGAAAACTTTTATTTGGTAGCATGTTGTCCAATGGTTACCATTGATGTCTTGGATACTCAGCCAGGAATCTGGAAACAGACTAACCAGTTCAGAATGTATGTCTCTTAATTAATCACTGCTCTAGTTACTAAGCAGCTGACAAGCCATTTCTCAAATTAAAAGTTCCATTCAAATAAATACAGCAATCAAACCAAAATAAATTTATTGAATTCTAAAGAAAAAGGAGTCTGTGTGAAGTGTTTTTGTCAAGCTTTTCTGAGACAAGCTGACTAGCTGCCATTTCCATTGACTTCTTGAAGAGGAGCTTAGGTTATACTCATGTAAGAGTGAATCTAGATTGAAAAGCTCACAGAGCAAGTGTACAGATACCATAAATCTTTAAAGATGGATATAGGCCATGACTTGTTACGAGAGGGAGCACCCTGTAACATGGAATTTTGCAGCACAGTCTGTTCATTCCCCAGGTCCTGCCCAGAATGTCGGATCACATCTAATTTTGTCATTCCAAGTGAGTACTGGGTGGAGGAGAAGGAAGAGAAGCAGAAACTCATTCAGAAATACAAGGAGGCAATGAGGTATGAGCACTGCAGCCTTTTGTCAGGTTGAGACTGCAGACAAAAGGGCACACCTGGAGAATAAGGATGTTGATGTAAAGCCCTCTCACAACTCCTTTCCACTACCACATGGGCATCCTTCCCTATCTGCCCATAGATGCATGTAACCACAGTTAATAAAGTTGTTCCTATGTCTTTTTGACCTCAGTCCTCCTCTTCTATATGCAACATGCTGGAGGTGTAGCCATAAGGTAGTACAAGCTTGTACACCGTGAGCCATCGGTGTCTCTGCATGCATTGACCCCCGCCCTGTGATACGTCACTTCTGTGTGCAGGTGTTGACTGACACCAAGATCCTTTTGGACTACAGTGAAATGCAGTTCTGAAGGATGTTTGGGGTCTGCTATGAGTAAGGGCTGTGATATTTTCCTTTCCAGCAACAAGCCATGCAGGTACTTTGATGAGGGCCGTGGGAGCTGCCCTTTTGGAGGGAACTGCTTTTACAAACATGCCTATCCTGATGGTCGCCGAGAGGAGCCACAGAGACCCAAAGTGGGAACTTCAAGTAGATACCGGGTCAGTGCTGCTGGTTTTTGTTTTCTCTATGCAGGAAGAGCACGAGAGGGGTGTGCATTAAATCAGTTGCCTTGAGAAGAGGGCAGGGAAATGGTGACACTTGTTCTTACTTCTGATAGACCTCTGATGTGATGAATTTGAAAGAGGTGATCTGAAACATGAATGCTGGAGGCCAAGAGGGAAA
Source organism: Dryobates pubescens (assembly GCF_014839835.1). NCBI lineage: Eukaryota > Metazoa > Chordata > Aves > Piciformes > Picidae > Dryobates > Dryobates pubescens. The sequence continues at coordinate 14,634,754 of NC_071626.1, read as the reverse complement.
GAGTGAATTAAAAACTCTTTCCTACTACACCACCATACTGAAATAGAAATGTTGGGTAACATCAGTAGGGGAGTGTAAGGGTAAATTCTACTGGAGGTGTCAGTATCACTGTGAAACATGATTTCTTGCATGTCAGAAAAGTACACTGGAGACTGAATCTTGTAAGCTTTCAAGAAGATTCCTGCCTGTACCACTCAGTCACTTGGGGAAATGCTTGTGTTCCACTTGCAGGCCCAGCGGAGGAATCGTTTCTGGGAGTTCATTGAGGAGCGAGAGAACGGTGATCCATTTGAGACCGATGAGGATGAGGTAGTGACCTTTGAGCTTGGTGAGATGTTGCTTATGCTGTTGGCAGCAGGTGGTGATGATGAGCTAACGGATTCTGAGGATGAGTGGGACTTGTTTCATGATGAGCTGGAAGATTATTATGACTTGGATCTATAGCACCTGTCAGTGGAGTGTGGACTGTTGTCTTGGCTTCAGGCAGTAGCTATTACCTGTGGTGTTGTGGCAGTGCCTGTGTTCTCCTAGGCAGGCCAATCAATTCCAGGTGCTGTTGTAATAACTTTTACCCAGGGTCTGTCTCTTCCCATCCCCTCCCACCCCAGGAGTGTTGTTTTTCCTCTGTTTAAACAAATAACAAAAAAATAAATCTTTAAAATGTTAGTTTTTGTAAAAATGAATTTAACTGTCAAACAGTTAGCTTAGGTTTGTTGCTTCATCTGTGTACCCAACAGAGTTCACCCACTTCCAGGGTTAAAGTGTTTACAGGACTTCCACACTCATTTTGAAGAGCCCAGATACAAAAATGAGCAGTGGCCATGCAGTGGGGATGTAAATTGGCTGATGGCCTATTTTCTGTCTTTGTACCAATATTTCTGATTTGGGCCGGATACAAACGCTCTATTTCTGGCATCAGCTCTGTTCCAGCCCCCTCATGTACACGTCTTCATTTGTGATTTTGGTCTCTTGTTTACTTGCACATTACTATTACTACTGTGTAACCAGAACCAGGTGTGAACGTTCTGGGTTTTTACTGTGTTTAGCATGAAAGGAAAATGTCATTGTGAAAGGAGAACTCTCTATGTGTATATACAGATAAATGTAGAGTTGGACCTCAAGGATGGGGAGACTCTGTGTAAGTTAAAAATAACAAAACCATCTTTCATCCCCTCTTGGTGCATGAAATCTAGCCTCCAATTGGACATGAAACTGGTTTAGTGGTCTCAGCCCGGTCTGTGGCACTGATCTTAACTATTGCTTAACTTAATAGACGGCCCTCCCTAGTACACCAGCTCTCTTTCATATGTATGATTAGGGTTGTCCAGGAGCAGAAATCCGGTTAGCCAAGGCGGGGTCAGAGGAACACCAGAGAGGCCCCTTTAGCTTTATTGCTCTGTAAGTTTTAGAACCTGGTGTAACCATGTAAGCTGTGAGCTTCTCTAGGAAATCACTTTGCCTCTCTGCTGGCTTGAGGTACGTGTGCCTCTCGGCATCTGAGCTGTGCAGTTGTGTTGCCTGGTAAAGCTGTTCAGATTATGTGAGTTACTGCTTACAAAGGCAGTCATGCAATTTCTGGCTGTAATTTGCATTGAGAAAATTACTTTGCCACCAAAGCCCCAGCACAGGAATTTTAACCTTGCGTTGTTATTGCTGTTTTTTATTGACTCGTGGATGCCCCGTGATCTGTTCTCCTGCTGCTCTTGTCCCCTAGACTGCCTCTCCTTTCACTTTTAAATGGAATGAGAAATTGTTCTGAGGTCTATAACGTATTGTTTTGCAGCTGCCTTTTGTAAGAAGCACTTTTCCCAAATAAAAAAAAACCAAAAAAATGAAACAAGTATGTCTGTTCTTTTTTTCAGTTGTAAGGTTCTTTTTTGCAGCTTGATTTTCTGTGTTTCTGTAAATATAACAGCACTTAGATCACTTCACTCCTGAAGAGTTGTGTCATACTAATACAGAATTTTAATTTGGTGTTAACCATTCCAGGAAAGAGCCTGTAACATAAGGAATACCTGAACAGACAGCTGAGACAATTCAACTGATCAAGCAGACTGGGCCATGAGTGGGAGCATACATGGTTTGCTTTCTTTAAAGTTAGGCACCATGGTGTAAATTTTACTTGTCCTGCACAAAGTCAGTTGCAGTAATGTTCTATTGATAGTTTCCTGTAATCATGCTGTGTGGACAGCATATCTAAGCATTGCCATAGGCCAGTTCCTGAGCTGCTTTAAGCCTATGTGTATTCAGAAAGAAGCATTCTTCTGAAGAAATAGATCAAGCGGGAAGTGAACTACTAGAAATATGTTCAGATACTGAGGAATATGACTAAGAAGTTTAACTGAACAGTCTAAACCCATCTTTGGTTGTTTTTTGTTTTGGCAAGTACAGAAGGAAGGAAAAGATTAATGCAATGAGCAAATGACATTTAAAACTGGTCTAGGGAGAAACAGGTGAAAATGAAGGGTTTTGAAATAGAACTAGCCTTTCTTCTCCTGCATAGTGAACTTCAGTTGTTAGCATCCTAATGGAAAGTGCATTCAAACCTACGTTTAACAATGGTATGTTCTGTTAAGATGACAAAAAGTATTAAAGCCTACCTGCCAGAGCACATTCATCAGCTTTCCATCATAAGGGGTCAGAAATGGCATGGCTTTACTATTTGTGTGTGTGCCTGTGGCACAATGGTGGATGCTGCTGCTTCTAAACCTGACTTCTCTATGTCTTACAGAGGAAGCTGGGAACATGCAGATAAATGGTGTGCTTTGCTGGAGGCAGTTCTTTCAAGCTGCAAGGTGACTGATGTAGTCAAGTGCATCATGATCAGTTGTTTCTGTTGCTCACTTTCTTTGAAGCCTGTTGTGGTTCTTGTTCCGTAAGTTGAAAGGACTGGGTGTATTTGTCACTGAGCAGTACAGCTGTGTCACTACCAGTTACAATCTTGGTGGTGGTAGCCTTGCATCTAAGCTTGATGTTGAGCTGATTTCCACCCACCCTAAACTGGAATAACTGAAGAGAGTAGGGCCTTTGAGTAGAGTATGTTAGTAGGCTGCTGTGGATTTCCTCTGTAAGAACAGGGATAAAGTCAGTAGAATTAAGGCAGACTTTTAATATGGAGGGATATGAATTAGGCTGTGCTACATTTTCTTCAAGCAAATACATAAGGTACAGAAACTGAAAAGGCCAATGAGAAAGCATCAAGATGAAAAGGTACAAAGGCTCCATAAACTTCCACTGACAAAATACTGATTTCAAAACAAAAATATTTAGAAAGGTCTCACTTGAAGTGTCTCAACTTTATGCAAGCATAGAGATCTATGATATGATATAAAATTTTGCATCTTGTGGTATGTGCAAAATAAGTGCACTTCTTAATTGGTCTCATGACCACACAAGCAAAGAGCATTTCTTAAAACCTCTGCTACTTCAGTTTCAACCTTGATGTCACAGCTCTTTCCCAATCATAGCCCAAGGTGTATAACTATCTTGCTGAGGGGATGCCTGGTTCATTTACTGAAACACAAAGTAACTCTTCTGCTACAGCAAGTACAAAACCATTTCTGGCTGGAGGATAACTGTGCAGTAGGCAGTATCTCATGTTTGGAACATAATTTCTGTAGATGGATTTATTAATGCTACAGCAGCTTAAAACAAGAGCCACATGCCATCCCTTAGGCTCCAGATATAATACAGGGTGGCACTGTGAGGATGAAATTGTTACAAAGTCGGTTTAATGCTAGCTTTAGAGAGGTGCCATTGAACAGTAGTTGTGGCAAGCCTTGCTTGAGTTAAGCAAACCTCAATAGACTTGGCAGTGAAAGCTCATGAGCAGTGGTGTCCATGGACACGGCTGTAGCAAGAAAATGGGGAACTGCAGATAAGCTAAACTGCCCCTACTTGTTCCTGTTATTCATGGGTATGTGATTTGTGAAAGCCACAGTCAACAACTGTTTGGCAACAGCTTGGTGTGATTGCATTGACACAGCCTGTGCAGGCAGCTGAGTTAAGGTTGATGTTTAGAATAAGAGCACTAGAAATGCTTTATAAGACTTCAAAAAGTCCTGACTCTCTCAAATGTGCAAGTTCCTATTGAAAATAGGAGTACTCCTAGGTAAAAAGGGCTCTTGGCCTAAAACTACTCTCAAGGGACTCTTGATATCCCAGTGTTTGTTGCAGTTCCAGTCCTTAACACACTTGCTTGAGAGGGGTGCTTGAAAATGGTTTTGAGTCAGTACACTGAGCAGGGAGTGTTAAAGCCCTCCTGCCAGCAGCCAAACATGGTGTTATGGTAATGGAGATACAAAAACGTCTGCCTGTTGACAGCCTGCAGCAGGGAAGGGACACTTCTAAACAGTGCTGTTGCTTGGGGAAGCTTCGTTTTCAGCTCCCATTAAAGAGCACAGGGAAAGGAGGTTGCAGCTCACTCTCTGTTCAAGGACTGAATTTACTTTGTCTCCTTTCCAACTATATTTAAACATTAACTGGAGTGATTAGATAAGAACCTCAGCTTTTCTTAAGAGCCTGTCCCCTGTGTATGAAGAAAAACTTGACCACACTGGCAGTGCCATGTGGGCTTCTACCTCACTGTTGCAGATATGTTTGCTTTTAAGCCAGCTAGCTTATAGGAGATGTCAGAGTTTGCTCTGTTTTGAAATCCTCTCAGGTTTTTTGCTACCCTGTTGTGTGGATCGGTTCTGCTTGTTTCATCTGGCATGGCTGTGATACCAACGCAAGTGCTGTGCCTCAGCAAGATTCAAATACTTCAAGAAAAACCCCAAATAGCTCATCTTCAAGCTGCATGTGCAGCTCTTGCAAGCTGGGACAGTAATAGTTCTTGATAATAGCATTGTAACCAACATTACAATAAGCTGCAGTTTCTACAGGTGCGTTAGTGGTGCTGTCAAGAAGCACACTGAATTTGCATGTGATGCTGGGGGAACAAACATTCATTTAAGGTTCCACAGCAGTTCACATTATTTGCATTATCAGAGCTTCCTGCTTACATCTGCTCTATGATGAAGAAAGGCACAACTGCAGAAGTTCTGTTGTGCTTGGGTTTTTGACAAATCTGGTGGCTGCCTTCTTACATTCTAGAATGACATGCTGTGATAAAAGGATTTAAGTTTATAGTTTCCTTCATGTACTACCTCATGAATAATACAGTCTACTACTGTGTGCTACTATATGCTGAAGAACCTCCTCGTTAGCAACTTCTGCAGCTTGCTCTTCATTTACAAGGACAGCATTAAAAATCACCACATGGAAACTATTTAGTGTAAGCGCACCAAAGGGCAGCTGGAAGATGCCAAAAAGAACCAACCAAAAGAGGTCACATTCCCAGGCCAGTGGCACAACATGTAGTTTGTTGAAAGAGTAACAAGGAGCTTGTTACACCTGGTTAAAGGTAACAGTGCAGCAGCTCAAAGCACAATGACAAGTCTGTTCTCCCTGATTCTACGTTGCACAGCTTTCTGCCAAGGAAGGACTTGACTTTGCAGGTAGCTCTGTGTGTGTGGGAAGAGAATGGGAAGAGCCCTGTAACCTGGCAGTGCTGAGCAGTTAAGGGAGCGTCAGCCTGGAGAAATCTCCATACAGGTAGTAAACCCTATGAACCATAAAAAGGTTCATATTCTGCTGGTAAGATCGTTCATCTAATTCTTGGCTAATGAAAGAGCTTAACTGTCTGTAGACACTATTCTCCTAAGGTCTCCTGGAAGATTAGTGTTTGCAGCAAATTCTATTCCCTGGTATATCTGAAATGGAACAAAGTTTGTCAGGAGTGTAAGTGTGGATACTAAACAAAAGTAGTAACTGCTACATTACAAACTACTACTAGGAGTAATTTGGATTTTAAACACATAAAAATATTAATCTTCTATTTGTCTGTTTTCCTAGCACCAAGAGATATGGAAAGTATTCAGAAGATTAATTGCTACTTGTTCAGCTGCTTTGAAAGATTATGGTGTTTTCTGTTGCTTGAATATGCAAACTGAAATGCAACAAAGAGGCTAGTACCAAATCAAGATGAAATTTAAGTTTAAGAAGTAAACATTAGAAAGAGTATGCTGAAAACAGATGAAGCTTTCTCCACAGCAGGCAATGGCAAAAGGCTTGGAGGCTAGCACTGAAGATGTCTCCCTCAGTTCACACAGAGCCAAATTACTTCCCTCCCTTTGCATGCAATAGCAAAGAACTAGTCTAGAGGAAGCAGTACTAGAAATATTTGCAAGACTATAAACCAGTGATTATTCTGCTTTATTTTTTGTGCTTCTCAGACAAGATTTTCCAGAAATCTTTTTCCCTGTTTTTCAAGAACTTGTGAAACATGGGTAGAGTGCTGCCTGGTAAGCTAGCAGCATACTAGCCTTCCCAGGGCTTCTCAGGCATGTAACCCAGACTGTATTTTATCACTATAAAGCCCGAGTTCCAGTTCATAGTATAACTGTAACTAATCAATGCACTTCAGTAAAAAAAAAAACATTCCTCTGTAATACATTTTTTTCCCTTCCTCCTCTGTTTCCATCTACTAGAGGAAAACAAACAGAAAACCCTAAAACTGAACCCAAACCAAAACAATTGCAAACCCTCAAACTTGATTAAGTACTGGTACATAGAAGAGGTGAGCCCCTAGCTTGCATTTACAAGGAGCAATACAAAACTTTGCTACCAAGATGTTCAGTCTCCATAGCAGTAGCCTATACACTTGCCTAGGGGTAGCTTTCTAGAATGCCCCTGTACCATTCCTTTACCACTCTAAGGCAAGGTTACATCGTTAAACCATCGTATCCCTTGCTGAGTTTTACAGGAGCTTGAATCCCGTTCTCACCATTGAAAATCTACAGGAATACTCTCAAGCTGCCATAGGCCCATCACACAAAGTACAGAAGGCTTTTGATTTAAAATCATCACATCAAAAGCAAGACAAGGTTGGGGAGGGAGGGAGGAAGGGAAAGGGGGGAAAAAAAATCCCTTCACCCTAGCATGGATTTAGACCATTACTGTTACCTTGGAAGCTTCACCACTCCTAGCCAGTGTGGCAAGACAGATCACTAATGGAAACAATTCTTGACAGTTTCTCATCCTAGGAAGAAGGTTGGGACCCTACAGTATCTCATTCTGCCTGCTATGAAACCCCAGGGATGTCCTCAGGTTTGTCTGGTAAGGAAGTCAGTACAGATGTAAAATCATGTGCTCTTTCACAAATGTTATTAGCTTCCTTGGTATGAGTGGCTACATGTCTGACAGCAGGACCACTCCTAAATGAAAATTTGAGCAGCAATGGCTTACTGCTGTCCAAGCATCTATCAGACTTTTTGCCTGTAGCTTTAAGGAGTAAAGTGCTTGCACTACAGCAAACTGCATAGCTTAGAAGGGTCAGCTCAAGGCAGAGCTCTGATGGATATTTGCCTTCTGACACAGCCAGAAAATCAGTTAAGGCTATAATTAAAGGCAGTAATTCTTATAGTTCTCTTTGGTTAGTACAAGGGCTGACAGCTTCCCAAGTCCTCCCAGCCTAGAAGCTCATGTTTAAATATCAGCTGCCATGTTCAAAGGAACATGTATTACCAACAGAAACAACCTCTGAAGATACTTACAAGCCAAACTGCCAGGTATAGATATCAAGAGAGATGGCTTGAGGCCACATAGCACACCTTCATCAAGTGCATAAAACTAAATCAAGCAGCCTCAAAAGAGTGAGTTTCAAATTCTTCCTGAAATCTCTTCAACAGAGGCATTGGGTCTTCTCCACACTTGAACTGGCAATCACTGGCCTGGAGTCAAGGTAGATGCTGTTTGGAGGGTTCTCTCCGTGAAGCTGTAAGGTGTTTCGGGCTATTAGCTCCTTAGCCATTAACACAAACACTTCTTCTATGTTTTGAGCTTCTTTTGCTGATGTCTCCAGCACAGCCAAGAGCCCATACTTCTCTGCCAGCGTGCAGGCATCTTCAAACAGGACTTGGCGCTTGTCCAGTGAATCTGATTTGTTCCCTTAAAAGAAGGCAAATAGATAATTTAATAGTCTCCAAAAAAATTGATCTTCAAATGCAATAAAATAATTCAATTTTGTTAAACAATAGATTTATGCTAAGAATTGCAGGGGGGGAAAACCAACATGAGCACATAAGAGCCACAAACACAGACTGTGGATCTAAACTGCAGCTAAACACATGATGATATCAAAGGAGTCAAAATCCAAACAAAAACTAAATCCCTGTGTTTATCTAATTACTTCTGTAAGTAGTGACACCAGAGGACTATTTGGAAGCAATGCTTGGTCCCTGTTCCCTGGTGGTTTTAAACAAGTAGCAAAGTGGATGCTCATTGGTGAAATTCTGGAACATTTGTTGTCTAAAGCAGACCTCCCACCCTACTAAAACCCACAATGAACCTGTTCACCTGTTCATCAGATTTTAACATGACCTATTTATACAAGTCAGTAATTTTAAGACAAGAATTCACACCACCTTCCTTAATGCCTAAAATGTATATCAAGTTTCTGCACATATAAACTTTTGCTTGAAGCAGTTCAGCCTAAATTTGTCATGAGACACCTCTGATAAAATGCTCTGCCTACTTAAATATACAAAGGTACATGTGGAATTATCATCAGGTCTGGTACAGGCAGTACCTGGCTGAGGCCCACATTCACAGTTTCAAGACTACCCTTCATCAAATTCAGATCTTGAATTTGGAGCATATATAAGCAGATCTCCCATTCAGTTTTTTTAAAAGAGAGCAAAAAATAAACCAACCAACCTCACAAAAGAAAACCAAAATCTCCCCAAACCCACTTTGCTTAGGGGTTGTTTGCTTCCTTAAAAAAAGTCCCTGCTCTTCCCTCCTCCTATTCCATGCTAGAAAGGTGTGCGACATGGCTGTGTCATTAAATGTACAAAGACTTCCTGCCAAGGTAAGGAAAGTAAACAGCACCAGCTATGGAAGAAAGTGCCAAGCTGGATTCTTGACAAAAAGCTTTACTTTTCTTTCTTACAAGCAACACCATCCACCACACATAGGTAGGTCTTGGTAGACTCATGAGAGAAGTTAGAAAAACCCTACCAAAGTGTTGTTTCTCCCCATGCTTACTCATTCAAAGTACTGCAGTTACAAGCAGGTCTAAATTGGTGGTTGTTTGGGGGTGTTTTGGTTGGTTGTTGTTTTGTTGTGGGTTTGGGGTGGTTTTTTTTCAGAGGAAGAACCACAGCAGAACTATTGTGTTGGGAGCACCCACAGAAGCCTAAGTGCCACACGTGCTGTGCTGTGGGGCTCAATACTGCCTCTGCCTATCCTCAAAAGCCAGTTTGTGCTGCTGTGGCTTCATACATTGCTCTAAGTACAGTGTCACAGTGGAATGAAAATAAAGGCTCTTGTCGTTTTACTACACCAGTTCTCTCCTTTGGGTGAAGGACAAGCAATAACCTGAAACACAAATGGAAAGAAGTTGCTGCTCCCTATCAGCTCCAGGCTAGGCAATTTCTGTCCATCCCTTTCCTCAAGAGGCAATATTTCCTGAATGCTAGTGGAATAAACAAGGATTGCAAGCGGTCAGACAACATGGTCTGCAAAAGCCATGTCCCTATCTACTGTCTTACCTGATTGGAGTCCCCTTACAGAGCACATGCATATCAAAAGAATGGAGAAGAAAGATGAGAATGGGAGTTGTGTTTCTCTGCACACTCCCCTTCCTCTTGAATTACTGAACTGCTAAATTCCTGCATGTCAGGAGTTTAGGGTCAGACTTACTGCAATTCTAACCTTAGTGAGGTTGTCCCTGCTTGCTAGACCAGCACCAAGCTTGCTGCATTTTTCCATCAGGAAGAATAAGTTGAAAGGTTTTATTGTCTGCAGTGCAATTGGTCCTCTCAGGACTAGGATGCGACTTCCCTAATTTTTCCAAGTACTCTCTCAACTGAAATTGCATTCTTCTTAAAGCATCTTTAAACTATGCATTAAAGTAGTGGGGGAAAAGTGAGAGGGATTTTTATATACGTATTTAAAAAGCCACATAACATTTAAGAATAGATTCCTACCAATTAACATCATGACCAAGTTTGCAGCACCATACTTTTCAATTTCATTAATCCAGTGAGGAATGGATTCAAAAGTGGACCTCCTAGTAAGGTCATAGGCAAGGATGGCCCCATGAGCACTCCTGTAATAAGATTGGGTTATTGTCCTGAAGCGTTCTTGACCAGCTGTGTCCCAGACTTGGATCTGTAAGAGAAAGGAGAGAAACTCTGAAGAGCAGTGAATGCTGCTTCCTGGGTGTCTGCCATCAGCATCTATGGTTTTGAAACTGCTTGTGTAAAAGGCAGCTAGATCTGTCCCAGTTCATTTACTACAGCACAGTGTGGCTTTGTGCTCTCTAGAGCTGAAGAGACATGCTCGTAAAAATAATCTGCACAGGCCAAAGAGAAGAGCAAAACCCAGCTTTGCAAAGAAACCAAGAAATCAGTTTCAACAGCTGCACCAATATATAGAACATTACAGGCATTTAATAGGTAAGGAAGAAGAGCAGCGATGCAGCCCTGATGCAGTGCTGGGCAGAGCAAAGTTATGCAAGGGCACACATACTAACTTACATCGGTACGCAGAAGTAAGTTCTAGCTAACTATTCTGGTGTTTGTCTCAGCAGTCTTCATCTTCCTTCAGATCAATCACACATCAAAACAGAACCTTAGCAATCTAGAGAATTTTCCCTCCTCTCCCAGCTCAACCCCCTCACATCTCAGAAGGAGGAGACACTCTCCAAACTAGAGCCGGTTTTGAAGAACTTCCTGCACACAAAGTGAGCGCTTTCTCCACAGGTCCACACAGGCTAAGTATGTACCCAAAGGTGGGTGGCTGCCTCTCTCATGGCACTTGCCTGAGGGAAGATTCCCCTCAAATACCGTGATCTAAAAGGCAACCAGCCTTGCTTGCTGCCTTCAGCAGGGCCGAGCAGGAGATGCTGCGCATCCCCACTTCCTTAGCATCCGATTCGGCACGAGAATGGCGAGCAAGGACTGCCCACGGAACAACCTGAGCTCGCTCTGGCCACCGACCTTCACTCTCTTGCCGTCGATATCCATCGAGCGCACAGTGAAGTCGACGCCGATGGTGTTCTGCTGTTTCTCGCTGTACTGCCCCGTCTTGAAGCGGTGCACCACGCAGGTCTTCCCCACGTTGGAGTCCCCAATCAGGATAATCTTAAAGAGGTAGTCGAAGGCATCATCCGCGCCAGAGCTAGGAAAAGGCATCGCAGCTCCTGGGGGGGGCTGTGGTGGTGAGAAGCGGCCGCCCTGGCCTAGCTCACGGCGGTCCGGGAAGGAAGCCCCGCTGCTGACCAGCCGCCCGCTCACCTGTTAGCGCTCACCGGCCGCAACAGGTAGCGCCCGCTTTGTACCCGCCCCGGCCCTCTCGGGGTCGGCGGGAAATGTAGTTCTCCTCCTCCTCCTCCTCTGGCTGCCTTGCCTCAGCCCTGCGGGCTCAGCGTGGGCAGCGAAATCAACGCCTCTCGCTCCCCACTGCCTGCGAAGGCGGAGGTGGACAAGACGCCCGTCGCTCCGCGGGACAGAGCCGGAGGGCCCTGCCTGGCGGCGGCGAGGACCAGACTACAACTCCCGCCGTGCCCCTCCCGCCGGAAGAGCCTCCTCCCTAGGACTTCCTGAGAGCCGTGCTGGCCGCCAGGCCCGGTATGCGGGACGGGTGGTTTCGCTCCGGGACGAGGCGGGTTTAGTGTCCGTGGTGGGATAGCGATTGTGCTGGAGCTGCTACACACCCTGTCTCTGCTGGCTCGGCTCGGCTCGGCTCGGCTCGACTCACCTTCCTATCCTACCCAGCCCGGCTGGGGACGTGGCTGCCGGCACCCGAGTAGGGATTCGGTGAGAGGAGAGATCTGCTTTATCGTCATCCTCGGCGCGTCAGCGGGGCAGTCAGCCTGGCCAGCCCAGCCTTGCTGCGCAGCGGGCGTGGCAGCGGGCGAGGCAGCGGGCGAAGCTGGCACCGTGGCCGGCCTCAGGTGAGTTGTGTCCGCCGGCAGGAGCGCGGCCTGGGTGCAAAGCTGGGCGGTGGGGCCCGGGTCTCTTCCCGTGGAGCTAGGTTACCGGGCTTACCTGTGAGCCTGTCGCATCCGCAGCCGGTACGACTGTGCTCGGTCGACTCGGTGGTTGGAGGAGTCTCGCTTCCTCCCAGACGGCTTCTCGGCGGTCAGGCAGTCCTTTTGCATGAGCCTCTTTCATCCGTTCGGAACGATGACAAAAAGCAACGTGATGGTTATTTTGAAAAGAAATTTCGATTCAGAATTTTGGAAGTCCCAGGAGTGTTAATTACGGTCTTTCCTGCCAGCTTCACAGGACAGCAGGGTGGTATTAAGGAGGTTTATTTTGAACTTAAGGTGTCTTATTCTGACCTTAAATGAAGGGATAAGGGAGAATACAGAAAGCTTAATGAAAGCTTATTCAGAATGTCAGTTAGCTGAAGGTAAATAGTCCTAAACAAGCAGACAAGTCAGTCTATCGCCCTAAAAGCAGTCCCTTTCTTAAAGGCTTGTGCTTCACTGCCTTGATTTGTGTGTTTTATCTTGCCCCCTCGTTTTTGCTTTCTCTCCATTACAAATTTAATGTGGTATTCTGAAAATAACTAGAAGACTAATTTGTAAGGATTAACTCAAAGCTGCATGCTCTTCTAGCCTAGGGAGAGTGACAGTTTTGAGTATAAAAAGGACAGGATGAAGAACAACAGAAAAAAGGGAGGGGAAAGTCTTTCGTAGTTGACTCTACAGTGCAAATAAATGTGCTGTGCTAGAAGGTCTTCTAGAAAGCTAGCTGAGATTGAAGAGCTCTGAGGAAGAGATCATTTCAGTAGGAAATTCTATAAAATATTGGGGGACTTTAAGGTCAAAACTAGGCCTTAGCTTTAAAAAGCCTCAGTATCTTGGGCAAATAAGATCTCTGTTTGCATGTGTTGACATGAAGCGAGTAGTAAATCTTGTACTTCAGGCAGTGAACTGATTACCTGAGGAGGGAACTTTTCCCCACAGTGTTGTGCAACTGGTAGTGTTTTGCTTTCCTTGGGAGAACTCAGTTACCTGGTGTTGCCTGGCGGGAGTGGAGGGAGAGGTCAGGAAGGAGAAGGAGCTCTGGCCTGTGGAGAACATGGTGTCCTAAGCAGTTTTACTGCTGTCTGAAAGGGAGTAGCACACTGCGGTACTTGTGTAGATGCTGAGTTTTCAGTCATTGATGTTGACAAATGATCTGGGACTTTGGATGCAGTTTCAAGACTACTTGCAAAGATGCTTTGCCTTCCTGCCGCTCCTGTCCTGGGTGATTTTATATATTTATTGTTTTTGCCTCTGTGTGAATCCAAGCAACCTAGAAGTGTGCACCTGCAGAAAGGTGCTGCTGGACCTGAGCAGACTATCCTAGCTGGAGGAACAGGAGAGTGGCTCAGCTGCACCTGGGCTGTGTAGCTGTTGTATAGACTTGTTTCATTTGTCCTGGATGTGAATGGAGGGACTCGGATGATTATACATGACTCCAGTGTCTCAGAACTGTAATAGCTGGGTCTCTATTACTCAGAGGATCTCCATGCCGTACTCTCTTTTGCAGGTCAGAGGTGGCTTCAGTTTAATATATCCAGTAATAGCTGGCATCTGTTTGTAAGTCAGGTACACATCATCACTGAGAGAACAGGAAAATAAGACTTCTTATAATGAAAGTTGGCTTGATTAAAGTTATTAGAAGGAAGAGCAGAAAGTCTCTGTGAAAGAAAGTGTCTTTTTCAGCAGCAGAAGTTAGGATAAGAGGGGGGTCTGGACAATGACTTGTAATTTCTCCAAGTGAAGTTATGAATTTACAAATCGTTACAGAAGGTACCTGTGAATATGAAAGGACACAAAAGCATTATGTTCTGTCTTAGTACAGCTCTGATTCTTTGGGGGAATAGGGGTGGTGCATTATTTTACCTCTCCTCAGCATTCAGAATGTGTGTGGTGATTGAACATCTGCAGAAAATGCAGTTCCCAGTTTGCAGCTTGTCTAGGTGTCTTAGGCTGGCTAGTGTGAACAAAAGTTCTGCCCTCAGTAGTGTGTCAGTATATGGCCTGGCTTTCTCTGCACTGCTTTCTCCATTGCATGGGCATGAGTGTTTGTGTAGCTGCTTTGTGAGCTGCAGCAGGGAAATGTGTCTGAAAAGATCTTGTGGAAATGGCCCCTCAGCCACACCAGCAGAACTGATGGAGTGGAGTAGTGTAGCATGAGCCAGCACTAAGAAACTGTATGTCTGTCATAACCTTTCCTTGGTGCTGATGGTATCTGTTATCTAGAAGCTGAGGCATGCCCTGCAGGTAGGGACAGGAAAGTATAACTTGCTGCATGCTGTACTAATCAGATAGTGACAGCTGGAGCTATAATGTAGGGCTTGAGAATTAGCAGACTGGGAGCCTAGCTGTTAGATTTCAGCACTGTGCTCACAGTTGCTTTCCTTTTTCCACCTGCCTTAGTCCCTGCTTGGGTATATTCTTTCAATAACATCTTAAAGAGGCAGAAAGATCCAAAACTGTTCTCCACCAGTAACCAAATCCTTCTCTCTTGACTTAATCACCAGTCTGCAGCCAGCCAGGTGGCAGTGGAGAGTTAGTTAATTTATAACCACCCCAAAGCGCGCTGTGTACATGAAAGGCGCCGAATGGTCTTTAACATGGGACACTGGAAGTTGATTAGGCCTGGGAGGACTCTTTTGGTGATGGGCACTGAAGAGGCATGTGCTAGAAGGAAAACAAAAAGACAAGTGGCTTGGAAGGGGGAGTGGGAAAGTAGGAGCAAAAAGACATTTCTGGGCATAGAAGGCGTCAAGGAAATGTGTAGATGATGAGATGGGTAACAATGTGAAACAAATTGGGAAAGAATGGCTTAGAGCTGCTCCTGCAGAATTCTGGCTGTTTGGGGAACACAGCTGTACTTCACACATGTGTTTTAATTCAAGTGTGTTTTCTTTTTTCCTCCCTCCTCACCTGTTTAAGTGAGAAGAAAAATGACCTAAGCACCGTCCAGCCCTTGTGGTCAAGGGCAGGAGCATGGATAGAGCTGCCAGGAGGATGGCTTTGCCTGGAAACTTACGGAGGCAGCCTGCAAGCAGAGGCCTTGTGTCCCATTGCACCCACCATCATATTGTTGTGTTCCTGCTGACCTTCTTCAGGTAGGTTGAATGTATCTCTGCACAGAGTTTTTGCCTCACTGAATTGGTGAGGGCATGTTCAAAAAGGAGAACAAAGGTAAGAAGAAGTCTTCACCATTGTCTGTGAGCCCTGAAAAGAAATTTAAAAGCTACTTGTACAAAGTGGTCTGGGAGTCCAGAAGTGTGCTGTGCCCCTGGGGAATCCAACCACAAGCTGGGTTTGCACCAAAGGTGAAGCTGACTGTGCTAAGCTGGCAGCAGTCTGTTGGAGAAGGGTGGATGTGGGAGGGTGTGCTGAGGAATTAGCTGACATGAGGAAGGAAGCAAACCCTGATCTCAGTCTCTAGTGCCTGTTCTGCCTGATGGAACATGCTGTTGTTGCTTCTTGGGTCCTTTTCTTTCCCAAAACTGTTGTTTTGCATGGAGTGGACAGGCCTCTAGACCGGAGAGGTCACTGTTTCAGATCTGAATGTCTTCTACATTTGTTTGTGGAAAGCTTGTCTGTTGCACCAGTTACAACAACCAGAATATCATACTCTCCTTACAAGCTTTGCCTTGCTGATATCCTTTGATCTTCACAGCAATACTGCCACTGATAGCCACTCTCTCTCTGGAAGAGCACTTGTAATGGTGGTTTGCCAGATGAGTGCATCTTCTCTTTATTGTTTGGTGTATTTTTTTCTGAGGTAGCCATTGTTGCAAAGTTTATTTGAAAATAAAATGGGATTCCCTTTCCAGTCAAGACCCAATTTCACAACTCCCTGCTCAAATCAGTGTGCCTACCCGTAATTTAGAGGTTCCCGCTGCTGACTGCTCTCTCCAAAACTGCCAGTGCTCTGCTATGCTACCTGCATTGAGAGTGCCACCCTTTCCCACCTGACCTTCAGTGAACATTTGGCCAACTTGTGATTGTTTGTTTTCTGGCAGTTATTCCCTGCTGCATGCTTCCAGAAAGACATTCAGTAATGTCAAAGTCAGCATTTCCAGCCAGTGGACTCCTTCCTGCCTCAACAGTACAGCCCCTGAGCTCCGGCCATATGAGGTAAGGACACAAGGGTTAGGCAAGTGCAAAGAAAGATGGGTAACTTCCAGTATGCTGAGCCTGTGGTGCTGAGGAGGCCCCTTGAAGTGTCCATCATAAGAACTACTTAAAATGTGTCCAGGAACTTCAGGTACCTGAACTGTAGTTTTCTGGACCATCAAGTGAAATCATTCGTAGTGGTCCCCAAAGAGAAACTTCTCAAGGAGTTACAGTGTTTGAATGAAAATGGGAACATCAAGAGAGTCTCTGTATTAGGCAGCAGCATGGAGGTGGAGGAGGAAAGAAAGACCCTTTCTCTTCAATGTCAGAGGCAATAAATGAGAGCAGTTAATGTGGTTACAGCAATCTCTGCAAAACCCTGCCTTTGGGTTTCTCTGTGGCAGTGCCTCTGCTGCAGAGTTAGGAGAGAGGAAAGCTATCTGAATGTACTAGCTGCTTAACTGAAATTGATACTGAAGAACTACATTTTGTCTTGCATCTTAGAGGTCCGATTTCCATGAATGCTGGACATCCAGTACCCTTGTCTGTAACACCCTAGCTACAGTGAATGCGGTGGGAGCTTTGGCAGTGTTTGCCTGCAGAAAAGGAAGTTGTATCCTGCTTGCATCTCACAACTGGGAATGCAACAACTACCTCCTGGCTGCAACCTATAGTCTTTTTAGGGCCAGGCTTGTTCTTAGCTGTGGTTTGTTCTGACGCTGTTGAGAAGTGGAAGAAATCTTACGTTACCAGCTTGGTTGTAGGCCATGAGATCTGTTAAGCCAGGGAGTTCCAAGTCAGTTGCCTGGGTGTTGTCTGCATTAGAAATCATTGGCTCTTTGTCATTTGACTTGCTGCTTTTTGTGGTAAGTGAAAACAGTAAACTGGGCCTGTTGACATGTTCAGGATTTCGTAGTATGACAAAAAGGAGCAAGCATCTCAGAGATGCTAAAATGAATTACAAGGCATTTATATTTAGGTCCTTAACTGACATTCAAACTACTAGTATATCTTGGAAGCTGGTGGCTTGGGGTTGTTTTTGGTGTTTTGGGTTTTGTTTATAAGAAAAGATTTAGTGCTTGCTGGATGTTGTATGTGTCTGATCAAGAAAAAGGGTTTAAATGGTCCTTTTGATATCAACTAAGGTTGCATCTGTTAACTCTCAAGTGTGTTTTAAGAAACTGATGGAACAGAACTCACTTACATGATGTCAGTTTTGAACTTTGGTATATCTTTTTAACAGTTAATAGCTGGTATTTTATACTTTTAAAAGTATAACAGTGTTTTGCAATTGTTTTGTGAGTAGGCTCTAGTATGATTTTATTAGGATGAGAACTTAGATCTATACTTTTCAGCCTTTAAAGATTTGTGAGTTTTGTGTAGACTTTATAATGAGTTTTAAGCCTAATGACAAAAGATTTTATTCTCTGATTTTTCTAAGATTCTTAATAGCTTGTGGACCTCTAGGGGTCTCAGGTTAAAAGTTGAAAGCTAGTAAAGTAGGTATTGGTGTCCTCAATTGGCAAAAAGCGTTTTTTTAAATGGATTTGTTAGTTTTCTTGGACTTATGAGACTTAAGCAGAAGCTTAGGCTACATCTCTTAACTAAGTGGATGTGTAATTAGTATTGTCTGTACAGGGTGTTCTGAAGAGGCAGAATCACCCCCAAACTAATGATACTGGAGTTAGGTGCATCCATAGGTTAGCTCTGGATTTGGTTTCTTTGTTTTCTAATGGGAGCATGGTGGGGAGGGAAGAAAACTGTCTCTATTAACTTGATTTGTTCAAGACATCCTCAAAGGTTGCTATATTCATCTGATGTCACTGATCATAGTTTGGGGACACCTGAGTCTTTTTTCCTTTTGAGCATTTTGAAAGTAAAAGGAAACTCAGAGTAAGCTCAAAAATTAGCATTAGTGACTGGAGTTCATTGTAAATAGTTTCCAACTAGTCTTTCTTCCCCATGTTCCTGGAGTGTGCTTTCTTTTCTGTTTATGCTGTCATTTCTTATTATGTCTGCTGCTACAAATACTTTAAGGGAATTATTCATTTAGTGAAGACAGCAAGATAAGTACAGAAGAGACACTGCACATAAAACAGAATATGCCTTTATTGTATTATTCATCAAGATGCTCCTCAGTGTGTCTGTGTAAGAAGCTAACAGTTGCATGCTTGTTACAAGTAGGTTTTGTTTTGCCAGTCATCTGTCTTGATCTAGGTGGAATGAGCATTTCTCACTTCTGGTGTGCTAGCTTGCCCTTTAGAAGTGAAATTAAGTGGCAGTAGACATCTTCTGCAGTAGAAAATGTCAGAATTGTTCTTGATTTGATAATTGAAGGGTTGGGGGGATGGGGTGGTTCTGGGGTCAGATGCTCCTCTGCTTTGGAGTTAGGATTTCCATCAAGAAAGACTAGAATGAGCTGTGCCACTCACTGTTAACATGTTAAAGTTTTCTCTCTGTAGCTCTGGAACAGCAGCCATTTATTTCCAAATGCAGAAGAAGCAACGCTCTTCCTGGGGACACTGGACACTATCTTTTTGTTTTCCTATGCTGTGGTGAGTAAAACTAACCCAAAGCCACTTAACTCTGGTTGAATGCTATTGGGAGGATCACACACATAGCTGAAGGAGATGAACAATATCTTCTTGGACATACCTAGCACTAATGCAATTAGAAAGCCTTACTCGGGAGCACGGTTTCTGCCCATGCCTGCCACCCATGTGGAGAAGTTTGTTAACAAATGCAAGAGAAGTATTACCACTTCAAAATGTCTCACACCCCTGTCATGAGTGGTTAGGAGGATTAGTTCAGGAGTTCTCAGCTGGTTTGGATTTTTTTTCAATAAGAAATTTAATGAACAGCTATGAGCAAGATTTCTTTGGTGGCAGAAGAAGTGGTTAGGATCAAAGTGTAAGTTTGTATAACTTGTAAGTTTGGATCACATTGACCTTCTACATCATTCTAATTCTTGCAGATACCAGATGCAAATCTTGTGGCTTTATTTAATGTGGTGTTTTGTTCCTAGGGCCTCTTTGTCAGTGGCACAGTTGGGGATCGCCTGAATTTACGCTGGGTTCTGTCTTTTGGCATGTGTTCCTCTGCTCTGGTGGTAAGTTGGAACATACTAGTATGATCTGGAAATATCTAAAACCCTGGATAGGTTGTGCAAAGAGGCTCTGTTTCTGTGTGTCTGCCCTTGAGCTGCAGCTGTACCTTGATGGTCTGAGAAACCTTGTGTGTAAAACCTTACTGCATTGTCTAAAGCATGAAGCTATGATAGGTGACTCACCTCTTCCTGAAGTATTTATTTATGGATACTGTGTCAGAAGGAAATTCCTGAGTTTGAGGCACTGTCTAGAGACTCAGTTGAACAGCTTTTGTACAAGATTGGTGTATTTGGACTTACTGAGACTGTTTTATAGTGGTAACTGTTCTCCCAGCCCAAGTATGTTGTCATCAAGCCATTTGCTTCCAAACACAGTCTTTGCTCTCTTTCTTTAAATAGCATGTTAACAATAGTAAGCTTCATTTGCTTAAGTTGTAATTTCTAGGAGGGCATGAGTCAAAAAAGAAAGTCCACTCAAAACAAAAGGGTTCCTCAGGTCAAAGCCACAGCAGAAAAGTGTGAATCAGTTTTATCTCATTGTGGTTTTATGCTTATTAAAGCAGGGCAAAATGTGTGGAGTGCTTTTGATTTACCCAGTGGCTACAAATCCCTCTATGGCCAATTGCATTCTGCAAATGTGTGACCACAAACTCTCATCAATCACAGCGTGCCACAAAGTGTGTTTATTTTGGCTAGTTTGGGTTAGGGCTCTTAGTAATTTGAGACCTGGCTATAGAATTTATGTTAGGTTTTGCTAAGATAAATGACTACAGAGGGTTTCATGTTTGCATGGAGAGCATTGTAGATTCAGATGTCAGTACAAGAGCAGATCAAGAGGCTACTGTCTTTTTAGTTTGGTTGTATTTGTCCCGTCTCCTCTCCTGCTGGAACGCCGCTGTTTGCAAAGATAAAAGTGTTTTGGAGTGGAAGTGCCCTGACAGCACATTTGTCTCTGGCGTTGTTTAGGCTCTGGAGTCTGTGCTGTAGTGGCTCAGCAGAGGGTGCTATTAGCTCCGAGCTGTTTCTTAAACAATGCCAGGCTTGCCTCTGGCCTGGCCCCTGCGGGGCACCTTCTCCCTGCAGTGTTATTTCTTTTTTTAGGACCCCAGTCCTGTCTGGCTTTCAGCAGTAGCCATGGAGTTTCTCCTTTGTTCTTTATTTGGTATTTATTTCCTCTCCAGGTATTCATCTTTGGCACACTCACAGAATGGTTACATTTCTACAACAAGTGGTTGTACTGCTGTCTCTGGGTTGTAAATGGCTTACTTCAGTCCACTGGTTGGCCCTGTGTGGTTGCTGTCATGGGCAATTGGTTTGGAAAAGCTGGGTAAGTGGCGTTTTCATCAGTGACTTCCTTATCTGGCTTGCTGAGTAGCAGATTGATCACAAATTCTCAAACTGTAAAAGACAACTGTTAAATCAGAAATAAAGTTATATGGGATGATGTATAGTAGCAACAAGGAAAGCTTCCCCCCTCCCTGGAGCCACAACACAGCTTGGTGTGAGCACAATTGTGTTGTTTAAAGGCACAGGTTCAAACTTCAAAAATCCCATTGTGTGGAGTGACTGAATTGGAATTTTCATGATATTGGCAAACCTATTTTTGTCTCTTTACCAATAAAGAGACAGAATGGAAACTGACTTATTGTAGTTCATCTCTGTCACTTTGGAGTATTGCAGATATTATAAGCTATGGCTAGAACTCACTGTTGTTGCCAGCTTGCCTCTGCTGTAACACAGGTGTTCAATGATAGAACATTCCTTGCTTATCTGATACCCCCAAGTTGCTCTCTGTTTTTAAGGGCCCTTTGAGTCTCTTTGAAGTGAACTGAGAGAATGCTGCAACTTTATTCATAAGTTAAAGTTCACTCAAATGTTGTATCTTTCTCTTGTTCCTATGTCACCACTCCCCTTGCTGCTGTTATACATTGGTTTTTTTCCTTCTGCAGGAGGGGTTTTGTGTTTGGACTCTGGAGTGCCTGTGCATCTGTGGGAAATATCCTTGGGGCATTCCTTGCCTCCTGTGTTCTCAAATACGGCTATGAAGTAGGTATTGCTGTCTGCCTTCTAGTTAGTACTGCATGTCTGATTAGGTTACAAGAGACTTAGTTTCTTATCCTGTCTCAGAGATAACAGGCTCAAAGCATCCAGTTTCATCTTCCTGAATTCTGTGGTAGTGGGCAGCAGGCAGAACAGAAGAGTATTCCTCTCCTGACCCTTCCAAGTTGGGAGAAATGAGTCTGAGTCTTCTCTGTAAACAGAACTGACATTATTGAAGAGTCCTAATGTCATAGTATACCATTATCTGATTTAGGTGGCCTAAAGTGCTCTTCAGAGTCATCCATCACAAGTTCTCCCCTAACTGGAGTCACTGCTGCTGAATAGTGGTGAGATTCTGACAGGCACAGATGCATAGCTTCTACAACTGGGAAGAGGCCAGGCCCACGCTGCATTGCTGTAATGCAGTGGACAGGCAGTTGAGTATAGGGGATGTAAGTGAACCATCTTGCAGCATGTGACCCATGAGGACAGGCTAACCAAGTTGAGCTTGTCACTCTGGAGATGGGAAGCCTTAGGGTACCAAATAGCCTGTGAGAAGATTGCTGAGAAAGCAGAGCCAGACTGTTTCCTGGGCTGCACATTGAGAAAGTTCAAAAGCAGTGGGCATTAAGTGAAGCAACTGCTTGCAACTGGGTATTTGGAAAACGATTACATTATGAAGTTAGTTAAGCATTGGAGTGAGGGGCCAGATCCTGGAGGATCTGTCTGGGGAGGATTTGAAGACTTTGAAGCAACCTGGTCTGGATTTGGTGTTTGACCCTTCTCTGAGCAGTCCCTTCCAAAATAGCTTGATCTGCGATGGTCTCACCTCAATACACAAAACCAGCTCTTTCAGTGTGGTCTTTCAGCCTAGATAGAGCCGAGTCTGTTCAGGAATGTAGAGATCTAAGTTTCCAAGTTCTCTGGAGTAGTCTGGGTTGTTGAGGCTGTGTTTATGACAAAATTGGAATGTAAAGAAACCCTCATTATCCAGGGTAGCCTGTGTGACTGAAGTAATCTTTTATTCATTTATTTTCAGTATGCTTTCTTGGTGACTGCCTCAGTACAGTTTGCTGGAGGAGTCATTGTGTTCTTTGGGCTCCTGACATCACCAAAGGAAGTGGGTAAGTAGAAGAGGGCTGTAGCATTACAATCTCTTCATAGGAAGCAGATCTACAGCTTTCCAGGCAGTTCTAAAAGTACTGCTCCTTCTGCCAACATTTGTCCTCAGGGTTCTTACAAAATGGACTTGCACTTTAGTGTGTTTAATAGAGCAAATGCTTTACTTGCCAAGATGACACTAAATGCCACCAAGCATCATGTGTATAGGGTCTGGGTATTTTAAAAAGCAAAACAAAACAGCCTGGCCCTGATATCTCCATTAGCATCTGCATAATTATCAGTTGTTCTTCACCTGGAAAATTGGTATTTTTTAAAGAAGCAATGGGCAAACTGGTAACTGGCTGTTGTTAGGAGAAAAGTATGGCAAGCCTTAGCTGTGCAGCAAGAAGGGAAAGTCCTTTTCATCTGCAGGTCTCCCACAGCTGCTTAAATAGCTCTCAGGTGGGATATGGTCCTTCTCAGAGAAGACTGATTTGCAAGCTTCAGTCTAACAGGAAAATAAAAGACCTTTCAGGCTTTGACAGAGCCATGGAGGAGGTTTCCCAGGTGCCTACAAAGGCTATAAAGTTGGTAGCACTAAAGCTACCATAAAGAGTGCTCATAAGGCACTCAGCAGCCCAGAAAGCACGGTGGAGTTTTGAGGGTTTCCGTTCCAGCAGAGGCGTTAACAGGCAGCAGCTGTCTGAGTAGCTGCTGGTACACTCAGCCTCCATGCTCAAGGGAAGTGGTACCTGGGAGCCAGGTCCAAGGATCCCAACCACCAAATAAGGGGGAAAAATGCGCTAATTTGTTGTGTCTTCCAACTAACGGTCAGACACTCAGAACAGACAAAGCCAGTGCCAGGATCAGACAGAAAGCTTTCAAGAGCAGTAGAAGACAAAGGGTAGAAACTGGTGACACAACAGAACACCACCTAGAAGAGCTGCTAAGCCAGAGGAGAGTGGAGGTATGGGAGAGTGAGGGAGTTGCTAGAAGGGTTAATTTTTTAAAAGAAGTGAGCATAAATTTAGAGTGGGCATGGAATGAACAGGCAGTGGTCCATTTTTCCTGTTGCATATCTCTTGTGAAATGTAGGCCTCCCAGAACTTGGAGCAGATGAAGATGACAGGGTGGAGGAAGATGCCAACAGACCATTAATGGGCGATGATGATGCAGATGATGATGACCGGAATTACTCAATTCAAGCAACTGACACAGACAGCCAGCCCCAGGCCATTGGCTTTATCCAGGCTTGTTGCCTTCCAGGTGTAGTACTGGTGAGGACACAGATCCTTGACTGCTGTTAAATATACGTTGTTGAACATAAAGCTGACTTTTTGTGTTGTCAGGATTGGTTCACATCATTATTAATATATAGATCACGTGTTGTAGTTATTGGCATCTGACTTCTTGTACTGTTAAAACCTTGGGATTGGCACTGTTATCCTTGTGCATGTGCATAGTAGTACTGTCTGGGTATGTGGTTGCACGTTGCTCTTCCCATCAGACTCCTGCTTCCTTTAGTGCATGTAATGAGCCAACCAAGGGTAGTCCCTTTCTGACTGTAGAGGGAAGGCCATGAGCAGAGGTGGCTGTGGGATGCTTTCTTGGTGAAGTAGCCATGCTGCCCTAAGTAATAGGATTCTTTCTGCTAGCTGAGCATCACACAGATCTCTGTGGCACTGGTACTAGGGTTTGTCCTTTTTTTGGTTGCCTTAAAGCAGAAAGCTGGCCTGAAAAGCCTAAATCAGCATGATGCAACATGTGGCAAAGCAGAAAGGTTTTACAAACGACTGGAAGGAAGGTTTGGTGATGCAGTTTCTACATATCCCCATCCCATTCCCTGTATTAGAACTTCTGCATCAGCAGTCATGTCTGATTCATGGATTTGGTTCTGCTGAAAACATTAACCTGAAAAAACAACACTAACTTTCTGTGTCAGTGGGCTGTGTGCCCTCTGAATACTAGAACCCGTGCAAGAAATGGGGTAGGGTGGCTGACTCAGTGTGAACTGCCTGGATTTGATCACAAAGCACAAGTATTGAACAGACTGTTGTTAGATGCCTGTAATGAGTAAACCAGTTGGTTGTTGTGATTAGGCAACATTAAATCTATAAGGGATGGGTGGATTATCAGTGTTTAGAGTGCTGGACATCACAGTTCTGCTGTAAAGACAGTGGTTGATGGGTGGCAGAAGAACACATGCCCATCTTGAGTCCTTGGCTAAATATCTTTCAAATTATGGTTCAGTTTTAGTGGTGCTAAGAATGGACTGAGGCACAGAGAACCTTTAGGCAAAATTTCCTAGTGGTGGGAGCTGCCTCTGTTGATGTGTAGATTTTTTTCAGTAGCTAGAACATCAGGAGGTACTGAACCACTGATGTTGCTCTACTTAGGATTTTGAAGACATGCTCCATGTTTTGTGCATTAACCCAGCAACATGAAAACCTTCAAGTTTTATCAGGTGTCAGATCAGTACTCAGCCAAACCAGGATGCTGTCAGATCAGCGAGAGATGAAATACCAAGAGAACCTCTAGAGCCTTGTCAAGATTCTACAAAGCCTTTGACATATTATTCTTGTAGCTCTTCTTTTCTGCTGCTGAGTGATACAGTGAAGGAGTTTTAGTACAGACAGCTTTCCCCTGAGCCTCTAGAAACTCAGTGTTTAATCACTCAATCTGGTAGACGGTTTCTAAGCAGGTTGTAATACATATTGCTTCGTACAGTGCACTTCTCACAGCCAGAGGCAGGAGAACTCTACCAAGCTTCCCCACATCTTAAATGGATGGTAGAGTTTGTCCTGTGAGAAAGCATTAATAATACATCTGAAAAGGATGTATGTCTATTGAAACAATGAAAATTGGGAATGAAGTAAATTCAGAAATAAAAATGGGGTGATGTGCTGTTTGAAATTCAAACACAAATGTGTGCATGCACACATACATACACTCTCAAAAGCTGTGGTACTAACAGGTTCTTTTCTCTGCCTTCGTCTTTGTTTACCTCTTCAAATATGGATTCCTTGAGCTGCTCTGTGAGCGTTTATCAGAAGGCCTTGCTGAAATAGTGTGCCTTGTCCTGCTGCATGCTGTGCCAGCAATCCCAGGGAACAAATCTTTGCCACACAGGTGAAATCTCTAAAAGAGACTTCATGCTAGCAAAGGAGATCCAAAAGCAGGAATGTTCTCAGCTATCGGGTTTGGATGCATGTACTTAGCTTTGGCCAAACCTTTCATCTTGTGTCCTGGAATACTTGCCTAGGGATTATGAGCAAAACCTTCTCTTCTAGTAGTGTAAGCAGATGAGCTTCCTGAGCAGTGAAAGATAGCACAGAGGAACTACTTCACAAAACTTTCCTCAGCATGATGCACAGATGACTGAATCTCAAACTTGTTTCATGGCACATAGTTGGCTCCCTTCTCTTCAGAAGGTGAATTAAATTTCCTTTACTTTTTGAAGCCTGGTGTCATTTCCTGTCAAGATTACAGTGAAAGTGTTTTGACCCATTGCATTCAGTGAAAAGAAAATTACCTTCCAGACAGTAATTTTTGTTTTCCTGGGTCCCCTTTGATGTTCAGCATTAAGTTTTCATAAATGCTGCCTTCTTACATGAAATGCAAAAACATTTCCTGCTGAAGGCCTTAGCTTGATGCAGATATTTGTGGGAAGAAGCAGAAACCCCATTTGCATTTCTCAAGTGCTAACTGCCTGCTTGACCTTCTTTGTTCCTTAGTACTCTTTAGCCTATGCCTGCTTGAAAATGGTGAATTACTCCTTCTTCTTCTGGCTGCCCTTCTACCTGAGCAACAACTTTGGATGGAAAGAAGCAGAAGCTGACCAGCTCTCAATCTGGTATGATGTAGGAGGAATCATAGGTGAGTGAGCAAGTGAATGACATGTTCCTGCAGTTGCCCTACTAGTATTGGAAAATGCAGATGAAGCACAGTAGACACAGCTCAGAACAGGCAGGTTCAATAGGATCTAGCTGCTTACTGAATATATGAAAAGCCCAATTATATTTGTGGCTGCTTGGCTGTTGCTTTTTTTGGGGCCTTTTTTCCACCCCTCCCTAAAACACAGAGTATGTGAACCCCCTAAAGAGGTTACATATTATTTAAAGGGCACTATCATATTCTTGGACGTTACCTCTGCAGGCACTACTTGCTAGGACTTGAAAAGAGCCATGTACAAAATGATGTCGCTGTGACTTGCTACTTCTTTTTTGACAGGTACCCATGAGGGAGAGTTTAGATCTGGACTTACTGGGTTCTGAACTGTCCCTTCTGTTCTATGTCTTTAAAAACAGACTCGGCACACATCTCAGCAGAGCAGGCACAACTGTGTTACATTCAGAAATAAAATGTAATTGCACTTGTTTCTCCTGGCTGCAAAATCTGATCCTGTTCCTCCAGAATAAAGAACATATTGTATATGTGTTTAGGCTTCCACTCTCCTGTGCTTGGTTTCTTGCTTTATTACCTTGTCCAGTTAGCTTTCCTAGAATAGACATCCTTGTTTTGGTCTGTTCAGGGTTAGGTTTTTTGCCTCTGTGGCCTTTTCTGTGTTAGGCTTTCTCAACATCGTATTTTTTACCAGCAGAGCAGTTTCTACAGAGGTAACAGTGATGCATAAGGTGACTTTTGCCAGCTATTGTCATTTGTTGCAATTAGTTGCACCTACCCTGAGAAGGTGAGACAGCAGGGAATGTGAGGCCCCTGTGCGCGATAGCTTTCCCTGTGTGAAAAAGAGCTGCCTTTTCCTGCCCTTCCTGTTAAAGAGCCACGACAATCAGCTTGCTTACATCCAGAGTTGTGGTGATCCTATAGGGGAAGGAAAAGGAAAGCGGGAGCACTGGCTACTTGTGTGGCAGTAAAAATGTAGTAATAAATTCCTGGGGAAAGCAGTAGGAGTAGTTTCCCCTGCTTTCTCTGAGCCGCTGGTTTACTGTCGTTTCTGTTTCTGGGGCAGCAAGGGCAGGAGATCTGGTCTTCAGGGTTTTAGAAAGAATGTATGATCACAGGAAGGCAAGAGGAGGACACTGCACTCAGTGAAATGAGTTCTGTTCAAAGTGTTAGCACCCTGAGCCTGACTGTGATTGAGGGTTTGTTTTTTGTTGTTGTTTTTTTTTTTTCAGGTGGGACTATCCAGGGCTTGATTTCTGATGTGCTGCAGAAGAGAGCCCCAGTGCTAGCAGTTAGCCTGCTCTTTGCTGTAGGCTCTCTCTTTGGATACAGCCGTGAGTACGCTTCTGCTGCACAGTGAGAAGAGGTTCATTTGGTAGTACTTAGAGTACCAGAGCACAGCCTGCTCTAATTATATCTTTTGGTCTTGAAACTGCATCTGGATCAGGATGATATCTTACTGGTCTGTTTTGTCTGAAGTGTAGCAACTGCACAGGAAGAAATAGATTCTCTGCTTAATGAGGTGGAAAAGAATTAGCTGAGTGGTTGGATTTCTCTGCACTGGTGAGTTATGGTACTGATCCTCCACAGTGTCAGTGAGATTTTTGGTATTGTCATTCTATCAGCATCACAGCTGGCAGTGCCGGAAATCTCAGGTGCATATAGTGAGAGGAAAGAGAATCTATGGAGATTTGTGCTGGAGAATAAATACTACAAAGAGGCAGAAGCTCTTAGACTTCACTACTTATACTTCTGTAAGTGGTGAAATGGAAGAGTTTCTGCCTTTTCTGTAACAGATACAGTTCTCAGTGTTTGGCAATTGAAAGGAGTCTGTCAGGAAAGCTGGGTAGGAGACAGATCTCATTTTAATGAAACATCTGTGAAGCTTTTCTAAAGGTAAATCTCATGTCTTTAGACATGGTGCCCTGTGGTACCAGAATGCTTTAACTCACTGGGATGTCTTTTCACTTCTGTATCTTCCTCTGAATCGGGGTGGCCATACAGACTGGCTTTTGTAGAGCGCTTTGAGATCTGTGGACAGAAACAGCTGTCAGAACCGGACGGGAATGGTAAAGTGAAGTGTGCTGGCTTACTAAGGCTGTCTTAAAGCAAGGTCAATACAGTATAATAATTAAAGCAAGGACTGGGTTTGGTGGAGTTCAGTGGAGTTTTGTAGGCTCTCATACTGTCTCTTTACTTTCAAAATGAATTTGAAGCAAATATAAAATTGTTGCTGATGAAGTTTAAAGTTTGCTCTAGATAGCAGAGCAGCCACAGGTCCAGGTGTCTTGTGCTGTGTCTTCTGCTTAACTCTCTCCAGCTAAATACAGAAGGCTCAGACAGGCAATACAAAGTTACTGCAGTTTGATAACTAAATTTCCATCAGCCAAACCAGGAAACCTTTTCATGCTCATAGCATGTTGCACGTAATAATGGCCTGAGAATGTGAAGAGGGCTACAACTTGCCTTGTGCATAGTAGCTTGACCGTATGCAGTCCCTAAGTTGAAGCACTGAGTAAAGGTAATGCCTGGAATTGAGGTATGGGGGAAAACAGCAGTTGAAATGCACTGAGAGACTGTAGTGGAAAGCCATCTGCACACACACCGTGTGATGCTGCTCCTGGCAGGACAAGCAGAACCAGTAGGTACCCAAACCTGGCTGTGTAAGGAGGAGCGAGGGTCTGGGGGGCTGCCTTATGTTATTGTGCAACATCGTTTAGCCTGTTGCTGCATTACTGCCTCCAGATCTAATCTCTGTACTTCAAAAAAAGATTTTTGAAAATTCAGAATGAGTGGAGGCATGATTCAAGTGCTGAATACTTTGTAGTGGAAGAGATTGAGTTGGGTCTAACTTCCCCAGAGAGACAGAGGGAGGATTCTCTTACTATTCAAACGTACTTTCAAGTTGGGTAAACATGAGCTCTGTGTCTTAGAAAGAAGCATAACAAAGGCTGGAACCTAGAAACAGGCAGATTTGGCATTGAAATGGGGCACAAAATGGTAATGGCAAAGGTGACTTTTCTACCATGCAGCACTGTAGGGAGACTTCTGGGTCTCTGATCTCTAAGTAAGACTCGGCAGATGTCTCTAGTCAGAAGCTATTGTCACTATATAGCTAATTGAACAGGCAGTTCAAACTTTGTTTGCATGTGTTTTTCTGATCCTAAATAAGTCACTTTCTCAAGTCCATTGGTTTTATTCACACTCATCTGGCCTTTCTCTTGCAGGTTCTCCTAACAGCAAGCCAATCAATGCTGTGATCATGGCCATTACAGGTATTTCATCAAATGTCACTGTTAGGCTAGTAGCTGTGTATCTATAGATATACACTGCAGAAAAATCAGCAACACCAGCCTCAGGAGATGATAAGGCACTTGTGTACGCTTCCATCTCTGCTGGTTTTGCACAAAGAGTAAAAGCAGGGGACAAATTTCTCGTACTGTTGGAATATAGCTGTAGGAAAACTGCCTTACAGAGGGAGATGCAGACTGTCCAGGATAATGACGTGCAACTAAAGGGCTCTGCCTTAGCTCTGTATGATGAGGATGGATTTATGGCAAAATACCCATCAGTGCTCTGGTATCCGAGGAAGTGTATATATGGCAAAATCATGAACTGCAGCTCAAATTCAAGGGTGTCTGTCTGTCAGAACCCCAATACCCTGTGTACTGAGGTCACAAGCTTTGTGTGCTACTAGACATACAATGCAGTGTTATGGAATTAAGATTAGCTTGCATGAGTAGAGCCTTTCTTCCCAAACACTCTGACTTGAGAACTCTGTCCCATTGCAATTTCTCCCCGCCCCCCCGCTTCACCAGTCCCTGGAGACTGAGGTAGTAGCATGAGGGTGTAATACTCCAAAGCAGAAAGGTGTCTAAATCTGCTTTATCTTGAGGGTTTGTATATGCATGTTGTTCAGAAGTAGCTTTCTGTATTCACTTTGGTGTGCCCTGACTCCTGTGGAGTGTGCCACAGCTAATTGCCTCAGTTTTGCTCTTGGATGAAAACGTGCTCGTTGGCAATTTCTGTGTGCATACTCCAGGTACACAAGGTGTGCCATGACTACACGCTTCAGCTGTGAGGATGCTCTTCTGCCTACAATTAGACTGGGATTGTTGTCCTTAGACTTAATCCTTTTCCTCAGCTTTGCAAGGTAGAATAATACCTATTTGGAAGATGTTGTGTTGAGAATCTATCTTTGTTTTACATACTAAGGCCATTTTTTTGGCTCTTTCAGGATTTTTCATCGGAGGGCCTTCTAACATGATCAGTTCTGCAATTTCTGCTGACCTGGGGCGCCAGGATCTGGTGAAAGGCAGCAGTGAGGCTTTGGCAACAGTCACGGGGATTGTGGATGGAACAGGCAGTATTGGTGCTGCAGTGGGCCAGGTGAGCCTACCAAAGAAAACAGAAGTCTTGGAGAAGAATGCGGAGAGTCTATTGTGGTTAGAGATGGTAGCTCATTCCTCAGTGAAAAGTTGCTTGGAGAAAGAAGATCATGTTTTTCTTTTAAAATAGTATTTAAGAAACAACTGAGGGAGCGTGTGTGTGTGTGTGTGTGTGTGTGTGTGTGAAGCTTCCAGTGGAAGTAATTTAATTAAGAACTAAGTTTTCCTAGTGCTAACGCTGTGGCATATTCATAATTCAAATGACCATTAGACTTTCATATCTTGAACTTCAAAAACCAGGTAAAGGTAAACCAGTCTGAAGCTTGTTTGGGATTTTTTTCTTTTGTTCAAAGGTAATAGCAAAACCTTTGCTTACAGAAAAGTTTAACTGTATAACCAAGTATAGTAAGAATATGTTATGAGTGTTCAGGAGGTAATTTAAAATTTACTCTTATTTTATCTATAGATGTTTTTTACACCTTGTAAATCCAGCACCACTTGCTTTGATAGTCCTTACAGTATGCTGCCAGAGGTTTGAAAACTAGGCTGTTGCAGAAAAGGAAGCTGAGAGTATGCCCACTAGGGACATTCTTTTTTCTCAAATACAAGTGTTACCTATATGGAAGAACACAGTGGTGCTTTGGGAAGGGGAAGAATTAGCAGAAAGATCGGAGGTAGTTCTATTCCAGGCATCCTCCAGTGCTAATATAAAACCAAGGATGCAGACAAGGCATACAAGTTTTTTTCTGGAAAGGGATTTGGGTTTGTTCTTGCCATTGATGGCCTGATAAATGCAGTCTTTCAGTCTGTATATCACAGGAAAGATGCTGCTTAGCTCCGTTAGACATGGAAAATTACAAGTGTTTTGTGGGTGTCTTCAAGTGCACTGTTACACTCCTTGTTCTTCTTGCATTGTCTACAGTGTTTCCGTCTTCCCCCACACATACCATTCAAACCGACGTCATCAGAGAAACTGGGGCTTCAGTTCTGACAAATTCCACCTGCCTCCCATTCTAACACTGCATTTATTCCAGCAGAGGCAACTGTGATGTCATTCTGGGGGTGTGTGAATGACAGCAAATGCATGACGACGATGTTAGAAATTCAGCTCCCGTTCTGTGCTAACTTACCGTAGTGAAGAAGGGAGGCCCTTGGACAGTGTCTGAATATTAATCTGCCTATAGGGAATGACATTTTGGTTTGTATCCTCTGCAGGCCTGCTGAGCTAGGATGCAGTTCAGAACAGACTGTGGTCTCGAGTGCCTTGCCTGTGATGAAGGGTTAAGCAGTTAGTGGTTGCACAGCTCTTGAAAATGCATCCTGTGTAATTTATAAACCATTCCAGAGCTTTTAGTTCTTCTGAGGGTACTCACATCCACTTATGTCCCAGTGTGCTGTGCAAAAACCTTGTTCAGTGGAGTCAATTTGTCACCCTTTGAAGCCGTAGCTTGGTTCTGTCTTTATGCTGCTGTGTGTTACTGTAAAGCTTCGGGGTGGTATCTGCTTTGCTGAGACTCTGGGTTTCACACAAAGACTGCTGTCCTGAGTCATCTCTTCTGACAGGAAAAGATCAGCTGGAAGGTTTTGCAATCAGCTCTATGGAGAGTGTTAACAGCCCACATGCTCTAGAAAATTAGAATGATGCTTACCTTCCCAGTTTTAATAATTTCTTTCCCCTTTCTTTTTAGTACCTAGTGTCTTTGATCCAGGAGAATCTGAATTGGATGTGGGTTTTCTATTTCTTTATTCTAATGGTAAGAAATCTCCTTTTTAAAATTTGTTTGTCAAAGTTCAGTTTGCAGTAGAAATTTTTTTTGATGAGAGCCTAAAAACTGACTGGGACCTGCAATCTGTTTCTGCAGCAGCTGTGAACTCTGATGCCATTTTCAAAGTGGTCTATGGTGTGCCTCAGGACATCTAAATCAAGTGGGTTTGCTTGGGATCCATTAAAGGTGTTGGCCAACAGGAACTGAGAGTGTGGCAGAGGCACAAAAATACCTACCTTAGAATACCCATATGCAGGTTTTTTTGAAGCTCATACCACCTGACTAACTTCCAAGGAAGGACTTTTTCCTCCTTCATTTCCATGATACATAGTTCCTCATATTTTTAGAGAGCTGAAGCTAAGCTGCTTGTTTGTTAGCCCTTGAAGATTAGTGGAAGGAGTGATGATTAAAATGAAAATGCTTTGCCCTGGTATCTCACTGAGGGAGAAGAACATTTAGGCCCTGATCTCATCAGCATTGCTGCAGTGGTGAATGCTGTATGGTTCACCCATTCTTACCTGCTGGAAGTGCCAGGAATTTTCC